>NW_017731395.1:772092-772861 GCF_001890085.2 Hipposideros armiger
TTAAACGTGTTTGTGCTGGAATATTTAAAAAATAAAGAAAGTGATAAAGATGAAGGAATATTGATAGTCTTACCACCCAAAGATTAAACCACAGTTAGCATTTTAGACCATTTGTTATTATAGTTATGAAAATTTGCATTATATATATATAATAACATACAGTAATTATTTATTTAACATTAATATATATTGTTCATATTGCCAAAAGTTCACAAAATTATAATTTTAATGGCTTCCTAAATATTTTATCTTATAACTGTATTATAATAGTTTTCTTACTCAACCTACTGTCAGACATTTAGGAAGTTTCTATTTTTTCATATTAGCAATGATTGTGATTAATGATTTTAAAAATACTGCAGGATAGATTCTCTGAAGTAGAATTAAGAGATCAATGGAAAAGAACAACTAAAATAAGAGTTTTTCCGATTATAAAAATAATTCAGATCCTTTTCAAACACGTGTAAAAATATAGACACATGTGAAGAAAGACACCCAGGCATAATATTTTGATTGGTGTATTTTCCAACATTTATTTTTTTATTTTTTTATTATTTTTTTATTTATTAATTATTTATTTATTTATAATGTGCAATGTAGTATTATTAACTGTCGTTACCATACTGTACATTACAACCCTATGACATTTATTTTATACCAGGACCTTTGTATCTTTTGATTTCATAATTTTTAAAATCATTTAAAAACATAATCCTCATCAGATTGTGTATATAGTCTGTAGCCTGTTTTTAAACCTACCTTGACATTG
>NW_017731395.1:777271-778435 GCF_001890085.2 Hipposideros armiger
CGACTGCCTCACCCAGGAAGAGCACAATGATAGTACCAACATGGGCCAGTGAAGCCACATCCTCCACAAGTAGACTGAAGAACAAAAGGACAGCAACTTGTCTGTTCCCCTCCCCAACTCCCCAATAAAATCTTTAAAAAAATAAAAATAAAAATTTTAAAGAGCAATTAGATCCCCCAGATCCCTTGCCCCAGCCAGGCAACATCCCTTCCCCAACCCCAGAAGGAGACAGGAGGGTCATTATCTGAAATCCCCATCCAGAGATGTTCTGCTTTTTGGAACACTGGTCTACAAGACGAGGGTGGAATTCCTTACTAAAAATGGGCCATTAAGTGAAAGTATACTGAACATTGAGACCCCAGCTCCCTTTTGCTTGATGACCAAAATGCAGACTTAGACCTACCAGGTGGAAGATTGAGAAATATGAGCATTCCAAGGGGAAAGAAAATAAAAGTCTGTAATTGAGGGTCCCCAAGGAAATGGCCTGATCCCCACTGACTCACCTTATGGCAAGGCCTACCAGTTAACAAGCTCCACGGGACTGCCAATGGGCTTCCTAATAATTCATTCTGAAAAGTAAACAGACAGCTAAGGGGTCACCAGATATATGAAGAAAGTTTACTAGGAAAAGGCAGAGACCAATACCAAGGAAAGTGGAGAGAAAAGAGGCAATGCAGAGAACTGATAAAAACTGTAAAACAGACGAAAACATTTTTTAAATCCTGTAGTTAATATCCTCAGAAAGATACGAGAGGATATTGAAACCACATACAAATATGCATACAAGAGCAGGATGCTAACAAAAGAAAAACAGCTCCTGTAAATATCAGAGAAATTAAACAATTGACAGAACAAATACAGGATAAAGTTGAGAAAATCTTCCCAGTAGCAAACATTCTATAAGGAGAGCATACTTGGTATTAAGGTGTCTCTTAGCCACGTAAGAGGAGATGTCAAAAAGCTGTTGAATTTGTTGTTCTGGGGTATATAGGTAGCATTGAATATGAACTCTGATGGACCTGCTGATTCAGAACACAATGAATAATTTTTATTTTTTTAAAGATCCACACCAAGGCATGCCATCATGCATTTCAGAACTTCCTTTATTTGTAAATAGATCTTAAAACCTTCCAGAAAGACAAATAAACTAAAAACAAACAAAAA
>NW_017731395.1:783925-1113777 GCF_001890085.2 Hipposideros armiger
TCTTTGCTTACTTTCACAAAGCACTATGAAAGTGCTAGTGAGCGGAGGAGCGAGAAATAAAACAATCTATGCTCTCAATCTCGCTGACTATCATCTGGTAACAAGAAGGAGGTACGTACACAGAAAAATAAGTGCATGAAGGAGGACGTGGGTAGACGTGCCAGGTGGGGGCTCAGCATGTGAATGGCTGGCCTTAGGATTTTGAATGAGAATACCTACATGGAACCTATTACTTGAAAATTCTCCTCCGGTGTCTGGTCAGTGTGGTGGGGTGAGGTCAAGATATACGAATTAATTTCTTTGTGTCTAAGATGATTAGAAACAAATGAATTTGTACATCGCTAATTTGGCTATTGGAAGTCACCAAACACTATTCGTTTAACTCTTGTAACTTCCATTAATACAATCTAAATTTTTAAAAAATACTGTTGACTTGGTTGTATCATAAAAGTATAATTTCACTCTTGCCTCTCACGATCTACCTTTGGCTTTGTCCTAAGAGCCAATGGGGTTATTCAGATCCAATGCATACAGCCCATCGAGAACTTTTTATTGTCTCATGGCTGATGATCTGGCCCCATGAAAAAAGCTGGAGGTCACACTGAGGGATCTATGAACCATTATGTCATTCTCCCTTTGTCCCCACGTACATAAAGTAAAGCTTCCCCCCTTCTCTTTCACTGTATTTTACTGTCCCTTCCTTACTAGCATAAGGAAAGATAGTGCCCTTAACCGAATTTCCACCCATTCATGTCTTCAGTGATCACAGCATTGCTCCATTTAGTTCATTAAAGAAAGACATAAGCTGAACAATGTTCTCTTTTAAATGGACAAGGATGAGATTTCTGTAAGGAGTGGTAGACTGATAGAGTCCATGATTTAAAAAATAATAATAATAATGGTGAGGTTGTCTGAAGTTCCACATGGCGATCACACCCCAAGATTTAAAAATCACGAGGGTGTATGTGTGGCAGCAAACCCCAAATGAGGACATACACCGCTAAAGAGAACAGGATGGGCGAACAAAGCTTTGATGATGGAATTAACATGGAACAAAGGCTCCCTGAGGAAGATCAGTCTGAAAAGAAATGAGGAATCCATAAAACTTTGTTTAACTTATGGAATTTATCCACTGCTGACCGGTAAGTAGAAAGCTCCACTCCCTGGGTCCCACTATCACTCATGTATTACTCGTCAGTAAATGCAGTGCACTCTGAACAGAACAGCTATAGAGATATTTCTGCTCCCACTGCAGCTTTACTGCACCCAAGAAACTCTGTAATCTTTAAATTCCCTCCCTGTTAACATCTGCTGAAACATTACCGGTCCCAGCATAGCCAAGCTGCTCTGAAATTACATTTAGCAGAGTAGTTAATGCTAACAGTATAATTCTCTACGCAACCATGTTTGAAAAGAGCGTTAGCCCTGGAACAATGATTGTGTTTCCTTTAGGTTTTATTTCTTTCATATCAGTTTTGTCTCACAATCTCCCTGGCTTCGACTGCACTACTTAAAAAAAAAAAGCATATTTTATAATTATTGTTCAGTAAACACCATATTACATTCTGATACTGTTTTAGTACCTAGCCTAAAAATCACTTGTTCTAGCCCCTTTTTCATGAAATGAAATTCCATTGCAAGATATGATTATAAGCATTTAGAGGTTTGAGGTAGGAAATTAATCAAGTTTCTGTAAAATGAAGGTATTTTATCACCCTGTTGAGATGCTTTGAATGTGTTAAATCCAAACGGCCCTACACACAAGCAAAATAAACAGGTTGCTTATGGCTCCTGTTAATGAGGATGTATTCATTCTATAATGATGAAGTACTTAACATGAAAAAGAAAAACTCTGCCCTGGAAAACTCTCTTTGTTATAACCCAAAGAATGTAAACATTGCACTGATGTTACTTTAAAATTAACGTATCAACATAGTTATTATCAATGCATGTTATGTTAAGGTGATTATTTAGCCTAATATTATATAATAGAACATGGTGTTTAGACATGTCCAGATGGGAGCATTTACCTGCCCAAGTCCACGTTAGAGTAAATGGCTTGGTAAATAAATATTAAAGACACTTCTTCCCAAGAGAGTGTCCTCCACCAAAGTAAAATAGTACATTTTCATTGAGCGTCACCATTGAGTGAAACGTCATGTTAATAATTTAATATTAAGCAAATCAGATGCATTTATTAAGTTTTTATCATTTTGAGGGCAGGAAATATACCGTATTAGCAAGGTGTAGAGAGCAGTGTTTTTAACCACGTGAGTCAAACATCTGAATAAATGAAGAAAAACTGCTCAGAAACGTTCACTCTGTCAACAAGCTTTCATGTAACGTCCCTCAAATGAACAAGGTATTTGCCAAAGAGGATGCCATAAAATATAGTCAAAGATAATGATTATATACAAAGTATTGCTATATATGTTGCCTCTTGAATATTTCAGTATTTGTGTTGAAATCAGAGAGCAGATTATATTCTTAGCTATTTCTGCAGGATCTATGCCAGGATCTAAGCAAGATTACCTCTTTCCTAATAAAAAGGTGTTAGGTTTATCTCGCCCCCTAGACACTCCCAGTGCAGGAATCCTTATCCTCCCTTACTCCTCATGCTAAGAGTGGTTACAGCCTGTCTCTGGCTAGAAATTCTTTGCTTCACCCTCTGCCTGCTGGTCAGACTCTTCACTTGGGTCCCATAATCCCTCTTTATACAGTGTCTCTTCAGCTAGATTTCTGGGTGTTGGCTACACATCTGCCTGTAGCCCAGACCTATGGTTTGTGTGTAACCTGAGAGGGTACCCCGTCTTCAAGCAGCAACGCCTGCTAAGCTCCTTCCTGCTGGCTGGTACTGACCCTCAGCTTCATCATTGCCCAACTGTGCTCTGTCCAGATTCTAGATCCCTGATTCTGCTCTGACCACTGGCGTCCCTCCCTGAGCCCCAAACACCTCCAGGTGAGCTCTTATTCTGCCACTCTACTTCTTCCTTTTAGCTCCCCAAACCCCAACCTCTTTGCCTGCATCTACTCTCCAAGGTGGATAAGATCAAAATATTATTTCTCTTACAGTATTTGGTTGAGTTTCATGGTATATACGCAAATTTATAATAAAAACTCGACACAGAGAAACAAAACAAAATTTCTTAGGTTTTAAAACATATTCACAAAGTAATTTACCAGACAGTGCAAAACTGTATATTATCATTGAATGCTTACCTTTATCATGCTCATCTCCTGACCTTGTACGAGAATGTGCAGGTAGGAAATTTTGTATTTGAGATCTAAGCGGTACCTGATTAATGAACAGCAGTAAATTATAACTTGCCAGCTGGTTTTCCAACATTCGGCTGTAATAATAATCTGACTTTGTATCTCCTTTTTCTCCTTTCCTTTCCCCATCATTGTCATAAAACTAGAAGCATATGGAATGATATTTATTAAGGCAAGGTGAAATCTATGGAAAATTGTTAGAAAAGGGAGACAGAAGGTTGTTTAAAACCATTATCTTTGTGTGTGTGTGTGTGTGTGTGTGTGTGTGNGGGAATTTAATTTTTTTTAAGATATAAAGCAGTATCTGTTTCTCAGTCAGAGCTTCAGAATTTGTCACAATTGCTGTGCGCTTGGCCATGTCAGACACTGAGGTGCAGCCAGCTCGCGGCAGCTCCTCCCCTCATAGTGGCAAGAAGGCCATATTAGTTCCAGATGTGACAATGAGCCAAGAAGTGTCACTCATCGTGTCTCTTGAAGGTGAGAGAGCATTTCCCAGAAGCTCCCTATTCAGCTTCCCCTCATTGGCCAGGACTGGGTCACATTCCCGTGTCGACACCTCGGTGGTCTTAGACCATTGAAGAGTCACCCTGTGGGGCTTGGCCAGGCTGCCTACAGCACGTGGCTAAGCAATGGAGTCATTGAACCCACACTGTCTGCTCCATGATGGGAGGCTAACGTACACAAAAATTCAACAATTATTTTAGCTTCATGGTTGGACTTGGAGGTCATTTTCGGTTACACTGTGAATTTTTACAGAATTTAAAAAGAGGCATCATTGCACAATTCCAATCCGAACAATTCCTAAACCACTGTTTTTCAGCCACTGTTTAACTCATTCGTAATTTTCTTGTTTTTCTGCCTCTATCCTTGCCTACTGAAGCTTTTCAAAAATCACACGGAGCACAATGCCTAACTCGACTGAACTCCTATTTTGTCCACCACAGTTCCACCAAAGCCATTGATTTGTAGGCATAGAGATGACGTGGACAATGGATGCCTGGGTCTGGAATAATTAAAAAAGATCAATGGTCCAGGAGGTGGAAATCAGTTCAAACCCAACTGGAGCATTTAGCTATTTTACTGCTGCATCCTTTTAGGTCTCTTTCAGCTTATAAATATTAATTTAAAGACTACCAACAAGGACAGTCAACAAATTTAGACATAAAACTTCCTGTCAGGGGTAATTTATATCCAGTAAAAGGAGAGCAGGATAGAGAAGGCCTGCTTTGCTAAGTTTATGATAGACAGTGAAATAGCACCATCAAAATCAAAAGGGTTTCATTCTCTCGTCAGCTGTGTGGGCGTCTCCCTTCTTAATAAGCAGCATTCTGGAGCTGCATTGTTTGCTTTTATCAGTGCCTTGCACTGTTGAGGAAAAGTCCTATGGCAGTGCTAATTGAACTTGTACAGATTTATAGGCTCAAGGTCTGTGCATGAGAGAGATTATTAGGACTTAAAAGATAATAGCGCCAGCAAGAAAATTAAAACTGCTCTCACCACTTATATTTCAATAGTGCGTAAGTTCTACCCTTTATACATCCTGTGATGGTCTAAGAATGTGTATGAAAGAAGACCTGTCTTAAGATTCCATGCAAGAGGGATTAAATACCAGAGGTACCTTTCTGTAGGGGCCCTACCTATGTGAGTCAGAAAGTTACATTTCCATAAAACTGCTTTCTAGGTGAAAGGTTAACAACTCGACACTTCTACATGATCACTGCTAGGAGACATTTCTCCATGAGTCTTTCACATGTCCATGTATCTTGAGAGCAGAGGCACTCTCTGCTTTAGCTCTGGACAATCTTTTCATTTTGTCTGTATATCGATCAGCCATGGAAGAGAGAACTGGGGTCTCCCTCAGGAAGAAAGGCCAGGTTTGAAACTCAGAATTCTCCTCCTATCATGTAACCCACTATGTGCAGAGGGGCCACTTGGCCATCTTCATTTTGTCTTGTGGGAACAAGGGCTTGGGAAACTGGTATAGATGCTCGTACTCTACCTACAGCTTTTGCCATGAGTAATACAGTCCTTTGTCTCTGACCCAGGAGTGTCACGTCTTCTTCTAGTGCCCTTGAGNGAGAGATGAGAGGGGTTTCCAGGGTGATGGTAAACAACAGTCTGAAGCACCATCTGGGTAGCAGCCTGGAAAGCTAATAGCACAGGCCAGAGCAAGAAGTCAGAGGGGGCCCTAGGAAGAACATTGCCAAAAGAAACATGAAACCATTTAGATGTCCTTGTGTGGTTGGTCATATGGAAAGGGCTTATAGAAATCTGATGGGCAGTTTTGGGATAAATTAATGACTGGTGCGTATAAGCCTAAACTAATGACAAAACCTAGGTAATTAACTCCAGGGAGGAAAAAAAAAAGATTGGGGAAAAAAAAAGAAATATAGCTACAGTTACTATGTGACTAAGCTGTGCATACTACTTCCATAGACCCAATAATGTAATTATAAATAATGCTTTACTTAAAAACAGTACTATAACTATTTTGGGAAAATATGACAGTTGCTGTATTGATAGACTGGGGTTGTGGGAGGTGGGAGAGTGGGGGTGGGTAGGACTAAGAGGCAAATTGTATCTGCCACATCCTGCCATATGCTTAGTCTTCAACAAGAAGTAGGGTACAATTCCTGTTCCTCTCAGTTTACTATCCAATTCATGTTCTGTAGCTCACTGATCTACTTCATACACAAATATTAAGGGATATTGGGCATTAGGAGGTGACACAAAAATGATAGGATTTGGTAGGAGACAATTTTAGAAGGATTGATTGATTGATTGAAGAATATTAAGCATGGGCTTAATAGAAAAAGGAAGTACAGTAGCAAAAGAAGACAAGCAAAATATACTGAGAGTAAATAATACAGACATGGAAACATTAAATTTAGGAAAACATTAAAAGGTCACATTGAAGATAAAATAAGAAAGAGGCCTTGAAATCTGGTGATGAGCTGCCCAGGTTTAGAAAGAAAGGTCCTTGAGAAGGAAGAGTTCCAAATTAAGGCCATATTTGAGGCCACTAATTCTAGAAGCTGAAGACGAATAAAGTGGGCGTGGAGAACAGACAGTTCTATTAGGTGGAAAGATCAGATAAGTGGCTGACTCAGCAACAAAAAAAACACAGTGACAGGGATCTGGGTTTGAGCTGTGTTGAGGAAATGAAGAGAACAATAAAATGTATGGTTAGTGGACATTAGTTGGTTTTTGGCTGTTGAGCATCCAACCCTTTATGCTCACTCTTCTCTATGAGTTTTTGGTCTCCCTTTTGGGGGAATCCCCTAATGTGTGTGGTTTTGGTGAGTCAGTGTCCATCTCTTCATCTCCCACTATGGATTCGAAGGGGGCCAGCCTCTCCTTTTCTCTACTGGATAGTAGGAGTGAGAGGGGAGGATGAGCATGAGGCTTCACTTTGACAAACGGGACATACTCTCCTAGGACTTTGGATCTTGAATAGGTGTAAAGGAGTGTGGAGTGAGTTGAAGGTGAGATGATGGCAGCTACAGTGGGCTGAAGGTGAAGAGATCTAACTCTTCCTCTGCTTGGGCTCTCAGCCCCCTTGCCTCTTGCTTGATCTGGGAGCCATCCTTCAGGTATTGGAGCCGCCAATGTCCTTTCAACCGATTCCCAGTTTGCAAGAGGTGGTCACATTTCCTTTCTCTTGCTTTCTGCCCATATGCCCAACTGATACATTAGGAGGTACCATAGAGGAAGAATTGGTAGAATTAGATGACAGACTGGATGAAGGACAGCACGGACAACTCCTAGGGGAAGTGTGAAATGGACGATGATTGACGTTGGCCGAGATGGAAACAATAAGGTAGTATTTGTTTGGAGGGAGATAGTACTTTGGCTTGTTTCAAGACTAAGTTAAATCCCCTGTGAGGAGTTGGAAAAAGAGAACTACCGAGAAGCAAGATGTGGAGTTGAACAGGTACACTTGGAAGCAATATACACATGAAACAACATTCATGGGAACAGACAGAGCCCTGCAGAGGGAATTATAGAGGAGGAAAAGTAGAACTCTAAGCTACTAGCCATCCTAGAGAGATGCAAATGTATTTCAGGAAGGAAACAGTAAGAACTCATAGAGAACTGAATATATAGATGCTTATTATGTTTCAATGTTTTGCTGTTAATATAAATGCTAAACTTCATGGAAAGTCTCAATGTTGTAGATAATACCACATAGCTTGATGTAAAGAAAGTGGATGACTTTGGAAGAAAGTACCAGAAAACATTGACTCTAATTGGTGTAAACAGTGAAGGGCTGTGTTACCTTAGGAACAAGAAGTCCACAGTTAGGGCCATGTCCAGGTGTAGCAGATCAGCTTCAGCTCAGCTTCTCTGAGACTCCTTGGATCTGTCCTCTGTGTGTTTGATCTGACCTCCAATTGGCTCCTTGCGGGGGACCAGCCCCCGCAGGTCCAGGGGTTCCCTCAGGTGGAGGCGGAGTCCACGAGGAAAAAAGGNTGGATGTAGGGCTGTCTCTACATGTGTCCCTGAGGTCGCTCACAGTGACAGTGTAAGCCGGCATGGGAAGAGAAGGGGGATAGGGCACAGGCTAGGTGCCAGGGCCTGGGACCAGCTCTCCTCCTGTCTCCACGTTCTTTCTGTCTGGAACTTCAGGAAGCCTGAGAATGCTACATTTGTAACTGTCCATCCAGGTTGTCATGAAGGGGTCCTGTGACAGTAAGAGAATGCAAGGTATTATTTTGAACAATTTCCAGATTGGCATATGACTTTTTTATTGACTGATAGTTAAGTATTTAGGTCCATGGTGTGTGAGCTGCCATTTGTTCTCCAGCTCCTGGCCCAACAGATGTAGAGGGGAAGGGGAGGTTGCTATAATTTACATAACATGTGAAAGCAGTGGTTCTCAGACTTGACGCTGCACAGAAATTTCTTGGGATGCTTGTTAAAAATCTAATTTCAGGCCAGAACCCTCCAGATACTCAAGCTCAGTTAGCCTGAGTTGGGGATCAAGAAAATGCGTTTTTACTAATTTTCCAACGGTTTTGATAGAGGCGGTTCAATGACCAGTCTTACAGAGTCACAGAGCTCCCTGGTGGACTCATTGATTTCAATGACAAAACACACCCAAGAGAAACTGCTAAATAGCACTTTTGAAGCATTATCTGAGCAAAGTAAAAAAAAAAAAAAATGGACTGTTATACAAAACCAGAATTAAAATATCTAAAGGAGTGCTGTCCCCTACAAAGTAGTTCCCCTTGGAGGTTAGTCACTTATCTTAAGCAGGCAGCTATGCTGACAACATTTTGACACTGATATTTTAAAATTGCCTTTGGAGGTGGATTATGAGCCACATCAGAAAGCCAATCTCGTTATTTCACATCACAGTTTGCTTTTGACAAAAAANAGCTATGCTGACAACATTTTGACACTGATATTTTAAAATTGCCTTTGGAGGTGGATTATGAGCCACATCAGAAAGCCAATCTCGTTATTTCACATCACAGTTTGCTTTTGACAAAAAAATAGCATTACCCAGAAGGATGATGCATATTACTTAGCAGATTTAGTTCCTGTGTTTTCCAAGTCAAATATGTAATAAAAGAAGATCTATTACATAAACACACCTGTTTATTTCAGTCTCCTCCTGAAACTGTACCACAGTGACAGTCAAGAAAGAAAGAAAAAAAAGGCATAAATCTGCAAAAACAAAAAAAAGTGAGAGAAAACGTTTAAGAGGAAACAGGAATCAATATATTGAAAACTGGAAAATGGATGGAAAAGCGGCCATGGACTTGGCAGACCCACAAAAGCTGAAATCTGACCCTGCCATGATGAAAGCTCAGAGGAAAACTGGTTTTACCTGAGAACCTTGTTTCAGGAATGAGAGGTAACAAGCAACTCAAAGAATCAGGAGTCCTGGGTAGGGGTGATAAAAAAGATTTGTTAAAAAGTTCAGGGGCTGGCTGAGTGGCTCAGTTGGTTAAGAGCTCGCTGAAGATTTTGAGCTCTGAGCAACAGTGGTTCGATTCCCGGCCTGAGCTGAGCTGCCACTGAGCATTGGTTAAAAGCTGGCTTGGGATGCCAGCTCTGAGCAGCAGGGCCTTGGTTTGGATCCCACATGAGAGCCAGTGACACTGCCCTCTACAGCTAAGATGCTGAANTCCTTCTTTGAAATCCCTTCCCAGACTGTAGCCCCTGTGATCGGGCCTAGGTAGACCTGTTTATGCCTTATGACCCTTCCAGTCAACTTCTGATTGGACTAGAGGTAGAGACATGACCTGAGGGGAACTTATATATAGCTTAGACTGTGCTAATAGGATTTTACTGTTTGTTCTCTTTGCCACTGCCTTTTCTTTTCCTCTCTTCAATTAAGACACATAGAAACTGGAACTAACCTGCCATTTAGACTTCAGGTCACAACTGGAGCCACAAGAACCAGCATATAGTAGGTTAAGTAAGAAGACACCAAAGCCTTGCAAGAGCAATTAGTCAGTATAGAAAATAAAATAGGTGGATTCAGATAGGGAGAGCTGCCCAGCCCTCTATTTTGGGGATCAAGATGAAGGAAGCTTGGAAACCACTTTTCAAAACTATATTTTGGGATATATTATCACTTTTTCACCAATGAGGAAATTGAGGATATCAGAGACTAAGTAATTCACCTTGGCTAAAATCTTTTGTTGGTGGAGACAAGAGCATAAATAAAATAGGTAAATAATTACCTTAACGTTCCCCAGTTAGTGTCAGCAGGTGTTGTGCTTAGTGCCCAGAGCTCTCCTGGGAAGCAGAAGCCCTCTTTCTTAGAATGGTCACATGAGGGGTGGGAGGGGGGGGTGGAGGGGCTCCATGCACAGCTTTGTGTATTGAGGTGTTGACCCACCTGGACTGTCCCTCTCCCAGATCACATCAAACTCCAATACAAAATTAAAGGAATTGAAGAAATTACCGTCAATTCAAATTGTAGTCACACAAGGCATGGGCACAGGAATTTGAGATATGGAGGGGTTTCTTTTGCAGTAAAACAAACAGCTAGAACTTGGATATTACAAATCCCTACTATTAACAGTGTTAGTCATATACCACTTGGCAATGGCCTTTGCCTCTATTGTCTCCCTCTTATCATCGCCTCTCAGACCCTTCCTCTATTTCTTGATCACCATATTCTGACTTCTTATGCAAAGTGATTTAGCTCTTTTCAGCCCCTACTTCCAACTCCACTCACTGTGTCCCAGACAAGGCTTTGGATGAAGCTTTGAACATCTGTTTGAGGGTCACCTCTTCTACCGCAGGTCCAGGCAAGTTTCCTTCTCAGTTTCTACCCAGTGGTGGTTTTTATAGATATAAGTTCCGTTGTCATCATCATCATCATCATCTTATTGTTTTATAAACAATAACAGAAAAACAGCCTAATGAATGTATTCTAATTATCTTTTCTACTCCAGTTGTGAATTTTTTAAAAAGTGTGTTTTAGGCTGAGAAAAGCATTTACTAGAAAATGTGGGGGGAAGAAAAATTAAAATTAAGTGGAAAGTTAAACAACTATTCTGTGTGTGTACTAAAACATGTCACTCTGAGGCATGTTTTAGGGACTCATTAATATATGCAGCAAGTGGTTGAATGTGTCAAGTTTTAATTCCAAGGCAGATGTGGACGGAGTACCAAAATATGTGCTGTTGGGTCTTCGTGATGGATTTTAGTGTGATGGTACCTGCAGTGACAGCTAAATTAGATTAGAAGCTGAAGTTTGCAAAATGTTGCAATTTGTTGATTACACGTGTCAAATCCCATTGTCAAAATCTATTTTTGTCCATACAGTAATAAAAATTGGCTCCACCTTAAAATAAGCTGATAGCACCCATCATAGAATGTCTTCCTAATAAATAATAAATAACCGAATTGAACACAAAGCCAATGAAGGGAAACCCCCTCTCTCAGTTTTAAAGAGATTGTTTTAAAATATTTGACTCTATGTTACCTACATGGGCTACAAATATACCAGAGGGAAAGCAACCACATAAGCCAACCATGAAGAGAAGTAATTTTAAAAGGTGATATCTGACTGGTTTTATTAAATCAACCTACTTATTTTTTAACATTGATTCTTAAAACCAAATCCAACATTTATCTTGGCTTTATTAATAAACAGAAAAAAAGTGGATATAAAATATAACTGTAAAATAAGAAAAGAGCTAAGACATTCTTTACATTTTAACCTGCTTCCGTAAGATTGTAGCTATATATAATAGGCACTCATTATAACATTAGTAAACAGTAGTAAATATAGTAAACATTAGTTAAATGAATAAATGATTAGATGAATGAATATGGAGATTAAATGTCTAATTGTTGATAAGTACCCATAGAATCATTTTATTCTTATCAACAGACATTCACTTTGCATACCCTATGTCTAAGCACTATGTCCAGTTCAGAACAGAAAGAATTATGGGGCCTGATCCCTCTCCTCAAGAAAAATGCAAAGATTTGATATTTTTAGAATTTCTAAAAGTGAGTAGAGCAGATAATTTGCAGCAAATGATACCCAAAAGAGCATGAGTAATGAAGACCTTATGGATGTATTTACTTGGGTCAACCTGGAGAAAAGATGGCCATCGGTGCCTGGCTTTCTATAGACATCAAGTTCCATGTGTGTGCATGTCGATGGCCGGGGGGATTTTGTACTTGTGGAAAGACACAGAATGACTCAAACCACACTGCCAGTGGTCTGCTTAAACTGTGAATATTAACATTGTTCAGGGCCCATCTTTACTCCCATGGCTTCCACTAACTTCTGTTTGCTGAGGGCTCGTAAATCTCCACTCTCGGTACAGATTTCTCCCCTGAGCTCCTGATCCAAACACCTCCCAGATGACAGCACTTGGATACCTCACAGACACCTCACAGACACTCCTAAAATAAGTCCAATGTAAGGTCTTGGGTTCTCCTGGATGAGGGAATGGGGAATAGCTGCTAATGGGTACAGGGTTTCTTTGGGAGGTGATGAAAATGTTCTGGAATCAGTCGTGATGGTTGTGAAATTTTGCGAATATTTGAAAAGTCAGTGAATTGCACACATAGAAGAGTGGATTTTATGGTATGCGTGACATAGATCTCAATTATAAAAGAGAAACAATATCACTTGCTTCTATGTCAAAATCCCCCATGATAAAGAAAGGTGCTACCAATAACTGCCCCACACTGGAATCTTAGGGTTGATGCCAAGTTGGATGCTTCATCTTATTCCCTCAGCCTGATTCTGTGTCTGATTGCTGCTGCTGATGATAATCAGAATAGTATAGTTTAAATAGTATTAATGGGCAATCAGAAACTCTTTGTTGAATAAATAAATCCTATAATTCATGCCAAACTTAATCTCTTTTCTTCACCCTCCACATTTAGTCAGTCACCAAGTTCTCCAGACACTGTATCTACAGAAAATCTGATTTGTTCTCTCCATCCTCATCAGTGCTGTTGCCTTAGTTTCAGATCTTGTTCTCTCTCCCCGGATTACTATACTAGTCTTCTCTATGTCTTTTTCTCCCAGTTTGTAATATGAAATTAAAAATAATTTCATTAAAATGAGACTCCCAATTAGCTTCCCTTAGCTCGAGGTTTCTACCCTTCTAATCCCATGTCCACTGATGTCCAAGGGGGCTAAGATTCAAATAAGATAGCGTTTGCTTCCTACTTAAATTTTCCAGTGATTCTCCACTGCCTACAAATTATAATGAATGAAATTTGTTAGAAGGTCTATAGGAAGGAAGGAAGAAAGGAAAGAAGGAAGGAAGAGAGGGAGGAAGGAAGGGAGGGAGGGAAAGAGGGAGAGGAAGGAAAAGGAAAGAAAAGGAAAGGAAGAGAAAACTGAATGCAATATTTTTTATCCATTTGCCTTTTAGAATCCCAGTCTAGCTGGTAAACGATCTTTGTCTTCCTTCAGTAGTTAAGATCTGCTCAACTCTTATCCCTGTATTGCTATAGCCTTCATAGCTAAGAAAACGAACTGCTCTTCCTGAGCACTTTGGCCTAGTTCTGCCTTTAGTCAGAGGAGATGTAGAAGGTCCTGCCAGTTGTTCAAAGGAAACACATCCAGTCAGGATGACTGCTGGTTTGGCTCAGACCTTAAATAAAACTCAGTGGATTCGGGAGATGGGTCCTTGTCTTAGTCCCTGTATAAAAATCCCTGCTTTGATCCCTATGTTCACTAATGCCCACATCAATGGTTGCGGTTCTGCCTTGCCCCCTTAACTCCCTCCGAGTGTTGGAGCATTGCCCGTCCCACCCCGACTATAGGACCCTCAGCCCTCCTACAGGCTGTCTGTGTCTGCTGATTGGCTGCTCATGTGTTTCCTGTCCTGGCTCCAGCATACACAGGCCACCTTCCTAGAACCTCCCTTTTCCCAACTATCTGTCTCTAGAAATTTCCAGATCAGCATCCTGTCCTGAGTCTCTCTGGTCTGAGGGGATGTCGGGCCAGGCCTTCCTCTATGTAGGGAGAATGCAGATAGCCCTACCAGCCACTGGAGGGAAGTATCAAACCAGGCTGGTGGCTGGGGCAGCTGAGCACATCCTGTGTTTTGGAGCAATGGTGGCCTCCCTACAAGAGCAGAGGTGGAGGTATCCAGCTTAGTTCTGTTTCCCAGTGATCTTGGCCTGCCCTGGACTCCATAGTTCTGATCCAGGTATCTTGCTCCACTGTGTGTGTGTGTGTGTGTGTGTGTGTGTAAGTGTGTAAGGGTGACCAAGAGAAAAATGGATGACAGTCGGAGAGAAACCATCTCACAAAGCTGAAGACCACTTGCTTCTCCAAAGCAGCTTGAATCTTCCTGCCTGAGCTGCCAAGTGAAGGGCGTGATTAATGAAGAGACGTCAGGGAGATAATTCTTCGTAGCCAGGAAGAGTGGGGAAAAAATTTTTTTTTTTTAGAATTGTTAGAGGCCTTGTGGAGACAAAACAAGAAAAGGGAGCTTGTCAGGTTGTAAAGGCACCAAGAAGCAATAATGGTGGCACCACCAACCAAAGCATAGACCCCGCCTCACCTGCATCTTTCTGGACCGACCCCTTCCACTCCTCCGGGGTTGCCGCGAGCTGCCTCCCTTGTTATAAATAGCAGCACAGATGTTGACAGAAAAATGCTCCCTTAATTACCATACAAACTGCTTTACTTGAGTGAACCGTTTAAAGCAGCCTCCAAAGGAAGTTCACTCAAGCAATTCTGCAGATTACAGCTAATGAACAATATTTCCTCGCACCTATTTAGTGCTCATTAAAATGTAAAAAGCCTTTCATTTTAAACAGACGCACAATAAATAATTCCGCTCGCCCTCTCTGTCTTTGGATAAAAGCAGCGAGGAGAGGGAGTTGAAGGAGCAGAGCTGGCTGGGGGTGGGGACAGGAAGGGACTCAAGGAGTAGAGAAGGGGCGATGGGGGAAGGGAGACCCAGTAAAGAGCACAGGGCTCATTAGTATCCCAGGAAGCCACAGCTTGTTTGGTAGGACGGTGTCTGTGTTGTGAGTTCAACAGACAGATCCTGGGACCCACTCATCTAGCAGAGGCAGCCAGCCATGAACAAGGTCAACAGACAAAACGACCACAGGCGACAGTGGGAGGCAGAGAGGGGCCAGTTCAGGCTGTAGCTGGGGGTGGGGAGAGAGCCCTTGCAAAGTGATATTATGCATTGCTAGTGGTATGTTCCTTTAGACCGTCCAGTGTTTTGGTTTTTGTCTTCATTTATTTTTAGGACTGAGATTACAAGATGAATATCAGACATGCCTTGAGGGGCTACTTGTTGCAAGTGGGAGGAGAGAGAATCTGGAAAAGGTTTTCTTGTTCTTGCTGGCCCTTATTCTTTGATCCTATAATACGGGTAGCCCCAAAGACAGGTGGGGGGTTTGGGGTACTACACCGAAAGTTGACATTTTGAACTGCACCTGGCAACGCTGTTGTAGTCTTATTCCAGAGCTTGATCAAATCTTGTTGATTCTTGGTATGGTTTTATTCACAAAAGCTAAGTGTTTGTTAGGGGGTGGCAGGCAGGCATGGGGGCAAGTGCATGGGAACCAGTTCCAGTGACAAGAAAAAGGCACTGGCAAAGAAGAAATACGTCTGTACTTGGCTTTTAACTAAGGTCACTGGAAAATGGTCTTCAACACCCATTTCATTTGCTTTTTAATGCCTGCCAATTTAGTGTTGTATTCAAAGTGATTAATTAGTTTGTAGTGAAGGTTTAGTAGGTGATCTTTCTGTCAATCAAAAATCACCAGTCTCAGGGCAGAATAACGGAGCACCCAGAAATTTTATAAGGATGGGGAATTTACATCATTGTTGTATACGAAAATAGACAAAATCTTAAAACTTGAAAGTATACAGAGGAGGTAATGTGGACATTATTGAAGTTGACAAGAGTTATTTAGTCCTCTTGAATATTTATGATTTATTGTCTATTAGGAAAAATTCATTTCCAAAGTATGAATCAATATATCATATTTTTTCTGCACTACTGATTTAAACACAGAGTACTTTCACTTTCTTTCTCATTCAGAGCCATAGACATGTAAAAAACATTGTAAGAAATACTTGCTTAAAGCTATTCTATACCTTAAACAAAAGTAAATCGAGGCATAATAATATTTCTAGTAATCAAAGATATTTCCCCAGTTAAGAGAACATTCACAGTATGCTACTTTAAAAACAGATCCAAAAACTGAATTTCCTGAATGACAGACATATATTTTTTCCTCACATGTGTATGTAATTAATTGAATTAAATAAAAGTTTTACTACAATATTGCTTCCTTGACAGTCCTTGAAAGTTTGTGTCATTTAAGGCATTTTTGGAAAATAAATAGTACATATTACTCCTTAATTTCTGTGTTTATACATGACTACTTATGTTGATGTACTATGCACTTTAGATAGCAAGCAGAAGATGAAAAAAAGGCCCTATTCTTTGGGGCTTTTTGGCTTAGATTGTTAGCTGTTTTTCTCCTCTACTCTACCAATTACATAATTAATAGATTTCTTTCTCCTAACAAATATCAATACAGAAAAAAAAGCCAAATAGTGAGAACTCAAAAATACTAAATATTATCACTACTGTTTATTTTTACTGACTAAAAAGTATCTCTAATGTAAAATAATTTTAAAAATTAAATTACAAGCTGTAATGATATGCTGCTGATAACACTGGTGATATGAAATTTTTTAATGCTAAAATCTCATGGCATTTCAGCATAATTTGTGTCTCTAACTTAAAATGTTTGTGTCTTTGAGCTTGTGCACATTTTTGTGACTCTTAGGGAGCAGACTACCTGAAATACTGCACAAGATATTTCCTTGGAAGGAAGAGATCTTAGACTGACCATGGGAACAGAAAAAAAGATAAATGAGAATCAAAAACACAGATCAGTCCACTAAATATTCTTTACTGCAGTCCTAATTCTAATGAGTTTAGTCTGCTTTTTTTCCCAGAGCCATAAAGTGCCCTGTGATTAGAAAAGGAAAAAGATAACAGGACACACACACACACACACACACACACACACACACACACACACACTATTTTGCTGATGCAAATCAATAATCCATAGCCAGAATTTTGTTTTAAAATTTTCCAGGTAAGGACCAACAAACGGTAAATGGCATCATACCGGAAATTCTGGGATATAGCTGTAAATTCCTCCTAGTGCCTACATTTCGAAAGAAAATATATGTCATTGATTTACAAAGACCCATATAAATATAGATATGGTTTGGCCGGGGAATTGTAAATTTAATCTCAGGCGGGCTACACATCAGCCTGAAATGAATTTGCAGAGAGAGTAGTAAGAGTGTGTGTGTCACACATTTGGGGGCTCTAGGGGGGAATTTGTTAGAGATCACCCTGAAAGTCAGCCCTACCTGAAAAACAAAAGACCCTCCCATTGCCCCCCAAAAAATCAAAACCAAAACCAAAAAAACTCACCCCACATTTCGTTCAAATGTTTTTGTTTTTTTCCCCCCCTTCAAACAAAACCACTTATTTTAATATCCCTCGTATCTACTCTCCATTCTGCCTTGTGGATTTTCAGAAGAGCCATTTGGAGCCATTTAGAATTGTGATTTTATGCATGTGACATGAAATGACAGCAGTCCAGTCTGCCTTGGTGCGTTGAATGAAGAAAGAGAAACAAAAACTGAGCCGGCTCTCCTCCTTGTCTCATTTGCCAGGCCCCATCAGAAGAAAAGCAAACGCGTTCTTTAGCTGAGCGCCTTCGCAAGCGTGTAATAACGGCGCAGGGTCCACGGGTGCGTGGGGGAGAGGCTACCTCGCGCCGCCCGCGCGAGATGGATGGTCCTGATGGCGCGTGAACACACACCTCCTGCCTGGATATGAACAACAGATTTGTCAGTGTGTGACAGGCTGACAGCCCCGCTCCCAGCTGCTTGTCCAGTGTGGTTATATCAGTACCTTGTCTAAGGATTCAGCAAAGAGTCAATCTGCTGCCTCCATGCGTGGGAGGCAGGATGCCAGTTCAGCAAGGATTGGCTTCAGGCGGCGGTGCCAGGATGCATTGAGAAGATGCAATTGAAACCCGAACGCCCCTCCAGCAACAGAGCGCAGGCTTTGGAAGTTCAGGCCTCCAGATTAGGGTGGGAAAACAAGGAGATAACTCAAAACGAGATTCATGCTGGCAAAACATGGTGATTTCACCCCTGTATTAAGTGTCTCAGCAGAAGTTGGTTCTGAAAGAAAAAGCGTGTTTGACTTGAGGACCGTGAGTGAGACTCCCGCGTTAAGTTTCTTCAGTATTCCTGCTACTGCAAAATTATTTTGAGCATATTTGGTTAGATGATAGACATAAACGTAAATATAGATATGGATGGTTGACACATTTTTAACAGTTTAGTGTGTGTGTATATATATATATATATATATATATGTATACACATTTTAAGAAAGAAAAAAACTATTAAAATTGTAATACTCAATATATACCAATAATGAAAGAAAGATGAATACAAGTCATGTGTATACATTTTTTGGACACACACACACACACACACACACACTAAACTTTTAAAAATGTGTTAGTGAAATATACCGTAACCCATTAAGCCTCCAAAGTTAGTGATGAGGATTAAAAGTTCTCATTTTTACTTGTTGGACTATGTTGATATGGTCGACAATAAGGACGTATTTAAAATTGTAAAACCTGTAGGAATATATTTTTTCAGACTTTATTCTAGTCATTGTAAAGACTTTATTAAGTATCCAAATTGTTTTACTACACTTCTAAAATCTGTAGAAATAGATTAGGAAAATTAGAGATCACACTGCTAAGGAACTGTACACGCCATTTTTGGAAGTCTAAGGGAATGACTGAAAGACACTGTGTTAAAGGGAGGAAAGTGGGAGATGCAGTGAGTTCCAGAAAATTTCCCATTTGCTCTGGATACTATGGCTGTATCATTGCTCAGTAGTGAGAGCAGCACTCAGGGCCGTGAGTAGTCTAATTCAGTCCTTGTGTGTCAGGCTCTGACAGGTGGAGTCTAAAAAGTGAGACCCCCCAAAAGATTTACACCATGGTCTCTAATGGCTCCTTCAGAGCTGTTAGGCCTGTCAAACCTTTAATAAGCAGTATTTAAGAGTCCCTAAGTACACATTTGCACAACAGTCCCCAAGGACTTAGGGAAAGCTATTACAGTTTGTTGGATCAATAATTATCATTTCATTCAAGTCCATTGCAAAATAAAGTACTGGCTATGGGATCTTCGAGCATCCTCAACCGAGGTCATAATGTGGTGGTCCAGGTCTTGATAACGTTCAAATGACTTGCCCTCTAGCATATCTGGAGACTTAGGTCCACACACCTTTTATATCTATTTGTTCTGCCATGGGTAAAACTCAGGGGATGCCGACATTCTTTTAAGTTTGAGACACCCTTACCAATCACAATCTTTAATTGACTAAGAAAATTTATGTTTACCTGAAACAAACAACAAAACCTGAAACAGGAGTAACAAAGCTGTTAGAAAGCATTCCTAAAATTTTGAGTAGAAGTGCTGTACTTCTTTTTTCTGCTGTAACTTAACAGCCAAATTTCTAGTCATAGGTGACTAGTTAAACAAGTTATTATAATACATCTATGCAAAGGAGTAGTGGCCACAAAAAATGGCATTGCAGGAGACACAAGAAAATGTCCCTGATGTTCTCAAGTGAAAAAAGCAGCTTACAAAACTGTGTGTAAATTTTTGATGATTTAAAAAATAGTATAATTAGTTAGATGATAGACATATATAGATTAGATATAGGTATAGATGGATATAGATACAGATACAGATATAGATACAGATATAGATATAGATACACATAGATAGATGATATAGATATAGACATAGATATAGGTACAGATATAGATACAGATACAGATATAGATACAGCTATAGATATTAATGGATGCCTGGAAGGATATGTATACTATACTGTCAAAAAAATGGATGTAGAAAGTAGGATGAAGGAAATTTTCCCATTTTTCTTTGTGATTTTCTGGTATTTCTGAGATTTTTCTCCATGACAGCCTGGCGCCTTTTCTCTTAGTGGGAACATGCTATTAAAATAAAAAGAGATGCACGTTTAGATGATAGAGTTTTGCCACTTAGTTCATTGTTACTCTTTTTAATTTCCTGTTAGATATTTGTGATAGGCACAATGTCATGCCATTAAACGAAATAAAATGAAACATCACAAAGTACAAATTACAGGCCTCAAATTGTTATTTTAGGTCAGGTTGTTTGATGACATTTCAGTCCTCCAAGTTTTTTCTTTAAACGAGCAAACTATACACACACACACAGGCACACAGACACACACACACACACACACACACACACACACATATATATGATATATCCATATCTAATTTTAGTTTTTTAAAAAACTATGAATTTTCTGTCCTTTTAAAAATGTGTTTTATGTTACAAAATTTAATGTCTTCCATGAAAAGATGGACAAGTCAGTAGTACGTGATCCTCACTGTAGTTGTAACCACCTGAGATAACGGGGACCCCTCTCCAAGCACCCTCTCACATTTTTCCCCATGTTCATTCGACTATGAATATAAAGATATAAGATCTTTCTTCATAAAACATAAATGAGCTTCTAATATGAATATTATTCTGCGTAAGTGATTCATTCGCTTAAAACACCATCCACAGCTTACTAAACCCTCTCAGGTAGACGCTATTTTTATTCCCGTTTTATATATGAAGAAACAGACCAAGAGAGGTTGAGTAACTTACCCAAGGACATAGGGACAGCAAGCGACTGAACCAGCATTTACATCCAGGCCAGTCTGTTCCCAGAATCCACGCTGTTTATGTCTCCGGCCATTAAAGGATTTATTCCATCTGGACTAAAATCGTGCTGTTCCCTTTCCTCCCGTCAGGGACCCTTGCGCTTGTTTCTAAGTGGAGAGCTCTGTGAAGGCTCTGCTGAGTCGTGGGACAGCACTTGCGCTGTGGGCTCGGAGTCTGTGGGTGGGGCATTGAGAGAGGTGGGTCTCCATGTATGAGGAGTGAGCAGGTGGGCGCGGGCTGCCCAGGTTAAGGGGGCTTCGGTCTCAGGTTCGTCTCAGGGAACCCTCAGTAGGGACCACTTCATCACCTCTAGGTCACAGCAACCTGCTTTTCCGTTCAGGCTGCTGTTTAGGTGACAGGGAACAATGAGTCTGATTGGTTTTTGTTTGTTTTTTGATTAAAGTTTATTTGGGTGACAGTTGTTAGCAAAGTTACATAGATTTCAGGTATACAGTTCTGTAATTCATCATCTATATATCACATTGTGCGTTCACCACCCAGAGTCAGTTCTCCGTCCATCACCATATATTTGACCCCCTTTACCCTGTTCTAGTGCTCCTCCTCCCTTACCCTCTGGTTGTTTGACATGAAGTTTTTAAATGACTTAACCCGCCTGTTAGACACAGCTCACCTTGCTCCTGGTTGGCTGACGCCGGCCTCAGAACTTTTCCAGTGCTCCCGGGAAGAGCACATATTTCCTAATGATTGAGCTGCAGTTTCTTTTGCAAATCTTCTGTCCACTTGATCCCATTCACTTTCAACATCACATGTGGCCCTCAAATGTCCTGACCCAGCGAGGGCCTCCAGTCCTGTTTTAATTGCACTGTGATGTTTTTCGTTTTTCATTTGTAAACATCTCTTGTGTTCATTTTAAGGGGACCTGAGGCACTTACATGCCTTGGTCTACCGCCTTGAGTTGAGGGCGGGGCCAGTCTCTGTGGCTTACCACGTTTTTCCCAGGTGCCTAACCCTGATCTTGACCTCAATCAACACTTAATAAGCATAGGTTGTGGTATTCACACAGCGCTAATGTGTGCATGATAATCTTACGACTCCTTATATTGGCAAGGGAGGATATAAAATGGCATGAAAGTATTTAAAAATATTTGCTTAGAAATATTGGGAAAGGCTCGTGTGGCTGTCCCAAAGGTATCTTCATTAAATATGTCTCCAAGCCTTTGTCTTTTTCCTAAATGGATCTTGCTTTAAATCAATATCATGATGTGACCAGTGGCCCAATTTAGGAAGCTCAGAGTCTTCTTGGATTTCCACCTTGCCGTGCTCGCTCGCTTTTCACATGTCTCCAAGGCCTGTCCGTTCATGCGCCTAAATACCTCTTGATTTGGTTCCCTATCCTTGATCTAACATTACCTCTGACTTAGACACTTACCATTTTTAGATGAGTCTATAATAATAACTCTATAAAAAGGGGGACATTATCTTATCCACAACTCTTATCGCCAGTATCTAAATTAGACACTGACGAACTGTAGGCACTGTATATAGTTATGGAATGAATGCGTTGTCTCCCAAACATGTTCCTTCCCTCTGCCACTCAGTCCATCCTGCAGACCACTGCCAGGGTTATTCTAAAACCAGAGGGTGATGATGCGTGATTGGCTAGTGGTTAGGCATGTGGGCACTAGACTCTTGGGCCTAAATCACAGGTATGCTCCTTGTAATTTTCCATGTCTGCATTTTCCTGTCTGTAACATAGAGATGTTGCAATACCAATCTGATGGAATTGCCATGAGGAGTTGTCATAGGGATGAATCCTAGTATGACGCATGGAGCAATGGAGTGTGTGCTTTGTAAGTGTTAGGGATTCCCATTGTCATGGTCATCACAGTGACCAGCCTGTCCTCTCGCCGCTTGAAAAACTTCACTGACTCCCGCTCCTCACTGACAACAGATTTCCAGTCTTCCTGGGATGGAAGGCGTGGTTCTTCTCTGTCTGCTCTCATTCTACCTCCACCATCATCATCTCCTGCCACTACTTTCCCAATCCCTTCTTTCCACTCGTACCAATGTATCCTTCTTAAAAATATACCATGCTCTCACAGCTCTGTACTGTTGTCTGAGTCATTACCTTTTCCTTGAATAATTCTTGATCGTCCATCTCTGTTTGCCATGTCCCCACTCATTCTTTATGATCCAGCCAAAATGTCATCGCATATGAACACAGAGTAGGCTGTTCCCTCCTGTGCCCTTATGGAATGTTTTGTATGAACCTATCTTATAGTTTGGATCAAATTCTATTACAATTATTTATTAATGTACTTGGTTCTTCTATGATTATTTGTGATTATCTAAGTCAAGGAATGTAGCTGATTTAGTTTTATATTTCTGCCTCTCCTACTCAGATCCCCGTATTATGGCTAGCATACGGTAGTGGGCAAAAAATGGTTATTGAATGACAGCATCAAATAAAATAACAGATACAATCACAAAGGTGACAAAAACCAATGAAAGTAACTTTTTGGATTATTTGCTATCCACGATAATGTCTCTTCTAAAGATAAAATAATTATTTTTTTGCTTATGTCACGTTTTCTTTTGAGTTGTCACTTTAACTTAGGTTTATCCTATTTTGTATTACTTCAATGTTATGAAATACCAGCCAACTATTAGGAATTAATCCTGCAGTACACACAATAAAAATACGTTGGAATTGTCACATCACATAGTATTTCTAATGCAAACATTTCCATTTGGAGGGGGGTTTAACAAATTTAAAAGTTTATTTTAAAATAGCAACTTCTTTCCTGTTTGTATGCACATGATTCAATGGTCAAGAAGAAGTAAATATTCTTTGAAATTAAGAGCAGTGGCTAAATGATCAATGTAAAATATAATGTAAAATGTTATGAAAAGGAAGAGAAATATTTTAATTATATAGTATTAGCTAGGATTTCAATGAACGATTATATGTATCATACTTCATTGTTACATTGGCACCCATGTGGGTGTTTTAACTTTAACCAAGAAAAATAAGGACTAGAAGCTTTACTGTTTTTGCCATCCTGGCTTTTAAGAAGATATTCTGTAAGCCGATATGAAGCCTATTTAAGTATATTTAAGATCTCTCATTTAGAGTTAAGTGGAAGAAGAAAAGGCAAAATTGTCTTTGCAGATGTTGAGAAGGAATTCATTGCAGGCAATCATCATTTAATATCCCGTGCTGACTTTTTGAGCAAGTGCTTTCTCTCAATGATAAATCAAATGAGTTGGCTCTAACAATAATCTCTTAGAATATGAATGAGAGAAAAGCAAGAATATTAAAACAATCGAAACATTAACATAAAAAATCAGCCATGATAGCAAAGAACAGCTAAGATCTACAGTGGGAACTGTTGTGTAAAAAAGCTAACATACACATTGAGCTGTAAATGTTTACCCATTGAGATGTGACATGTGACATCGGAGTTGTTGGTACTGCTGTAACATTTGAAATGAAAGGATGGGAAATTCTGCTATTGAAAATGTGGACACCCTAAACAACAATTTTCTTAATTAATATGAGATATCCCATGCTCTCAAAAAATGAGACTACTTTCTACCATGTTTCCCCAAAAATAAGACCTAACTGGAAAATGAGCAATAGCATGATTTTTCAGGATGCTTGTAATATATGCCCTACCCCAAACCTAAGCCCCAGTTAAGATTGTCAGCCAGACATGACTGTTTGAATAAATGTAGATTTTTGTACATGAACAAATGAATAAATGTAGATTGTTGGAGCAAAAATTAATATAAGACCCGGTCTTATTTTTGGGGAAACACAATAGATTTTGATCACACCACCTATACATTTCCTCACCTCTATTTTCGTTCTGTTCACTCCATCTACAATGTCTACATACATCCATCTCTGTGTCTGGAAGGAGTCATTTTCAAGGTTCAGCAGGCATACCTGTTTTAATCACCTCTGTAACCAGATGTCTTTAATTTTTAAACATCTATAGTTTTATATAAATTTTGGGGGTGCTTGGCATAAACTCTTGCATACAGCTATAGAGCACTTCCATTTTCAAAATGTTTTACATGATATTACTTCATTTATCTTCATTATAACTCACTGGGAAAATGTGACCAGGAAAAAGAGAAAAGCAAGTCTTCGAATCCGGCCATCCAAGATGACCCAGTGTGTCCCAGGCCAGGGCTCTGATCATGAACTGTTACTTTTGCTAGTAGACAGTGCCAGATCTCAAAATCTTACTCTCATCTTTCCTTATTAGATTGAACATCACATGAGGGCAGAAAGAAAGCAAGGTCAGTGGACTGCCCTCAAAGTTTCCCAACACTGCAGGTTTTACACTGATCTAAGCCCCAAATGTGGCCGACACAGTTTTATCAACACACCGAATTTGGTCAGTCATTGTTTGCATCACACGTGCACTCAAACCTTGTCATGGTTAATCAGTGTTCCGTAAAAGTGACCCTAGCCTCGTTAAATAGAGAGGTGGCTAAATGATCAAGGACCTGGGACTGTATTTAATATTTAACAGAAAACGTTTTCTTTGACAAAATTCAGTGAGGACTAGGCTACCAAGCAGGGTCAGCATGCACGGCCCTATACAAAGAAGACCATTCCATCAATATTTTCATCATACAGAGATTCTTCTACGACAAGAGGAACTTGAAATAATGCTACCCCTATCCTGATGGAGTGTGTTCATATAGGGTGCTATCATCTGGGGGGTGTCAGGATGGTTTCTGATTTTGAAATGTCTTTCTTTCTCCTGCTTCCTCTGCTACAGGCATGCATGAAACAGATGTGGCTTGGGCCCCCCTTATTTACTTTATTCTTTTTTTTTTTTAACGGATATAAGCCTTTTTGTGTCCAGCTTTGGTTTTATTTTCATTCCTATTATTAAAGTGGTTTTTGGGTGACCAGCTGCTTCTTTTCAGCGTTTATGAGGATTTGACTGTTATTTATTTATTTATTTATTTTATTTAAGTGGTGGGAGTCCATAGTTCAACTGTAGCAAGGGGTCCATCAGACCGTATTTTGTGGGTTGATTATGCATGAGGCCGACCCACACCTCGGCTCTGATTTCAGCTTTGCGGGCTCCCTCTTGTCTCCAAGCCTGTGGAAAGCCGCATTGCTAGTACCTCCCAGAGTGGGTGTTTGTAGCAGGAGAGGCTAAGACTGGAGGCTAAATTGCCAAATCCTGTATTTGTGCACCAGCAGGCAATAAGTGAAGAAGCTTAAGCATTGCATTCCTACTGTCTGAAGCCTGCAGACCCTGCAATCAAACACCGAGACCGCATTCCAAAACAATTGGATCCAATGACAGCTTATTATGGGAAGAGTCAGTTTCACTAAGGATGCTTGCCAATAGCACAAAGTGAAAAACAGGATCTCTTCATAATTTCTACTCGATGAGCCACAATTTCGTAGATGATAGCTCAGCTCTTATTCAGATTTCAAAAACCACTTTGTGGACTGATGGACCATTCATTCACACAGGGCTGGCGCTGGGGGCACCCTCCACAGGCGGCCCCCAGCATCAAGCAGAGAGCGAGGACGGCCTGGATTGGTTAAGCCCATCCAGGAACATGCCCAGTGACCCCCCTCCTCCAGCCCCACTGACAACCTGAAGATTGAGTTAAGCATGAGGTCCAAACAGCAGCCAGAGCTAATGGTTCACCTCCTATTTGGGTGTTAAAGTTGGGATTTATCATCGTGCAGGATGATTGTAGAGACACCTCTGAGTCAATCCTTTATTTCTAAATCAGGACAACATAGCTATCAGCAGGCTTGACACCAGGTAAACTTTCATAAAATGCCAGCCAGCCTTGTGAAGAAATTACACTCACTGGAGGGAAGGTGATTTCAGGTTTTCTTTCACCCCTGGCAGACAATTTATACGGATTTCTGTGAACTTTTCCTTTTAGTTAAGAAAATCGGCCGGAGGCAGACCTGTGTGAAATATTTACACTCATTTCTACTGCTTTGGCTTGAAAAAGCACTTTCCCTTAAATCAAATTGTGCAGGCAGCTATTCCGACTTTTGGCGTTCTCAAAAATCCGTGGCAATTTGAATCATTCCTGATTTTTGCATATACGCTGTGGGCCTGTAGAACTTCTCTTTTTCGTTCATTCATTCATTCATTCAGTCAGTCAGTCCAATTTCAATTATGGATCAATTGTGTATGGTGTCACTAAAAATGGGTACATACTTTTTGTGATAGTTAAATATTTTTACTCTGTTAGTCAGTGCTGAAGATGGGTAGAAAGAAGTGAGATATAACCTGATTCTAAATGGACGTGGATTACTAGGGATTCTTTTTAGCCAGATGAGCGGAAGGCCATAGACAAAGGAGCAGACGTGGGAAAAACTCTATGTGCACATTTGAAAGAAGGGAGACTCACTCAATTAAGGGACAAGCAAGAGAAGGTTCTTGAATATTATCAAGAAAGTACCATTGGAGAGATTGGTGTGGAGGGTTATCTTGATATTAGCCCCTTTCTGTGACCAACGCTTACCGTGTCTGCAAGGGATTTTGGACATCACAAGAGTTAACTTTGACCACTAAGGACTCTGTGCCTGGGTCCATCACAGAGCACAGGTATTGATTGATGTCGTCTACCATGGACAGAGAAAGGCAGCAGACACAGCATTTATGTCCCATCGTATGTACTGGCATTTGGTCGTGTTCAATATAACATTTTAGACATAGCTGGTTTTGTTTTTCTCCCACCGAAAAAAATCAGATGTAAGTGGGGCTGGTACCACCAACGTGCACCATTACGCTATGTCAATTGTTTCGAGCTGGCATCCATTCCGATAAGATGGGCATCCACTCTCCCTGGCCAGTGCCTGTGCCAGTCCCATTATAAAATATTTAAACATCCTTCTTGAATATATGTTGGGTGTTTTGAAAAAAGACTCCAAGTCCCGTGTGGGCAGCTAGTACACTGTGAAATTCTTATGAAGCCTCACCATGTCCAGCTCAGCGATAAGCATATGGTAGATGCTCCCTCAATACTTAGCAAGTAGCATTTAATTAGATGGTGGGAAGTAGACACAGTCTGCATGGGTAGAATATGACTATCACTGGTCTCATTTCGCTCTGTAATGAGCAGTTTACTTAGCCTAATGACCTGTGAGTGTGAGGTACTTGGCTTTATTTTCACAGCCACAAAAGTCAGATTAAAGAATAGACCCAGAAAGGGTCACAGCCAAACTCTCTGCTGCTCATGCTGCAGAGTGGACAGAGTGGCCGTGCTCAGTGTAGAGAGGCCCCCAAAACGTGGCCTGGCACAGCCTCCAACCTGCGTGGTCCGGAAGTGGAGAGATGGTGGAGTCTCAGGTGTGTTAGACTGTTCCCGCTCACCACCCCAGAGCTGGGCTGTATTGTTGCCTTCAAGGATTCACAAAGGGCTTCAGTTAATTCAGACTGAGATTTCGCGAGAGCTCCTTTGGCTAATGTTATCCATCAAAATAGCTGCCTCTCTGCTTTCTGTTACTCAAACACCATTTTCCTTTACAAAAAAAAATTGAAATCAACTAATCCATACTCCCCCCCCCTCCCCGCTCTGGAACAAAAGGAATTCTTGAAATAATTCCCTTCCTTCTGAATGTGTGCGTCTTTACATATTCTTAGGATTCTTAAACTCTCTCTGTGGTTATTATTTAGCAAACTACATTATTCATTGCCTATGTTTTTTTCTTAAAGTCAGTCCCTTTAGCCTTTAATCATTTGTCTTTTTTTTCTGAATCTGTTCCAATCCTTCAAACTGTATATGGAGTTAAGGTCACTACCCTGGACCCCAGTTCTTTAAAAGAAAAAAACCCCATCACTTTCTTCTTCCTTGTTCTGGGAAATCACGCGTGGCTCTTGCCCAAGGTTATATTGTCAAGTGAGTGTTATCCTGTATCAGTGATTAGAAGCCTGACATGACATGAGACATATACCCGGGGATATTGTCAAATGTTATTTATATGGACCCCGTAAAATTTGAATTTGCAATAATTGAGACATGGGGTGGGCTAGTATGCCTGTGCATTATAATGATATTTTTATCAAGTAAATTAATAGCAGAAAGTGGTTACAGGGGAAATAAAGTACTTAGGGAAAATACAATTTTCAAAACTCTTGATCCTATTCAAATGCTGTTTGCATACAAACACTAATTTGAATATTAATAAATAAAATTTTATTCAGTGTTAGTAATTTACCTGTAAACGGTAACATTGCCTGTCCTTAAGTATTAAATAATTTGGACTTTCTGCTACTTGAAGAATTATTATTATTATTTTTTTACCAATTAGCGTGCATTATCAAAGTTAAGTGTCATCTAATCTTTATGACTGAGAAGGACCACCGAGCTGTAGTAATACCTTTCTGTGAAGTGCATTTGGAAATTATGTACGCAATCTCCAGCACAGAGTAAGCACTCAGAAACATCAATTCCTTTCCCCATGTAATCTCTTCATTTTATAAATCTGGATACAGAAACCTGGATAGTCAGGTGAGGGTCCTGATCGGGTAAGGGATGGACCAAATTTGAATTCAGGTCTGTCAGCTCCTAGTCCAGTGCTCCTGCTGTAATTTTTTGCCTCTGGATCCCAAATGTAAAAGGAAAGCCAACCATCAGAACTAAACGGATGCTATCTGCTCTCTGCCTTTTTTTCCTTTTTTCAGAACTTGCTTTCTTCCTGTATAGGGCGCCCTGGAACTCTGTCTGATAGGCTGGAGGCAGGTGGTGAGCTGGGTGTGTGAACAACGCTGCTTCTGATTCGAGGGGTACCATCTTAGCCGTGACAGCTCAACAACAGTGGCGCTGTTGTCTGATCAGCAAGTAGCTATAAGATGAGGTAGAAAAACTGAGGGGAGTGACTTCTAATCATATTTTACAGATTTACCATACTCTCCTGTACTCTGGGGCACATAAAAATTGTTAAACCGCTCTGGGAAAAATATTGTATGTTATATATTCATTAAAATATTTAAAAAGTAACTAATATTCAGAATGTTTCTCCCAGTTTATGAGAGTCCCTTGAAGTAATGGGCCTCTTCTACAGATAGGAATTACTGGGTTAGAATTTGATAGAGTCGGGCTCAGTTTAAAAAGAAAAGAAAAGGAAAAACGAGGCCAAGTAATTTAAAATACTCCATTGCCACAAGGTGGGACTTGATTAAAGCATTATAAGGTGTACTAGCTCTTTTAAAACTATAAATTCTTAGACGATTGCACAATCAGAGAAACATTCAGGTGGTCAAATTATGGTGTTTTATAATGTATTTAAATATTAGTCAACATCGAGAAAAATAATAGTACTATATGAAAATAGCAGAAAGCTTAAGTTAACTTGTACAAAAAAGGAGCATTTATTATCGTGTAAAGGGCATCTTACTGGACTGAAAATAAGCCTCTGAAAAGAATTATAACCATGATAGAAGGCAGGACTCCTGTATTAACCTGGACAGACTGTTATTGTAGCTTTCTGTCTGTGAACATAAAAATCTAAAAACTGGACAATTAACTGTCATTATGACTTTAGATTTGCTTTATCTGATTCTGTGATGGAAATTTAATAAATACGGGCTTAGGCACTTCAGCTTTTACGTTTTCCCTGTTAAGTAGCTAATGATCTGTAAATAAGCGCAGAGAAAACGCTACCTAAAGGGATCCTGTGCTCTTTTTTCAACATGAAAAATCTGTGTGATGTGAATGATTCACCCTCTGATTTATCGGTTTGCTAATAAGATGTTTAAACTCACAGGCTAAGTATCCTGCCCAATGGTGTAAAAGCCCAGTTCCATGGAGAGAGATGTTACACTCTACAGAACAGTGTTACTTCCTCTACCCTTCCAGTATCGGTCCTCCTCTCTTTTGTGAAGAGAACATCTAACAACCTTCAACCGGGCTCCAGGGCTGTAGAAAACCCAGGCATTTTCTTCCATCCTCATTCTCTGCTCCATCCTTGACCTCATTTTTATACTGACTTCCTTGGCTTCCTGGTCCAATGGCTTCTTCCGTTCAAGAAGAGACCAGTCACACCAAAGCCAGAATGAAACCTTAGTTGATTCCAGATTCCCAGGAATTGTCTAAGGGAGAGCGTGGAGGGGTGGTGGCATTGAGAACAGTTCCCAGAAGATGCGAGCTAGGACAGATGACCCACAGGGTCCGCCAAGGTTAGGATGTTTGCCAAGGTTAGGACCTTGCCCAATCTGGTTCTTCTAGGACAGTCTCTCTCAACTGCATACTCATCCTCAGGTGCCTCTGAGAGTGGAGTTTAAGAATCCTAATTTTTAAAGCGCTCCCTGGTGAATCTTAGTACTCTGAAGTTTGGTAGGTGCTCTTCTAGAATGCAGTCTCAAAAGGATTCTGTGAAAAGACACAGTTTCAACCTAAGCATCTTATGCAAGCAGCCTACCTGGGGGATTTGTCCAAGTGTTAGCACTAGTCCTGGGCCGATGAACTACATTCTCACTGGGCTCTGTGTGTCCCGGTTCTGGGAGATGAACAGCTCATACAAGAGCGAGCCAGGGTGGGTTCCAAAGGCCTTGACCAGTGGTTCCTGGAGGATTTTCAGACCACTGGTAAGAAATCGTTGAATGCAGGTGGTTGAATTCCGTATTTTATTGCTGATAGGTTTTGGCTGAGTGGATTTTTTAAAACCTAATATTGGGAGCCATGGCCGAAGGTTATTATTAAGGGTATGCCCATCAACGACTATGATATCAGGAAGATTGTCTACTCTCACTGTCTTTATTGAGAGCTGTTAGCAAAGTACTAAAAATCTGTTAACGCTTCTCTCTGACCTTCTTTCTCTCCAACCCGAAGAGTCAACAAGAACAATTTATCACTTCATTAGAAACAGGAGAAGAAATGGCACCTAATGTGAAGCACACGCTATGTGCCAGGCGCTGCCCTAGGGTATTTTATGTGCATTATTACATGTAACACTCATCTCTCAGTGAGGTAGCGCTTCTGATTCCTAATTTCAGCACAGGAGCCTGAAATGTGTGAGATTAGCTCCAGATCACGCGGAAGGCATTGATGCTGGACATGGACTCCAGCCTGGACGAACTCCAGTGCCTGTGCCCTTTACATCATAGAATGTCCACATTCCCAGTAGTAGCTATTGGTAAAAATGAACCTCTTTTTTTTTTTTCTAGTCAAACCCTATCATTCTTCAAGAAGCTGCTCTACCTATCCATGTAGGTTTGCCTGACATCCCGTAACATTTTTTTTTTTTGTCTGCACAACTCTTTTGATACTTATGGACATACTTCACAATTTTTTCACATTTTAGCATTTCTGAAATTGGGGTGCATCTTGACATGGGTGATGGATCATAGTTTGTGTTTTATTTTTTTCTTTCTCAAGGGTGCATACAATTAAGGTGCATCTTAAAATTGTTAGCATCTTAGGGGGCGGCCGGTTAGCTCAGGTAGTTAGAGTGCAGTGCTCATAACACCAAGGTTACTGGTTCGATCCCCACATGGGCCATGGAGCTGCGCCCTCCACAACTAGACTGAAGACACTTATTTGACTTGGAGCTGATGGGTCCTGGAAAAACACACTGTTCCCCAATAAAATCCTTTTAAAAAATAAAATTGTTGGCATCTTAGATTCAATGAAATATGGTAGGTGCTGCCTTGGTATTTAATAGTCTGGGTATATCATGTTAAGACTAGGTAGAAATAGTATAATGATGGCTTAAAAAATAACTAAGGCAGGAATAGTTAGTGCTCACAAATATCCTTGTGCTTCTCCACTTGTTTCAGCTCCCTGAAAACCAGTTGGGCCGGTGTGACCAGTTCTGGCCCATGGATTCTGAACAGAGGTGACACAAGTCACCCCTGGGCCAAAGCAGTTCAGTGCCTCTTCTCTCGTCCCCTGCCACAGCAAACTGGGGAGCCAACAGGTATTAAATCCTCATTTATTTAACAGATTTACAGTAATATATACTCACCTGACAAGTGGACCATGAAGGCTCCTTCTGCTGGGTTCTTACTAAGCAAAGATTCATTACTTCACACACCTGACAGTTTAAGGAGCAGTCCTGGGGAGCTGGACCCCTCGATCCTTTTCATCTCTGTGCTTTTCATGATCTGCATGCTCAGCTAAGCTCCACAGGCAACGTTGTTTTACAATAATGGGAAGTGGAGATGGGGGGAAAAATAATCTCAGCAAGAGGAACAAATGCAAGAAAAAGCATTTGATTTCTAGTTTCCAAATGTTTGGTGAGAGTAGAAACGCTCAGGAACATATGCGTGAGCTTCAAAATGCAGGGCTAGCCCTCCAGGCTGGAAATATTTCACCCACTGTAGGCCCACTTGGTTTTTGAGACGCCTTTAGGACAGACCGATCTCCACAAGACAGCTCTCTGGCTTCACTCCAAGTTTTCATTTGTTTCACAATGCAATCCTGAATTTACTTTTTGTTATTGTCTCAGGAAAATCCTCTTGGTGAACATGCCTCCCAGTATGTCCCTGAAATTTCCTGGATCTGCAAAAGTGAAGAGAAAGGCTGTTTGCTTTCATGTAATCAGAGTCTCTGAAATTTAATCCTATATCCTATTTATGGTTGAGCTAGCCATTCAAAATTAAAATGAACCTTTCATCCATGTGTATCACAAATGGGCATTTATCAGGATGATGTGATTTTGCAATCCATCTGAATACGTAACCAGAATTTGTTTTTCTTTCCGTTGCACTATGTAATTACCATGCAACAATAACAAAAGTGACATGTTTGAAGAACAGATAAAATGCTGTAAATTGGCCAGTAATGGTGATATTTCCTCATCTTCTGAAAAAAACCATTTATTCTCTCTCTCAACAAATCAAGGCATTGTCAGCCCACACTCATCTTGTGGCCAGAGGGGCTCCACCAATTTCTGGACGTGAGTGAGTCCTGGAATGCAGATGAGGGCGACTAACGAAGGCTCAGTGCAGGCAGCTGGTCCTTGCTTGCCTCAATTTCTAAATCATCCATAATGGGGCCAAGACCTCCCAAGCACTAAAAAGAGCGAGCTGACATGCTGGACAAACTGTTAATTTTTTCCTGAAGAAGCTGCTATATTGCACATCTGTCACCGCGGTGCAGACTATTATTCAGTGAGTGGGGGTAGAACCTGCTGCTGCTTGTTTGTAGCTGAGTTGTTACCGCACCTGATGGAGAAGCACAATGGCGTGGGAGTCCAAACGTGCCGTGTCCTGTGTGCTTGGCGAGCGTTTCCCCCTTTCTGGAAGGCTGTCCCGTATATGAAAATACATGCAGTAGGCTGAGTGAGCTGTGTGGAAAGTTGTTAGAGGTGGTACAGGGAAAGGATGGGCATGGACAGGTGTGGGAGGGCCTTACAGAATATGGACCGCTGTTCTTCCTGCTGAGGACCTGAAGACACTGGCCATTGCATTAGAAAGACTGTGGTTTTGCACTTTGCATTTCGCATCTCTGTTGTGTGCTGCCAAGCGCTTCACATCCACTTAAAAATTATTTTGTGAACTGCATGCCTCGTACATGGAATGGGGGTTATCTGTCCTCTCCATAACGAATTACAGCTGTGCATAACGAACTTTCGAATTACAGATTAGCCACGCAGCCATCTAACAGAATCTTGAATTTCCCCGCCCCCCAAACTCATTGGCTCATCATAACTATGAAATTCTGACATCTGAAGAAATTCACCTCAGTAAGGGATATAAGAATGTGTTTGCTTTCGGGAAGCATATTTCTAAGCATAAAATGAGTTACTATACTATTTCTCATCCTTTCTGCTTTTATTAAAGAATGCTGGCTTCAGAAAGAAATGATTTCTTTGAAATTTCCTAGGAAGGTGGAAACAGGTAGAAAATAGTTTTGGGTAATCTTTTTACGTAGGATGCTATCATAATACAGTCTTGTCCCTCCCATCTTACAGCTGAAACATCAAGTATTATACATGCATTTAAAACGCTAGTGATTTATTCTGAAAATTCAAAGAAAAAAAAAGTAAAAAAACACAAAAATAGCCTTCAATTGTTACTTAACTTCATCCTTGAAAGATTAAGGCACAGGACATGCTGATAATGCAACAGGAGAGAGGTCTGTGAATCTGAGAGTGATTTAAACTGTGACAATTCAGAGACAGAAGACCCCTCTAATGTACAGATAAAGGAAAAGTGACAACAGTAGATCATAGTCATGGCAGTTAGTGGCGCTGACTCGCTGGAGACAAATCTAGATCTACTTAAAATGTCAGGTGTTTGAAGTAATGAGTCTTTGCTTAGTAGCAACCCAGCAGAAGGAGCCTTCATGGTCCACTTGTCAGTTGAGTATATATTACTGCAAGCCTGTTAAATAAATGAGTATTTAATACCTATTGGATTAAAAAAAAAAAAAAAAGAAAAAAACCCGACTTCCTCCATTAAGCCTACTTAGATTTTTTTGGGGAAAAGATAAACCTCAACACTTTAATGGGTAATACAAGATATTAAAAATAGCCCCGCTTGTTTATGAGAGGCACAATTTCCCAGAAAGACACGGAGTAGCTGTGATATTTCAAGTAGTCAGAGAGAAGACTTGGACTTGCTATGTTAGAATCACAGGATATGAGTGGAAAGAGACCTTACACCAGTTAATGTAGCCCAACGTCAAAGAAAACAAACCAAAACAGGAAAATATGGTAAAACAGGTCACAATCAGCTGTGACTAAATGTAAGTCAAATTTGTTTAGCAAGACTTTTCTCTAAAATTTTTTTGAAAAAATATCGAAAATTTCCCATGGCTTAAAGATTAACAATGAATTTAACTGCACTGTTACATGTTCATTGTCGAGAGCAGTTAAAAAAAATTTTTTTAAGTACTTTCAACTTTATTTTTTATTAGTTTAAGGTAAGAGGGAAACATTTAAAGCATGAAACAATGATTGCTTATAAATAACATTCTTAAACATATGTTTATTCTTTCATTCTTTGTTGTACTGTTAGTATACCTTCCTATCAAAAGAAAAAAAAATCTTAAAAAAAAAATCCAAAATATTCCTTGCTAAACAACTTCCTTTTACTATATCAATTTAGGTCACTGTTATTGTTTTTTTTTTTTTTAGAAAATGATTTTAAAAAGCATGTCTGGTAATTTTTCTCTTTCACTGAATATCTGCTCAAAATGAAAATATACTGAAGAGAAGCCATTGTCAGTTCAGTTAATTACAAGAATATCAAGTCACAATGTTAAAATAGGCATATGCATAAAATGCAGTATTTTGCAATTGTTTGTATATTGCATACATAGTGCTCTGTAAACACGCCTATATATACACGCTATGTTTATCTTAAACCCTACTGTCTTAACGTCTGTTTGATAGCCACAGTGTGAGTTACGAAACCTATGCATTCAAATGTTGACTAATTAATTAGTGAATTTTAATTAGCAATGAATTGTCCTTTAAAGGGGGTACCGTATAATTTAACAGTGAAAGCAAACAAATTTGAGGGGAACATAGCCTTAAGAATTATATTTGGGGAGAAGGAAAGAAGGAACGAGGGAAAGAAAGAAGGAAAGGAGGGAGGGAAGAAGAATGGAAAGAGGGAAAAGGGGATATTGAACACAGTCTGGTCAATATCAAGTATAACAACTACATAAAGACAAAAAGTTGAATTGCTCTTTTCAAGGGGCGTCCGCACTCCTGCTGTGTGTGTGGAACATGGAGAAGCTTGGATGGTACCGCTTCTCTACTTTGAGTATTGAGTCATGTCTTCTGAATAGTTCAACACTTCCATAGATGAAGACATATCTAGGGCCGGCCGAGTGGCGTGATGGTTAAGAACTGGCTTGGGACGCCAGAGGGCCCCGGTTCGGATCCCACATATGAGGGCCAGTGACACTGCCCTCCACAGCTAAGATGCTGAACAACAGTGAGTCGCCTGCGACAGCGGAGGCTTTACCCCTGTGGCAGTGGGTTGCCATGGGCTACCGCGTGTAGCCAGCAGCTGCGTGAGCGGCCGTCCAGAAGCCGGTGACTGATCTGCCTCGCCTGGGAAGAGCACAATGATGGTGCCAACTTGGGCCAGTGAAGCAACATCCTCCACAACTAGACTGAAGAACGAAAGGACAGCAACTTGTCCGGTCCCCTTTCCCCAATTCCCCAAGCGCCGTTCCCATCCCCCCAATTTCCCAATAAAAATCTTAAAAAAAAAAGAAATATCTAAGTCCTCTGTGAGCCACACAGAGGGCTTCAGATGTCAAGATTTAAGACCTTTCTTCTATAAGCTGAAAAGATAAAAATGGATTTTGATGGAGGGGTGTAGAGAACCGCACCCAAGTGGAGTGAGCGTGTTAGAGGGGCTGCTTCAGAAGAGTAGTAGTGGCCAGAACCACAACAAAAAGTATTCGTGAAGACGGCGGCATTTAATTGAGGAGTTGCCCCACCCCCAGCCCCCGGGCCAGGTGGTATATGTTCTGCTCTGTCTCACTAGGAGGGTTCACCTGGCGAAGTGAAAAACAGCAGCGAGTCCTCAGGAGTCTGGGGTCAGTCTTGCCGTAACCTTATTGTGTGGTACTCGCGGCTCCACATTTGGCTTTCCAAAATGCTGAGATTTTAGAAGATCTTCTGATTTTCAGAAAATACTGGAATTTTAAGAAAAATGTTCTGAACAGAACCTAGAGCACTATAAACTACCATAAAGAAGCTTTAAACTGGTATACAGTTCCCCCCAGCTTTTCCCGCTTATATCGAGAATGAGCAAGAAAAAGCATTTTTTTAAAAAAAATGTCTAATTTCTAAGTAACAAATTGGTAGAAAGTAATCGTACATCAGGGTTACTTTATCCAATAAGAATGCTTCAAAAGAGCAGCTCCCCTGGTAGTTTATAGTTCCTCTCCCTGACCTGTCATCTTACCAAAATAACCCTAAGAGAGAAGGTAATTCTTAAAAGAAATGGATCCATTTGGCAAACCATCAAGGCTTTCAAATAGCAGCTGACCTTCCCCCCACACCTGGGAGACCACCTGGGAAGGGTCTATTGCATGCACAAACCTCTTCTTCCCCTTTAAAAAACTCCTGATTGGCAAATTTTCAAAAACCGATTACAGTGGAGCACAGAGGAATTTTGGGGGCAGTAGAACTACTCTGTAAGATACCTGTCATTATACATTTGTCCCAGTCTATAGCAATGTACCACACCAAGAGTGAACTGTCATGTCAATCATGGGCTTTGGGGGATAATGACGTGCCCTGTGGGTTTATCAGCTGTAACACATGCAACCCTCTGGAGGGGGAAGTTGATGGGGAGGGGAGACTATGCATGCGTGGGGGCAGAGCAGATTATGAGAAATGTCTGTGACTTTGCCTTAATTTTGCAGTGAAGCTAAAATTGCTCTTAAAAAAAATACAAAACAAAGCCTTAAAAAAAAACCATTATAAAGGTGATTCACATGTGTTATCTTGGCCTTGACTCAACCAATAAGGGCTATTACAAATAGAATACTATCGTTAGTCCGTAATAATGAAGATGATGACAAATTCACATCTTCTAGAATCTTTGACATTATGAAGCAGGTGATTCGAAATAACAACACGAGGCACATCATAAAATGACTTGCTTTGCTTGGGTTTAAAGTAACTGCTTAGATGTCAGAAAAGGGCAAGTCGGTACCATTCATTTTCATTTATCATGCAAATGGATTGGATCACTGCCAGAAATCCGAATTCTTAGGAGATCCATTTAAATCTTAATATAAATTGATTCCATATTCTAACTTACACCAATGGTTAAAATTTAAAATCAGTTTACTACAGTTGAGTTGATGTTAAAAGAAGTAATATCAACCTTTGGGAAGGGAGAGGTAGAAGTAAGTCTAGATTAATAGAATTTACAGTTCAGGCATGATGAATTTGAAAAATACATTTTTCTTTCAATAATTATTTTATGTTCTAAATGAGGTAAAATTGATAAAATATGCACTAAAGTCATGTTGAGGGCACTCTGGTGGTAACAGTGAGGTTCATTTTTGTGAAAATGTCAGGGGGAGACATTAATGGCGGTTTGTCAACTGTGAACTTCATACTACATTGTCCAAGGAGATTCATGGGTATTATCCCATTTGAGAAAACTCGCTAAACAAAAACAAACAAACAAGTTCAAGAAATACGAAGTTCGGAAGCCTGTCAATCAAAGATTTGCTTAGGACTTCAATGATGCGATGACAGGTCTGTTGGGTTACCATCGATGGGGGTGCTATGAAACCCAGTCCTTTCGGGCCCGTCCCACTTTAGAAACCCACGGGTACGCTCACATTTGCTCGGGCGTCGCACGCATACATGAATGAATCAAGCTACAAAAAGCATTAGATGTTATTAATGTACGAGATCCAAATAAATAAGAGATGCGCTGTTGTTTATACCTACACACAGCTGAAAATTGCCAAAAAAATTTGAAAAGGTCAAGATTTGGACGTTAGCACCATGAACTGGGATGAGACCCCCATTTTCTATCACCGTGGCAGGACCGGGCGCAGTTAGGAAGCTAGAGTGACAAGTTCGGGGCCACGTAGATTTCTGCTTCAAAAACAGAAGCCATGTTGTACTTGTAGAACAATGGGATGTATAGAGTGAATAGAAAGTGTAGGACGTTTGTTTCTTCTTGGCTTTTCTCCTTAGGCGGATTTTCCTGGTGTGGGGGTCGTGGCTGCAGGAGGGCTTTTTGGGAGAGGATATCCGAGTCCTAGCCCTTTTGGCCTCTGCAAGGCTTGAATTGGCTCAGCAATCCCCTTGCCATCGCGTCCAAGGCCCGAGCCAGGCGTCCAGCCCATATTTTGCAGCATCCGGTTTCCAATGTTGTTTTCTAAGATGGGCTGGGCGTTTTCTCCCACAAACCCTGAAATTATAAGAGGACCAAAGATATTAGTAGGGACACAGATGGAAATCTTCCCAGACTAAGAAAACCATGTTCTCTTACGTTTTCCTTTCAACAACGTACCCGGGGGGAGCTGTTTGTCCATCTTTGGGTTAAGTGACTTGTAGCAGAGGAATCGTTGGAAAAACCATCTCGGTTAGTTTCAGCTTTACCGCTTAGTAGCTGATGAAGCTCTTTAACCCCCTGGGCTTTTGTTTTCTTCATATAAAGAACAGGAGTAAAGGAATGTACACTGCCTGCCTACCAGGAAGTTGTCAGGGCCAGATGTGACCATATACGGGCAGAAGGTGCTCAGTAAATGACCAAGTACTTTACAAAGACAATTCCTTTCATCATCATGTTAGCCTCATGGCTGATTCTGAAAATCACCAGCTTACATCGTAGTATCTCACGTTTGCCCAGGGCCTTGACAGTCAATGAAACCAAAACTAAAACCAAACCAAACAAAAAGGACCATTGATGGCATCCTTAATGTCCAGGGATGGCTGACACAGTTATAAGCTTCCTGTTGTTATTTGTTATTCATCTGTAACTTGTACATCCTTTCATGTTCTTCTTCCTCTGCCTTCCATTTCTATGGCTTAGCGACCAGAGACGCAGGCAAGGAGGAGAAAATAGAGGAAAGGAAGTTGCATATAACACCTTGAAAGAACTAGTCCTTCTCATTTACCTCCGTCCCTCTGTTCCTACCTACCTTCCTTCCTTAGCTTGGAAAAGGAGGTTGGCTAGCGCTTACCGTGAGTTTTAGGAATAGCAGTTGTTTCCCCATCATCTCAGCAGAGACACTGAGAGAAGCATCTACTGTAAGCATTTTGTATTCGATGACATTTTCAAAGACTTATTTTTAATTTAAACTGTCTCATAGGCTCCTGTGGAAAAACTTGAGCATATCTACTGAGCATCTGATTCTAGGGGAAAATGCAGACGTACTAAATATCTTCTGAGAAATGAACAAGTGTCGTAAAAGTCAGGGCATCACAAGACCCTGAGTGCTTTCCTTCAGCTGCAGGCTTGGCCTGGGTCTGTCTGCCTCAGCTCTGGCACAGGTAGGCTCTCCGTGACTGGTCCATTTCTGTTCATTGTGTAGCAGCAGCTATTAGATTATGGTGTATGAAAAGGGAACGTAGCAAATCTGGAGATGACCAGACACAAACTATCAGAAGTATCTCAGTTCCCAGAGCATTTCTTAGGGTTACGCTCCTTGCAGAAGAAAGAAGTGATAATCCAACTAATATCGGAGGTTGTGTAGGAAAAAAAGGGGTGAGGGTGTCTTGAAACAGCCTTTGTTTAAGTGAGAACATATTCAGCCTAATCTCCTATACCAAGGCTTCCCCAGAACGCAGGTTCCAAGCTCACAGGGCTGTAGCGTTTGCCCACCGCGCCCTCCCTGGGCCCCGGGTCCAGCTTCCTTCTGCTCTGAAGTTGGGCTGTGTCTTCCTACATAGTTTGAATGTTGAAATGGAAAGTTGATGACAAAATCATTCTCAAAGACTTGTTGGTTAGATGTCTCTCTGGCACCATCTCCCGGCCCCTTCACCCCTTTTCCATCATCATCATCTTCATCATCATCATCATCATCATCATCATCATCATCATTTTTTCCTCCCTGACTCGGGATGATGGCTGCATGTATAGTTGGGACTCTGTCCTACTCCCTCCCTAAGCTGTTTAGGAGGGTGACACAAGGCACAGAAGGCTCCTCAAGCACCAATAACAATAACACAAATATTACCTTGTGGGATCACAGAATATAGCGTTCTATTTCTTGACCTGGGTGGTGGTTACGCAAATGGCCAGTTTATTATTGTTCTTTACACGTCCATGTATTATTCTCTGGCATAGTCATTTCACAGGAAAAAAATAAATAGTAAAAGAAATGCCAGGGTTCAACCAACAGTCTACCTTGTCTGGTAACTTGCGTCTGGCATCCTGGGGGCATAGCCAGTGGGTTATTCCTCGTGATTCTGGCTTACAGAAGAAGAAATATGCAAAGTGCTCGAGATGAGTTTTCATCCCGACACTGTCGTATTTACCATGGAGTTATCATCAGTGGATTTTCAAAGCTCTTTATTGAACACTGTGGTAATCTCAGTCTTCAGTGTGCTTTAGAACCGAGAATAGAAGAGATGGTGTTGCCATTTGCTAAATCCCTGATAGGGAGTAAGGTTAGCACAATAATGACTTGGTGGGGGATTTATCCAACTGCCTCTTAGCTCACTGAAATAAGTATCTTAACATGTAATAGAAAAAAACCTTCAACTGCAAACAGCTTGAATGGCAACAATTAATATCAAGGAAAAATGCTTGACTAACATTATTTACTGCTTCACAAGGGAAAAATGTGTGTGTGTGTACAATCTCTGTATGCATATATGTGTACACAAAATGTGTGTGTGTGTGCATATATGTATGTAAAGTTCAGATATAAAATGTGTTTAATGTTTAAGAAAAAATATATGAGGCCAATTTAAAACATCCCCACAAAAACTGCTAAATTGTGGTAAGTTTTCAGTTCCAAAGTGAACAAATGATAATTGATTTGCCATCATAATTCTTAAATAATTGTTTCACTATCATCATTTTAAAATACTGATATTTCAAGCATGGTGGCCCAGGAGTGGCATCCCGATTCTTCCCCCTGCTTGCATTCTTGAAAAGGTAGACAAGAGTCCATTCTCTCTCTTTTTCACATGCTGGTTTCATGTCTCTTCTTAATAAAGTATTATCTTGTACTTGGAAGAGAAACAACAACAACAACAACAACAACAAGAAAACAAAAACAGGAGGAACACGAAATTTCTCAAATGCTAAATCTTTCCACGTAGAAACACAGATTCCTAAAAAAGGGAACAAAAAAGCAATGGATTTTCTGTACAACCTTAAAAAAAAACAAACACGCAACAGATATTCATTTTTCATGGAAAATGATTCTAGAGTGAGATCTGTTGGTCTTTCACCCCCATTTTTTTTTTATGAGATTAAGACATGGGAGGGAACAACTCCATCTCAGCACCTCGTACTCCAACCATAATTTCCTTTTCTTTTGCTCCTGACAGCGCTAAATCCTTTAAGTCCCTTCCTAGAAGGCTGTCCTCCTGCCTGGGCAGTTTTAGCAATTCGTAGCCTGCTAACCCATCCGCACACTCCCCTCCCAGCCCCCTTGATGCTGGGTCTCATATCTCTTATAGCTGAGTCCGTCCTTTCCCCGCAAATCTTCCAAAGAGCATTGTGGACGGCAATTCACTGGCGTAATTGGCTCAAGAGATGAAAATCTTGTATCAGGCTCTCTTAGCTGCTAATCTATCCAGCTGACTGCAAGCCTAATTGGCAGCTTGTTTAGCAATTTGGCTCCTAAAGTGTTGTATTGATGTTGGATAAACAGCCAATGGAAGGGGAGGTGACACAGGCAGCCTGATGCAGCCCCCTCCCTGTATTCAGACGCACTCAGCAGTTCTCACTCCCTCTGCCTTCCCTTCCTCTCTCTCCCATTACTCGACTAGCCAGTCGAGGGGCAGGGCTACCGTTATCAGTGATGCTATTAAAATGGCAAATTCTAACCCTCTCCTCTGTTCTCAGTAACTCATTTAGGAACATGAGTATTTTATTACTGTTAAACAGCATTAAGCACAGTTGGAGCTGTGAGAAAGTGGTAGGTGTTAACTCCTTTCTGTCAAGTGTTTTCATTATTTCATTTCTTAATATATACAGAAAGCTTTATTAATTCAGACCATTCTGTATTTTATCTGCAATACTGCACACATTTGTCATGTGAATTTTGTTAAATGAAATCAGTGCAAGTAGTTAGCTTAAAAATACAAGGCACTTACTTTTCCAATAATGAAAATTTAAGGTAAAACTAGTTTCTAGGTTTTTTTTTTCCTTAAGTGGTGAAAAAGTTGTAGAGAATAAAAGACATGATCTGTATTGACATGTTTGGAGAAGGGAGTGTGTTTATTAACAGGTGTTTTGGTTATCCAGAAATATATTTCTAATGCAATGATTATGTATCAAAGAAAAGGGTTTTCAGAAAACTAAAAAAAAATCTCAAAATAAAAGTGTATTCGTTCTTTTTTAAAAAATTTTTTGCTTTAATTATTTTGTTTGTTTTTAAATTGGGGAACAGTGTTTTTCCAGGACCCATCAGCTGCAAGTCAAGTAGTTGTTTCAGTCTAGTTGTGGAGGGAGCAGCTCATTGGCCCATGGGGGGATCGAACTGGCAACCTTGGTGTTATGAGCATTGCGCTCTAACCACCTGAGCTAACCGGCCGCCTCAAAAGTGTATTGGTTCTGAAGGCCCACAGGGATGTTTGCTGAAACCTATCAGGACCATTTATGGTCTGCCCACTGTATCTGGCACGTGGTTTACTTGTTACGCATGTGACATTCATTATCTCCATTCCTCATAACAACTGTGCCAGGGGGCAATTATAATGGACCTCAGAGAGATGAAGTAACTTGACCATTACCACACAGTGAGTTGGTAGCTAAGATTCGCTCCAAAAGCCTACACTTGCCATTCCATGCACTGCTTCCTTATGAGAATTAATGGCACATAAATAATTTCAGTAGAGATGATGTTTCTAGCCATTTAAAAAAATTAATTGGATGATATGTGAATTGTAATATTAACTTCTCTCAGTTTGCATATGGACAACATACAGCATACACACATTGAAGTACTTGGATAACCCAGAATATAATAATGTTTATAGGTCTTACAGATAACTAATGCTTCCATCTCTGTATTTCTTTTGATCTTCCTCATCAGACTGTAAGGTTATTACTATTGGCTCCACTGTATAGATTAATTTAGGACATGAGTCTAAATGTTACTTTTTTACTGACTGAACATTAAAATACAGTCTCACCAAATTTTCTACTATGTCGTTTCTTCTGCCACATGTCCCCAAATGACTGAGACTGTATTCTATTCACAAGTTTGAAACTCCTAGAATAACTGGTTTTAAACCAGCATAGCAAGTCTGTCTAAAGAGAGTGTTTCAACGTTCCTGAAATACGTCAGGATTCATTTTGTTATAACTCCAGCTGCTCTAGCTTTCTTGGACTCTCCATTTAAATTACAACTTATGTTTTAGTTGTATTTATTGTAAATGCATTTATTGAGTTTTGTTCTTTTATCCATTATGATAATCCCTGAAATTAAGTGATGCATTTACTCCATTTACATTTATTGGGATTACTGTTATATCTGAATTTATGTTTATTATGTTACTTAATACTATTTACCTTGCTTTTTCTATACATTTTTGTTTCCACCTTTCTGGCATCTATTGCTTGCTTATACTAGAGCTTGCAAATTACACATTATATTTGTATTCTTTGGTGACTACCTTTAAATGTCCCCATGCATACCTGGCTTATTATTCCCTCCCACTTTACATATTATTGTTGTCCACAGTTTTCGTTCCGTTTTTTATACATTCAAATATATCATCTTGATGGTCACTGTCAGCGTCATTATTAACTGTATACGTTCAATATTAGTTTAGCTTTATGCACATTTTTAACAATATCTTTGATCACAAATTGCTTCTTGATTTTCATTCTTTTTTATGGATCCTGTTTGTCTACCCGAGGCATTAAATTTAGTAATGATTGGTCTTTGCCTGAAAATGTCTTTATTTCAACCTGACTCTTGGGACATAGTTGAACTGCATATGAAACTCTAGGTCGATACCATTGTTTTATCTCAGCACTTTGAAAGTATTGTGTCATTGTCTGGATTGTACTCCTGTTTTTAAGGTTGCTATCAGTGTAATTTCATTCCTTTGCAGGTTATATCTTTTCTTCTTGGCTGTTCTTCAGTTCTCTTTGTCTTTGGTATTCTAAAGTTTGATTATGATATGTCTAGGTATGACTTTATTTACTATTTCCTGGTAAAAACTTGTTCTTTTTTAATATGAAAGTTTACATTTTTCTTCAGTTGTAAAAATTCTGTCATTATCATTGAATTCTGTCAATAGTCTCCAAAATATTATACCTCCCTATTCTTTCTACTCCTTCTGGAAGTTGTATTAGACAGATGTTTAACTTCATTCTCCTTCAAGTCCCCCAGCCATTCTTTTATATTTTCCATATTTTTATCCCTCTATGCTTCTTTTAGGTATTTCTTCACATTGCTCTTAAAATTCACTGTTTTTTTTTCTTTTTAGTTGTATTTAATCTACTGTTTAACTCATTCAGTAAATTTATAATTTTCAAATTTTTCATAATAAATTTCTACTTGGTTCTTTACTACATTTGTCTTTTTCTTTCTTAGTTATTCCTTTTCATTTATTTATGTATTTATTTTTTAGCTGAGCCATCCTGTTGGCAGCTCAGCGGCAGCTCAGCTTGGGCCGGGAATTGAACCGGCAACCCTGTTGCTCAGAGCTCGTACTCTTGAGCGAGCTCTTAACCAACTGAGCCACTCAGCCGGCTCTTTCCTTTTCATTTTTGAATGTTTTAAGAGCTCTTTTAGTTTTGGCTTATGAGATCATCTTCAGCAGGGTTTCATTTGTGGTGATTCTCGAGGCCTGGGTTGATGACATGTACCTCTACAGAGCTTGTGCACTTGTTTCCCAGACCAGCTTTTGCGAAAATGCTTTAGCTTGGTGGAGGTTTTAAACTGGAACCTCATGTGAGGGTAGGCTCTTGGTTACAAATCTTCAGTGTTCTACTCGGAGCCAAGGTGGCAACGAGGTCCTTTACTTTTCTGTGCCTGTGAGTGAGTTTTGTTTCTAATCTGCTCTTTTCTGAATATTAAGCTTTCCAGGGGTTTTGGCTTGATAAGGCCAGATACCCAGCTTCTCACGGGGGCACTGACCAACATGCCTCACGGTTTCTGCAACTGACAAAAGTGGACATGGGCTTGGAAGGTGTAGGACCATAGTTGGTCTTCAACAGTTCTCTTTCTTTCCAACCTCCGCTGTGCATCTAAAAAGATGGCTTTCTGTTTTATTCAGCATGTCCAGGTATTTTGTAGTTGGAGGATTTTGTCATTATTGAATCTTTCATATTGGCAGATACAGCAACTATTTTCTACCTAATATGTGTGTTTACCCTCTGCTTAGGTGTTTCTTGTACCAAATGGTAATGGATTGCTGTCTAAGACCCAACTAAAATATGTAACTGCAAGGTAGGTTGGTGGTCCATGTATTAGGAGGAGCACGGTTATCTATTTCCTAGGCTTTTACTATATGTCAGATATACTTTCATTTCCAAATTAATAAGAACAATCCCCCTCAAAACTCTGCCGGTCTTAAAATCCTGGAAGAGGTAAGAATAATCTACAGTAGTCATAGATCCAGTGGTAAAAGAAAATAAAAATATATGTGTAATTATTGGTAAGATGAATTTGGACAACTGAAGACATATAGCACCTTGAAAAGGTGACACCAAACATTTCCTGATTATGTTCAGTGTGACTTTTAATGAAAAGCACACCTTTAAAAAATCTTTGCCCATTATTATAATGTACAATCTGCCTTTATTGCCTTAAATGGTCATAAAGGTTATTTTATTATTGAAATGTCAGTAGAATGCAGGGGGAAAAGTTGAAAAGTCACTAAAGCTATAATGCAACCTCTTGTCAAGAACTTGTGTATCTGTGAAAACCCCTTGGAGCAATATCTATACTGAGATCTTAAACTTCAATAGGCATCTCTTTGCATAATTTAAAATGTATAGAAAAAAGGTTGAATCCTATGAATATTTTCCCCCATGATATTTTTTCAATAGAAAGCAAAACCAATAACAGCAAATACTAATTGTGGGGCATAATGAATTTAGTAACATATAGTGGACAAAATATTTTTTAAAAATGTGGTAGCCACAATATCTCAGTAAACATAATTAAATTTTTTTACTATCAAATCCTCAATAAGCTATATCTTCTCCCACAACACAGACCATAACCAACGCTGCTGACTGCCTTCTCAAAATGTGTTAATAATATTCCTCCTATTGTGTTCACTGCTTTTCTTCACCTTTGCAGATGACATTTTTCAAACTATAAAATGCATTGTGCTGGCAAACCTTCTTGCTTCAACAGTTCTCAATTTTATAACAGTAAATCTACATCCTTTGCTACTGAGACACCCACTGTCTTTTGGTATGTGACTTTGGATGAGGCAGAGAACAAGCCATACATTTAAAAAATCAATATCTCACCTTATCAATATTCATTTTACTTTGTCAATACAAAATACAAAGGTGAAAGAGCAGTAAATAAGCCAAAGCACTGAAATAAATTTGGTGTTCCTGTCACCATTAATAAACGTTCAACAGATAACACCGCTGGCTGGTCCACAGCCTTAAAAAGGCTCTGAAATTATACTTCAATGCAATTGCTAAAACAGGTGAATTAAATTTTCAACACACTAGGAAGTAATGATCATCAAATTTAGGGCTATTTATTTTAGAGGGGACTTTAAACCTTTTCAAAAAATATTATTCATTATACAATATATAACTTTATCTTTAGGGTCTTAAATTGTTGTATAAACCCAGTTTGGGATTTTAAAGTTAAAGTGCCTAATTATAATTTTCTGACGATTTTTTGGTAAATCTTTTCTAAACCTGCTGTTTGACTGCATCATATTTCACGTATAAATTAGAGGAGATTATTAAACAATATTCAGCCTTTCTTATTCTCTACTTTAAATGAGCGTTATCTCCACCTGTATTTTTCCATCTTAGGTTGAATGTTAACTACAGGCAGAAGGAATTGTGAAAGTATATCTCAGTTCGATGCGTTTTTTTGGGAGGTCTGCAAGGACCTATAAAATGACAAAAAAAAACCCCACAAAACCTCTAATTCTACATGCTAACTCAACTTTGGAAGCTTACAAATATAACTGACATTTTATTATGTGACTTACTATATTCCAGAATTTGAAAATTCTGATGAACTAGGATTCATAACCTCATTATCAAATGTATTTATGCAAATACATTTCTTACTTGGATTCAAAAAATAATCTTCACCTTAGATTATTAGAAGGTATTCTTTTTTAAAACTCAGGACTTTTAAATAACCTCATTCTCGTCCTCTCTGAGAGGAACAGTTATGCATGAATTTTAAAAATGTACTGAAAATGAGTAACATAATTCTCCCGCTCCACTACATTTTGAGTAATTACATGATTGCATTACATTTCTATGAATTTTATTATTTAAGTAAAAAAACTCTGGTAATATAATAAAAATCCCAAATCTTAAGAGAATCACAATAGTTTTGAGATACATAACATCTGGAATATCCCATTGGAGGCTTGTGAACGTTTTAGGCTAAAGTTTAATATTTATACCCATACTTCATATATATATATATATATATATATATATATATATATATATATACACACACACACACATATATATATATATATATATGTGTGTGTGTGTGTGTGTGTATATAAATTATTTCCTCTGATGCTATTGAGTTGTAATGTCAAAATCACCTTGTAGAAATAATTATATCATCATCCTCAACCATTTTGCATTTTCCTTCTCACCTCACATATGTTCAGAGCATCTGGACTTGACCCTGATATTCTCTCTTCCTTATGCTTTAGTCGCATTCCTAAGATTGTTCTTAGACTATCTGTGACACTAATGCTCGAATCACTGAAAGATAAGAGAATTCAGGGGACCATTCAACTGGAATGGGGATATTAAAGACTCCTACACCGCCTTAGGAAAGATTTGAGGAACTCACGCCATGGATTTGATCTAAAAGTGGCTATATGTTCCTGTTTAAAGAGCTTTCTTAGAAGTATTCTCATGCATATTCTGTATCTCTGCATAGAAATATTTAGATACATCTTCTGTGAAACTTAAAAGACATATAATAGAGGGCTCAAGGAAACATATGTAAAGAGACAGTCTTTATATAAGTGTATTCTTACAAAAAGGCCATGAGTATGCTGTCATGGAAACAACATGTGTTTGGGAGTCATGTAGGTATAGGCTTGAAGCCTCCCTTTGCCATTCAATAATTATGTCTTCCTAGGTAGCTAAGAAGATCCTAACACTTCACTGAATTTTAATTTTATGGTGTAAAGTGATGATAATAACTTTACATAAAGTTGTTGCAAAGATAAAATGAAATAATCAAATTTCTGGTACATCGTTGGTACTCAATGCGTGGTAAAGTATTATTTTACATCAATACAAACACATTCTACACACAGGTGTTCCAAACCTCCAATTTCTGAAAATTTAATACAGGTAGAAAATGAAGCGCAAATATTATAACCACATGCATAATTTCATAATGTAGCCCTTTATATGGGTGCAAAAACTGCATTATGAGTACTCCAGTTTTAAATTATTCTTCTATTTTGTTAGTGCTGAACTATGGGATAGGTTCCCCAAATAGAGAATTTAAGCTTCACATTTTGTATCTGCTTTGAAAAACAACCATGTCAAGATACATACACACCCACACACACATATTTCTTCCTCAGTGCTTACACTCATTCTGACATGAATCTTATTTTCATATTCTATTCTATAATTAATCATGGAAAAAATAACTTTTCCTACAAAAGGTTTCCCAAATGAAATGAAGAGAAAGTTTATAAATCTGAATGGTTAAGGAAGGCAGGCAAGAGGCCAGGGCCATTATTCTTTGTAAACTGACCAAGTGCATGCACCGCAAACACTTTTTCTAGTCAGTTTGCTGCATCACATAGGCGCGTGGTTAACTGTTGTTTATTCCTACGTGGGCATCAAAATGTTAACGCCAGCTGGCTTCCTCCTGTCGCTGCTTTTCCCTCTGCCTCCCGTACCATTGCTCTCGCCATGTGTACGAATCTTACTCGCCTCCTTCACGACCACCGAGCTCGAGTCTTTGCCTTTCTGGCTTCTTGTCCCTCTGGTCCAGTGACTTATCTGTCAGCACTTGTGGCGTTCCCTAGTCCACACTCAGTAGAATGACATGTTCTGTGAATGATGTGGTTTTTGAGGTGGAAAAGCTGGGAGATTTTTTTTTTTTATTATTATTATTCTAATGCCACCATTGTCTAAATAAAGAAAGGCAACTCTAAGACTGCTGCAGAGCAGAGCTGGGACAGAGAAACCAGACTACCCCATTCAGGGCCAGATGGAAATACCCAGAACAACATGGGGCTTGCGTTTTGAGGGCAAGCCCTGAACTTTTGAATGTATGACTATTAATCTCTTCTGGGGTTATTTGCCTTTGCATCTATTAATATTTATGCCTTGTTCTCCCAATAAGTCTGTAAATTTCTTGAGACCAAAGACACAGCCTTGGAGTTTCTGCATCCTTCTATGCCTCACGCAAAGTATTGCGTTGGGGCAGGTGAGCAGCAAGTATTTTATAGATTGGCTGCCTGAACAGTCTTCAGAAGGAACGTGTACTCCATCTTGACACTAAATGCAAATGGTTTAACAGTTGCCTGTAACTGTGTCTTCAGTGCGTGTGATTAAAAATGATCTCTATTTTATTCCTGATGCTTTACAAACTTTGAGTCTGTGCTCTGCCCCGCCCCCTTTTTCTTTTACCTGCTGTAGTAGGTCCAGGCAAAGGTGCAGCTTTCCTCCTCCGTTTGATATCTCCTGTGCATAAGGATCCCAAATGCATGCTTGTTTGCCTACAAGTAATTATCAGAAAAAACTATTAACAAAGGAGGGGGAAAAAATGACACATAAATACACAGCTTGTATAATCTGAACCTAAATCAAAACATTCTCCACAAAGATGGAGCGGCATAGTAAAACCACCAATCTTGTTTATATCGAAACATAATTACGTTTGTTGACAAGCGTTCAGCAGCTAAATGCGCCATCATAAATTGTTACTGGAATGAATAATATAAAACGAATGCTTTTTAATTTTCAAAACTGGCAATCTTTCTGGCTCAACATAAAATCAAGCACTGTTGCTTCTGACAGGAAAATAGTGAAGATTAATTATCTAAAGAGATCACAATATTGTTGCTAGGTTATCAATTGGTTACTAATGCTTTACTGTCAGAACAGCATTCATTACAGGAAAAGTATGATCAATTTCTTTGAGGATGTGATGCGGCAGCAAATTCTCTTAAAACATTTTAAATAGAAGGAAATAGTGATGCTCTCCCTTATAATTCATATGATTAGAATCCTTCAGTTAATTATTTATCAGGTGAGGAAACATCAGATGCATTAATGCTGGTCTACTGCTACTAAACAGGCTAACATGAGACTGGGTGATTATATCTGTGAAGACATGACACATAAGAATGGAGAAGTAGACCTTCTGCTATTGTTAGAACTAGTTAGAATTAGATTATTCTGTCTCATCATGGACCCCTACATTAGAGAGTTTGGGAAAAAATTAGAAACGACCCGTTGGAAATCAAGACAAACTAATACAAAGCTGACGAGGACTTGAAAGTCTTGAGGATTTTCAAGCTATGGAAGGCCTCTGTGTTCATTTCCTGGGTTATAATCCCTGATGGGGGGTTTGGGGTAGTAGTGTCTGGTGATCATGAGACAGAAACAAATGAAACAGGTTGATTAAAGCACATGTTCTTTCAGTGACTCAGAGAGGTATCCGGTAGTATCCTGAAGTGTTCTGGGGCTCACTTTGAAAATAACCAGATTATCAGAGAAAAATTTAGAAGGAAAAAAAAAATTAGTTCAGGTAAGATCCCAAGTGTATGTTTATACGCATGCATTCAGGCATTTCAATGTTATGAAAAATTGGAACTGTGGGACAATGTTACTTTAAGTTCTAGCTATAAGGCAGAGAAAGTAAAGTATAGCTAATGATGAGGCTAAACCTAGAGGTATACACAGCTAAAGAAATACACCATGAAAACCTATCAATATAGCTAAGGGTAAATGGGTATTTGTCTGGCTTTCTCATCTTTTTGTATTGAGTGCATAGTTTCCCTCTTACAGAATATTTATAATTACTTAAAAACTTTTAAAAAATTAGTTCAGTTAGTGACTAACTTTGTGCATATCTATCTATCTATCTATCTATCTATCTATCTACCTATCTGATATCTCACATATATATGTCAAAGTGTTCATTAACATGCATAACTTTAGCATTTTTATTGGATTCTATGGTGTGGTCTTGCCTCTCTCAGTGCCAAGGAAAAGGAATGGCAATGATCACATCTACTTTTAAAACTATGTGGAAATTCTAAAAAAAATTAAAATAATAGCAGAGAAGACACATTATTTTTATACAAAATTAATGAATTCACTTATTCAGCAAGTACTCCTTAATATCTGCTACTGACTTGGCATAAGGCCCCACAGCAGAGGTGCAAATGCGGAGAGCAGGAAAAGCGGGGCTGGAAGATACAAAGGAAATGAAAAGTTCACGTCCTGTTACTGGGAGCGTTCAGGGTGAGCAGGAGCTGAAGTCCCACGTGGATGAAGTGACCAGGGACAGTGGTGGCACAGCCAACTGCACTATTACTAGAAACTTTATTTTTTAGTCTGTTATAACAATTCTTAACCTGTGGCATTGACTGTACCCTTTTTTTCCCCTTTTTTGGGGAAAAATGTATGCTTCCCTGTAAAACTGTACTTTATAGAACACACCCTTCCAGTCATGTCATCCTGATTCCACGGGAGCTTTGCCACAGCTCTAAGTGATAGGTAACAGAAAGCAATGGAAAATAATTCCTGTCTACAGAAAAGCAAAGGGGGTCTGTCCTGGGGGAGAAGGACACTCATATCGCCTGTGGAAAAGCGAGTTCTGCACCCATTTGCACCTTCATTTCAATATTCCTGACTCCTCATAACCCTGGGTTTCTTTGACTTCTCCATTGAACCTGTGATAGGATCTGCCTGGTTCCCGCATTCATTAATGTGTTAAATAAAATCTCAAACACATGTTCATGTGTTTCAGATCGAATCTGTAAAAGAGTCACAGTTTTAACTTTTTTGTACAAAATTATCCTTTAACCGCTCTGATCCCTCTTGAAACCTTCCCCTAGCAAAAGACTGGAATAAAATTTGCCTTCTGCAGAGCATATGTCCCAGACAGGCTTGGATATCAGGAACAGCTAAGGAGGAGGGGAAGGCAGCATTCTGAAAACGGGAATAAAATGGGGGTCTGAATCCCAAAGCGTGGCCCTTCCGTTATAGAGCCGTGAAAACCAACCCACAGACTATCTGCTTCTGACCCTCTTGTTAACACATAGTAAATATTCCTACAGGTGAAGCCACTGCTGGTTGGGTTTTCTACACTCATTGCTGGAAGTATTTCTAAACGATAAAGAGTTTGTTCTGTTCAGAGAATTGTGAATAGATCAGGATGTCTGGAAGGGCAGTGTACACAGAAGGGTTACAGTTGACCTTTGAACAACGAGACAGTTGAAAGGGTTAAGGGCGCTGACCCCCACACTGTAGAAAATCCTGGTATAACTTTTGACTCCCCCAGAATTTACTCATACCCACCTGTTGACCAGAAGCCTTATCAATAACATAAACAGTCTATTGACACATATTTTGTATGTTATCTATGTATATATTTTTAAACTGTATTCTTACAACAAAGTAAGCCAGAGAAAAGAAAATGTTATTAAATATATATTTATATTTATAAACACTACACACACACACACACACACACACACACACACACACACACAGAGCAAAGCTACATGAAAAACAGCCAAACGTTCAAGGAGAATAAAGTTAAAGTTAATGAAGTCAGTCCATCGAACCAGGAGACCTGATCCATAAGAAAAGCAGCGCGCTGTATTTCAGTAATTCCGTCAAGCATTGACTACCTGCTACAGCGCGCTGGGAGACCTGGATTATTGATCAGCCAGATTACCCCATTTAGGCTTGTCCTCCCCCGTTCCCTCAGGCAGGCGCAATGGAGTCGCGAAAAACAACACCGCGTAAGGGCCACTCTCTTATTTAGTTGTCACTCCTCATGTAAAACATAGCAGTTATTTTTTAATTTAAAATCAATGAATGTCTCCAAGGCAGCCTCGTTGGCTTCAGCCTCAATGAGTCGTTTGTCTTTGCAAAGCATGACGCTCAGATTATTGCTCAAGGTGAGCGTCGGCAATTTTGGTTTGTTTTTTGCTGTGGTGTTCTGAAGACTGACAATAATACACTGTCCTATGAACAGGCCCAAAGGTATTAAATAATAATGCTAAGACCCTTTTGTAAGGCACTGGATGGAAATTACCAATTAACTACATCAATATGTTTATTCAGTTAGAGTATGTGCCTGTGGTAGAGAAGAGGGGAGACAAATTAAAACCTGATAACTTTATATAACTACTGACACCTTTAATATTAGGGGTAAACAAACACACGTTTAAGTGAAAAGGATAAAGAAGCAAAGGCGTTTCATTACTAATTAGCACTGTCGCTTATGATGTGAACCATAGCTTCCCATGCATTAATTCTGAAAATGTTCCCATTAAATATGAGAAAAGCGAGCTCAAAAAGAAGTCTTAATTGAGTTTATTTGCTTTCAAAACAGGCTTCACTCATTTATCCCATCATCCTTTTAGATGGTGTGGCGGTAGGAAACTGGGCATTTTATCTGGAGGGGAAAAAAGTAAAAAACAAAACAAAAAAAACTTCAAAAACCAAAAAGCAGAAAGAAAGCAAAAAAAAAAAAGAACTCTAGCGAGAACCACCTTGCCTGAACGCCGGCTTTTGACACGGGCTGACATGGGCTGAGGCAGGCAGTGTCACACACAATAATATTAGAGAGCAGACAATAGGAGCGTGTCTCTTCGCTCTGCGCCTTTACAAATAGAAGCTTTTCAGAGAACTAGGCCCAGTGAAAGCTGCCCCCTGGACAGAACTCGTTCCCAAACACCCTCAGACAAGCTGCAGAGTGGAGACAAACAGATGTGACTGCGGGCCCTGGCATTTGGCAAGAACACTCACTGTCAGTGAGAAAAAACATCAGCCTGGACAGGCCATCAGCTGCACAGCAGTGAAGCGGGTCTGTGGTGTCGCTCGAGGAACAATCTGGTGGCACAGACGGGAGGATGGGGGCTGGAAAGTTGGGTGCTGTGCAAACCTCCTCTTCCAGACTCGAGTCACCCTAGCCGCCCCGGTGTTGGGTGTCCGGTGTCTCAGCATATTAGCCTGAACACGTCAACATCAGTATCTAGCTCTTTTCCTTTTGGTACAAAATGCACACGAGGTATCAAGTACCCTGAAGCATAAATATTTCTTAATGACGAGAATCACAGCAAATGCTTGCTTTCAGTGCCATTTTCTCTCACAGCCCTTTCTTGCGCGGGAAGCACGCTTTGCGCTTGGTGGTGCTGGTCACAGCCTGACCACTTCTGGGCTGTGGGGCCTTCCCTCTCTGTGGCGTTGCTCATCTGACTTCACGCTATGCCTCCAGCCCATGCCCCACCTCTTCTTTGGAACCACCCTGACTTGAGCAAGAAGAAGTTGACGTTTCCAATCGGTGCCTGAGCTCTCTACTTACGTCCAGTGATGGGGCCTTCCTTTCTTCTGCACCAAACCCGTCTCATCCTACGTCTGGCATCTAGTTATTTCGGATTTAGGTCCCTGCCTGGACCTCCCCAGATGCTCAAGTCTGGCCCTGAGATGCACCCAGGTACCCGAGGCTCTCCAACGCAGATGGCTGACCCCTGTCCAGCCATTAGCTGTCCCCTGGTTCCATCCCTGTTCACAGCCCACCTGCTGGGACAGGTTTCTACTCTGTCCACAGATCCGGTTACTTGCTGTCTAAGGCTCCATCCCTCGGATACAACGATCCTCCCCGCCCCTACTGTCCTTACCTCTTCCCCACGGCAAGTGCAATTCCTCTCAACAGCTTCAGATGGGCCTGTCCGGCCATTGCCTCTGCCACTCTGTCTGAGGGTTCAAGTCCAGACTGGCAGCTGCTGCCAGGACTAATGCTTACTGCTGCTGCTTTTTAAAAATCACGTAACATTTTATGGGGTTACAATGAGCCATTTCTCTTCCATACCCTCTTTCTTACCATTTTTTCCTACTTACGATAAAATTAGGAACATTTGCAGAAATCAGAGGAAACCTAGGCAATAGTAGTAAAATGTGTAAACGTTTTGTAACTCTCATGTCATTTTTACTTTTAAATAGAAAGCATTTTATATAGACATAAGCCAAATCTTTGTTCTTTTAAATAATGACGCTGTTAATCTTGGGAACCTAGAAACTTTTAAAATGTAGTTCCCAGCAAGACTTTAAGGTTTTAGAATAATACTTAATAGGAAAGACCATATTCTAAAGCTCAGGACTTAGACAAAATCTGTGCCAGGCTGCATGTGCACAGACAAACGCTTTCCTCCTGCAGCTCCCAGCACCCACTGCGAGTGTGAGGGGGAGGTGGCTGAGGGACTGGTGTGCTTCTGGAGGCTTCGGGGGAGCTGGAGGGGGATTGGGGGGGGTGAGTTTCGCAGCCAGGACTCTCCCGCTGCTGAACCACAGTGAGCAAGGGGGAGAGAAGGGAGGGTATGCTGGGGACCCTTGGGGGTCCAGGAACCCCATGAACTCTTGTGCGAAATATGCGTATGCATCTTTTTTTAGCAAGGGGTCCACCGTTCTTATCTGCTTTGGAAACTTTCACAGAGAGCTCTGGTTACCCAAGTAATAGAGTGGATTTAGACCAAACCAACTCATCGTCCAAATCAGAAAATACCTATCTAAAAATTTCTATGGACTCTTCTAAATGTTCCATACCCATAGGACACCGTTTCTAATTTCAGTCTCACAAACAATAGAATTTAATAATGTAAGCTAAAAAAAAAAAGCCTTATCAAAATATCTACACTGATCATATGCAACCTCCTTCATTCTCCGTCTCCTTATCCTGCGTATTTCCTTTTATTCATGGTGCACTAAACGAATATTTCCCAATCAATGAATACGCATAGGTGTTTGCTGGAAAGTATGGAAAATCGTGCAACAAAATACTGATGGTGATTCTCTCTGTGTGATACCATCGTGTGGGAGTTTTCTTCCTGGTGCCTCTCATGGTTATTGGACTTTGTTTTTACAATGAGCATGCAACAACAATAACAAAAAAGATACAAATTGTTACTCAATGAATTAGCAAACAATGGAATCAATGTAAGTGGCTTGGGCAGCTGGAGGGATCTTGCTCTCAAGGGCACAGCCAAAGTCCACACTGCAGAAGCTGTGGGGTTAGTTCCAACGATAGGTCCTGTTGGACTGATGGACATTTGGGAGGAGTCAGGGCGTCTCTGAGATGCCACCCGTTCCCTGTGATGCCACCATTTCTGCTTTCCCACCTAGTTCTCTGAAAAAGCCCACATGTCACCATATATGTCAGTGTTCGAGGAGTTTTTGAGGACATGCTACTTAAACACTTTGCCTCAATGTCTGTACCTTCAAGAAATGTGATAAGACTTATCTCAAAGGTTTTTTTTGAAGATTTTATTTAGAAATTGTTTGTGTAAAACATGTGGCACAGTGCCTGCACACAGTTAGCAATCGATAGCTGTTGGCTATTAATCCTACTAATGTTACCATCCCCACTTTACAGCTACGCAGCCCAGGGCCAGAAAAGTTACACACGTGCCCAGGATCACACAGTCAAGGGACCCGATGATAGGCACTTTGTGGTGTAATCCAGGCAGAAGAGACCCTGGTGTTGTGTTACTAAAACACGCCCAAGAAACACATGACAGCACAGAGTCATTCCACTGGGACTCTATCGATACGCTACAATAAGGAGGTAATCAGGTCCATTTGTAAATAATAAGTAGGTAGCTTTTGGTAGTTAAGAGTTAGTTCTTTCTTTAGTGTTTGATTCTGCTTGCTTTAAACGTGTCGTAGCACCTAAGAACAAAGTGCTCGCTTTCGTTTCAAAACCACAAGAAGAACCCACGAGAGTCCTGCACGTCTGAAACCCACTGACTTGCTCATGTCAGACCGTGACGGCCAGTTTTCTCATGGCTGCCACCTGGCACTTCCTACTTCAGAGATGCCTTGCTTCGTCCACGTGGGGTGGTCCACGCTTTATCTGAAGCCCCATGGGCCTGCTGTTCTAACTACTGATGTCATTCCCTGCGTGTGTTAATAAGCACTGTCGGAAGAGCTCCTTTACACGCTGCTGCTTTTTGGACCTCTTCATCAGTCTAAACAAATGGTGCCTGAATGGTGGTGGGCATTGTTTCATGCAAGTCAGGTAGATATCAGAACATTCTGAGTGTATGTGAATGAGGACGTTCTCGCATGTGGGGGAAAATTAATCTTTGCATAGGCCAAAGTATTCACTGTGGTTTCTAAAACAATCTATTCGGGACAACTGCTGTTAGACGTTGGCTTCCGTGGCGCTGACACCACACTCCCTGTAGTTGTCCAGTTCCTTCAGGTGATGTTAAGGACGTTCCAGTTACCAAGGCCTTGAGCGATGTATTCTACCTACTTCAACAATGTCCTTTCTGTGTTTCCTAATTCTGCCCCTCTCTGAGAGTCTGTTCTCTCGCCCTTCAAAGTTCTCGCAGTGCACTCAAATCTAAATATTCTCTCTCTTCTTTAGAATTTCCAAACCTCACTTACCTTCCAAGTGCTTTTTCTGGACATTTCCTATCAATCTGTGCCTATCTCTGCTTTACATGTGCCACGCAGCATGCTCTCATGTTGTTTTCCAATTAGAGGGGATTGTCAGTTAAATGGGTCCCGGAAACAACTTGAGGCCCAGAGCTATATCTCATCTGCAGAACCTAGCTTTGCTTCTGTATGAGAAGCACAATAAATGTTTATTGAACAAAAACTGTAACAAGCTACTCATTTGGCAATCAGTCATGCATATACATATATATATATTTTTTATTATAACGCTTCTGCTTTCTTGAACTGTTGTTTAAATTCACTCAAAAACAGTCATTTAACAATGAACAAAACTTGACTGTGCATCAGGTATCCTAACAAAACACAAATAAGTGTGAGACAACTCCCACTGTTGAGGGGCTCGTAGCCTAAGGCAGGAAACACACCCGAATAAGACATTACTATACAATATAATAAATACACAGGGCTAAAGTAGCAGACCAACTTTTGGGGAAATTGAAGAAAATTCATTTCACCCGAGTTCAAATTTGGATATTGTCTCTCCAAGCAGAATCTAAGATATTAGAGGCATCTTGGAATATTCTTTTATTCTTCACACCATAGTACCTAGGAAATAGTAGGCACTTAGTAAACTGATATTGATGTAACTTACTTGATTCCGAGTTATCACTATACATTTTTGGAATCGTACATCCTTGATATTTAATATAGATTCAACAGTAAGCTTATTCTAACTTTCTAAAAATGATAAAGCTAGTCTTGACTCTTAGGAGAGAGAAAGAATTACTCAAAATAAACAGGGTTCTTTTGGATAGCATCATTCAATGCAAGCTCTGTCTACATTGAAAAAATTGGGATGCTGACCTTACCACATCCTGCACCTTACATAAAAGAACCATCAAATGAGACTATAGATTCAGATGACACCCCACATTCCCTCTTTGATAACGACACTGTGAAAAACGGTAGGATGGCATGGCTGCCATGTGGAATATCCAGTCATAAAACTATAGGCTATCCCTAATATTCTTAACTCTTCCCAGTGAAGCCCACGTGGGGCTCATTTTCATAGTGACGTCATCCAGTGCAGTACATAATAATTGAGTATGTGTGTTGATGTGACGTTTTACTGCACTCTCCTTCCTCTTTGATATTTCTGACTCTAAGCCAAGCTTTCAGCTCCATTCTGAGGTAGTATTTTGGAACAGACATGGTGAGTTTCTTGCTTTGACCAGCTTCAGGGAATGATGGGTTAAAAGAGGAGGGCAGAGAATGCCTATTTTATTATTAATTAATTAATTTATTTATTTGTTTTGAATGCATGTTGGTTTCTTAAGCTGTAGAATTTATCATCTGGATTTCCAGGCACATCCAAGCTTATCGAGTGCCAACAATATATGTGGTGTTATGCTAAACATTTCTGCATACTTTCTCTTGTTTAATCCTCATGACAACCCCTATGGGTCTGAGGAACCCGAGGTCCAGAGAAACTGTTACTCGTCAAAAATCACATAAACAGAAAATGAAGTTAGTGCACTTGAACCAAGGAATGCTTGCCTCCAAAGAGCCGCTTGTCCCCCCTCTTCCATGCTACATCATTCAACTTAGTTTATTATACTCCATTTAATAAAAGTCTACTGAAAATGTAATGCATGCCGTGCCCTATGCCATAAAACAGGATTGAGAAATAAAAAAGATATGGTTTTCATTTCCTAGGGGTTAAAGTCTACTGATCATGTGGGAAAATGATTTCAACTCAATATTCAAAGAGAATTCCAAACCAACATATAAGGCAGGCGAGGCCCTCAGGTGAGAGTCCGCATCTGAAGAGGCGCAAACGCCTTGTAGCACAGGCTGCTGAGCCATAGCTGGGGCTGTGCGAGCTCTTCAGTATGACCGGAGCTGGGACATAAGGTGGCGCATGGGGAGAGGACATATCCTTGCGTGCATCACATCGAGTTTTAATAAATTCAACAAATGCCCATTCGCAATTATTTTTAATTCTCCAGAAAACAAAGAATGAAGCTGCCTGTGTAACGGAATGAACAAGTTTATTAACTATATTGAGAGTTGACTTCAGTGGGAAAAAGCCAGTCTCTTATTCTTCTCTGTAGATGTGGTTCTGGATTTTACTGCAGCTGTAGTCAGAAAGCGACTGCTCTAGTGGAGAGATGGTGTCAGATGTGGGTCCCTGTCCAAGGTAGCTCTTGAAATCGAGGGGCTCGGATCATTCAACAGTCTACAAGAGCCTCGCGTTACTGTTGGTAGACACAGGCTCACAGGTGAGCTCAGCTTTCATTTTCTGTAAAGCATCCCATGACCTTGCTTATGGAGAAGAGACTAATGTCATAATTCTATATGCTGGAATGGACATTTGCTGAAAACGGCTATAAAGAGCAAAGAAAAATGTGGGTGTCACTTTTATCTCCATACTGAGAAGGTAGTAAAGACATTTTAACCATGGAACAGAATGTCCAAAACTTCTGAAAGATGGAAAGACTTATTTCTACTTCAGAATGTGTCAGGCAGCGTTACCATTTAATATAAAATTATTCAAATCTAGCTTACATTATTGTTTATTGATGGAATCCAACTGGGGATCTATGATCCAATTGCGCCTCCTTCATGCAGCCCTCCCTGATTGCCATTGCCAGAATAATCTCTCACTCAAAATGTTTTCAGCCTAAACTACAACTCTGCATGTACATGAACTAATACTGTAGCTACACTGTACATTCCTGGAAAGCCGTCCGGCCCACATCTGATTTATTTTTTTAAGTAATTTCTCCTTAGCATTTATAAACCTTGCCAATCTTAAGCACTTACTAAAAGTTATGGAATGAAATTTAACAAGGCATGCCAGGGTCTTTATAGCCACTTGTTTTTATGATAACTAGTATTTTTTAAATCAAGTTTCTAATTTCTATAATAAATAAATGATTACTTACGGAACTAGAAAACCACAAAAACGTACTCAGTCCATACCTTGGGCCTCGGGTTATAAGCATCTGTAAAATCAAGCTTGTGCACATAAACCAGCTTTTAAAGTCTATGCACGCACCTGAGCGCTCTTTCTCCATAAGTTTGCATTTTAGTAAATGTAACTTTATGAAAAGAATGCTTTTAGTTCCTCCTTTTCCATGATAGTTTTTGGCAGATGAATGAACATTATGTCTATAAAACTTTTACAGACTTGTTAGCAAATGTTTACTAGACTGTGAAATACGCCGTAATAGCTAGGTAAGACACCAGGAGGCTCGTGATGACTACATGAACACGAACGCTCAATAGTCAGGCGGAAGAGAACCTCAGCATCCTCCTAATTCAACCCAACCGAAATACAGACAAAGCTGGAGTGCTCTGGCTTGTGTTCAGGATTAGTGCTGCCATCGAGATCTTTGATCCAAACATTCTTTATAATTTGGCTAACTCAGGTCTATTACTGACTGTATCGGGAAGGTCTATTGCCTTTAAATGTCCTACAAAAATTAATTTCGAATATAAACTAAGCCTTCCCTCTTCTCTTTTACGGACTGCGTTTCTTTAGAAAAACATGCAAGTCCCTATTGCTTTTTAAATTTCAGAAGCTACATGCCAAATAATCAAACAGCAATCATATGGTCATCATGGCTGATGTATCATAAAAAGAGTCAAGAAAACGGGAGACACATACAATGCCACTTCTGAAAGGATCTTAAAAAAACAAGCAAAACTAAATGGAATTGAATCAATTCTCTCGATCTAAATACCAGTTACAGGAAACCAAGGGGCAGAGGAATATGTTGAATGACAGCATGTGGATAAAATCAGCAACATGCTTCAGATGTAGGAAACTTGTAGGACTACCAACCTGACTTCTTCAGCCAAAACATTTCAAGGAAAAAGCAATGGTGGGGGGTGGGGAGGGTGGGCGGGGCAGAGAACTTACAAGTCAAAGCGAACTTAAAAGATACACATCAATAAATTATAACAGATTTCATTTGGATCCCAACTCAAACAATGTATCAAAGATTTTAACACTTTGTAAGCGGGCATTTTTCTCTATACGACGAGTTTACTCGTTTCCCGCAAACAATGTGTTAAAATAATTGGAAAATGTGATATCAAATATATATATACATATATATGTATATGTATATATATGTATATATAATGTATATGTCTATATATATGTATATGTATATATACCCACACATATATATTCATATATATTAAAGAATTTTTTAAATACGTATGATAACATTACTGTGTTTTTTTTTTTTATTAAAGAGGCTACTGTTTTTGAGAGAAACATGTTGATAGATTTCAGTTGAAACAATACGGCAGATGGGCTTAGAGGTTAGGAAAGGAGTAGGGATATAGGTAAAGCAAGGTTGGCCACATATTGAGAATTATCTAAGCCAGTTGGCAGATACATTGAGTTTATATTTTTCTCTGTATTTCTGCATATGATAAAATTTTCCATGATAAAATATTGTTAAAAACTGCTCACATCTCAAGTTGAAAAGGCATCTTTTCAACTCTTCAGGTTGCTAAAATAATGTTTTTCAAATCTTAGTGAGAGACTCGCTATCCTTTTTAACTGATCAAACCTGAAATTAGTGTTAAGTTATCCATGAAGTGTATGTCATCTAGGCTGTATATACCCCTGGACTATAACTTGATGTAAAAAGATTACAGAAACCCGTATCTGAGGTTTATTGTCCTTAGAAAGGATAATGCATAGTTTTTATTCTATCTTTCTAATTAGTAATTTAAGCATATGTTCAGCATTTAACTCTAAATGTTTGCCTTTTCCCCAAGCTCAAAGACAGCTGTCCAAGACTTGAATGCCAGAAAACATTTAAATATCAACATCTGTTGAATTATGTTAATTTAGTGTAATATAATTGGGCATGAGTTGGAATTGATCAGAAGTATATGAAATAAACAAAGGTAAATTCCTAATAATATCTGGGTATACAAACAAGTCACTACAGAATGAGGAAAAAATATTTTTAAAGAGAAAGAGCAAAGAAAAATACTGATTATAAAGAAATTCTTTTAAAAAACATAATTTTAACTCCAGGGGACATTATTTTTGTGATTTTTAAATTTATTTTTAAATTATATCATAATTGAAAGGTAATGAAAATTAACTAACACAAGTGATAGTTAAAAAATTATAAAAATAATTTTATAAATTAAGTAAAACATTAAAGCATTCTAATTACCTTTATATGTGCTTGTAGCTTTTTAGATTACAGGATGATTCCTGTTATATTATGAGTAGTTATATACCTCAAAATTCAAGAGTTGATATGATCTGTTCTATAGACATAAAATAGTATTTTTAAATTGGAAATGTTTTCTATGTGGCAGATGAAATCTGCTAGGTTTATTCTGGGGACCGTAAGGTACAAATTATCAAGTAGCAGCTGTGTTTGTTGTATTGCTGATTTAAAATGTTAATTTTTACAGCGACTCTTTCACTGATAAATTAGGAACGCTTGTTGTTTTGGGGAGTATTCCGGCACATACACACATTGAATGCACAGATCCCTAAACATCCTGGTAATGAAGTTATAAGCAGGCAGCAGTCATCACACAAGCTGCTGTGCTGTGGCCCTGTAGGAGGACCTTCATCCTTTCCTAGGGGACCCATCTCTGGGAGTCAAAGGTGACTGCTGTGGCCATGCCCGTTTAATCACAGGACCAATTTGGAGAGTGCCAACTGTGAAACAGACACTTGTCCTTAAGGAAATGGACTTCAGACGACAATTTATTCCAGCTACAGGTCACTGGAACAGCTTTCACATGATAACTAGTTTCCATCCGGAGTGACCGTGGCCAAATTCAGCTGCTGTTCTCGAGGTGACAGGCTGTGCAGACTTTTAGTCATTTGAGAACATAGAGTTCACCTGCCAGGTTTCAGGAAAGTGGGGACACAGCACTGAGAGTTCCACGAGGGACCATCGAACACTATTTTAGTTATTACACACTAGACACGGTACATATTTCCAAATGGCAAATCTCCCTACCCGTTTTTTTTTTTTTCCGCCTGGGCTATTGATATCAAATGGAAAGCAACCTTTCAAAATTCTAATTGGCTAATAACTAATTTTATTTAGGATAATCACAATTTAAAATGACTCTCTATAATCATTAGTTTAAAATTTTGGCAAGGACGGTTAGAATTTCAGGATGCCAAGAGGACAGGAGGCCAAGAGGACAGGAGGCATGAGAACTGACAATTTCAGAATTTTACATATTTAATATAATAATTTGGTCATATAGAGTAAAAGGGATTAAATCAACCCCTTAGAAACCATTTTCTGCTGTACATATGGTATGTTTCGAATTATTCTAGTCTAAGTACCTATATAACGAGATGCTATTCAAATTTTTTAGAAATTAAACACATATGCAATTAAATGTGTTCAAATTGAACAAATATGGAATGTATACATTCTAATTAAAGGAAATATATGAATACTTTCTATTTACTCATTCATGCAGTAATATGAATGAATTAAAATAATCTAAAAGACATTTTCCTATCTGGAGGATTAGGTAAGTTTTTTTTAGAACAATGCAACGTAATGCTAACTTTAGGTTTGAAAAGAAAAAAATGATAAAATACTAGAAATTTTATTTTTTTAATTATTTAAAAGCATTTTTGACATAAATATAAAATGCATTGAATACAAAGTGTTGAGTGATATAACTTGCTTTAAAATATGGTGTTGAATAATTAGTTTTAATATGACAAGGGAGGATTTGTTTTAAAACCCTAAATTTGTTAACATAGGATAGGTAACTTCTCATCTTAAATAATTAAAATAACGCATCAATTACTTTTGTTGATGCATTTAATTTTGTTGATACATTTCTGTGAGAAGCAACACTAAACAAATTTGTCCATGTCATTAAGCAGTACTCTAATGAACAGTTACCCTATCCCAATTTATTAACAGCTGCTCAAAAATGTAGTAATTAATAGTTTCATTTATTGTTGGCAAACCTGCAAAATGACAAATAGTTTTCTATCTGTGGCAAATTAGGTCTCCTTCCCAAATAACAGATGACACTATAGGGAAAATTGAGCAAACTGAATCCTTGAACATCTTTGGATCTTTAGAAGATCAAATAAAGAACAGCCGTGATTCTGTTTGTTGCATCTGCAACAAAATATAGTGATCTGTATCATCATGTAAAAACAAATGTGCTCTGTGTTTATGTAAATAGGAATGTTCTTTCTGACCTGATAGATTTACATGAGAGAGTGTGTGTGTGTGTGTGAGTGAGAGAGAGAGAGAGAGAGAGAGAGAGAGAGAGAGAGAGAGAGGGAGGGAGGGAGAGAGAGAGTGGGAGGGAGAGAGATGGGATTTTGATTTTGTGATTAAACCTATTGTTATTTTTTCATTTTAGAAGACTCTTTTTACTACTAATCATACAAGCTGGCAGCAAGAAAAAAGTTTATTTCTCCCTCCTCACTACTAATTGATAATATAAAAAATTATACCACACACAAATCCAGGGATTACCAAATCTTTTCACACTAAGTGAACGAAAAGGGTAATGCTTCTAAGAACTAAATGAAATGAATTAACCAACACGTGTTTCTAAAAATTATTTTAAAATATTAAGTAGGATTCAATGATAATGTTTTACTTGATAAAAATGTTGTTACTTGATTTCAAATAATACCTCAGGCTGCTAGATGATTTAGCCTTTGTTCTTCACAATAGTAAGTGACAGATATCATGTAAGTAAGGAAGCAGGATAAATTTCCAAAAAAAAAGAAAAAAAGATAAAAGAAAGATACCAGATAGAAAGGGTCCTGATATGATCTAAAAAATTGAATCAAGTTGCGATAAACTATCAGTCTTTTTGTATGAATTCTTAGAACAACAAAGACTGATGATAAACATAAAAATGTGTTAAGAACAGTACATTACCTAGGATTAGACACTGTCAATTTGGGAAGGCTACATTGAACTTTGTGGTACTAAGCAAAGGTTAGGACATGAGAAATAATGTGAAATTAATTTTAGTGTCAAACGAAGTGAAGGCAAAGGGAAAGATCTTTCTAATTTTGAGAAGTATAAAATTATATTTGAATACTGAAATAAAAAATAAAAGGCTTGGATATCAAGTCTGGAATTTAAAAGAAAGATGTGGGTTGAAGAAATAAATCTAGGTGTCACTAGGATTTCTATAAGACATTTAGTTGCATTGACCTAAGGTTTAGCTGAGCGCATCTGTGCATGTGTGTGTGTGTGTGTGTGTGTGTGTGTTTCACTTTGGCTGATAATCTATTGCATGCAATGATCCCTCAAAAAACCATGCCCGTTAATTATTAAATATTGACAGGGACAGATAATAGATAGTTTTTAAAAACGACAATTGTCTATGCTCTCATGCATTTATTTATTGAAAGAATTTTGTGTTTTCCTGAGTTTTTATTTCAGTTTTCAAAGGTTTTAAGGTATGTAAAAATGAGAGAATGGCATGAACAAACTCTGAGACACTCATTGAATATTAGATGAGAGATAGTATGCAATAAAACTAAGATAAAACTTCATGGTAGGAAAATGGACAGAGAACACTGAAGAAATAGGAGTATGACTGGAAAATAAAATCCTGTAGATTAATCCAACAGAAGTGCCAGATGGGAACAGTCAATGAGATATAAGCAACATGGAAGAACACAAGACAGGAAGGCTGTAACTTTAAGCAAAATCTTAGGAGAACACATCAAATGAATACAGTACTATGAGGATAATGTCATGATGACAATGTTTTACACCACTCAATATCTTGACACCCCTACTCTATGATAAGGGCTCCCCACAGGAAAATGAAGCAACAAACTAAAAGGAATGTGTCTAAGACTAATCACTTGAATCAATTAGACTAAATTATACCTCTGTTAATAATGAGTATTTGTTTAAATTAGTTTACATTATACCTACGTTAAGAAGCAGTCAAAAGTTTGACTACAGGACCCATGAAGTATCATACCTGAGAAGAATGAGACCATTAATTATGTTTACAATAAACGTAGGAACAAATACATGCATTGAAATTTCACTAGTAACTATTTGGATGGGATGGAATGGCGTGCTATGACGAAGCACTGATGTTGGTGGCTGAAACATGGAGATGTGTGAGGAGTGAGAAGCAACTTAAGGAATCCAAAGGTAATGGAAGGAGAACTGACTCTGCATGGTGAACACACAATGTGATATACAGATGATGTATTACAGAATTGTACACCTGAAATCTATGTAGCTTTGCTAACAATTGTCACTAAACTTTAAAAAAAAAAAAAAGAAAAAGAAAAAGAAAAAAGAAACCCAAAGGAACGCTGCCCTTTTAGGAGGAGGAGTACAGGACACCCTGAAAAAACAGAGTCCATTACTGACGAAGCAGGACTTCCTGAGAGAACTTTGTTGAGAGGAGACCTTAATAGGTTGTCAGCCCTTGATACAGTCAGTCATAAGATACTCTAAAGAGTTGGAAAATGGACAGTTCCCCTGCACCCATCATTATTTTAAAGAACCCAGAGGCATATTAAAGTGGATGCGGAAAACAGGGAGAAATACCACAAACTGGAAAGCCAGAAAAGTACTGAATAGCATTATAATTAGTGGCATTGGTAAATATGTCCCTAAAAGCCGTCTGCAGAGATCTTGAAAAGTCCGGTGTGGAGTTGAGATGACAGGCACTGCATGGGGAAGGCTAAGGCTGTAACCCAGCGCCCTTGATCTCTCAGAGTTCAGCGAGGGACACGCACGCGAGGGCACCGGGAGTCACGCACTTCCAATTCTCAGCTTTGAGTCATTAACAGCAGACCACTGTGCATTTATCTTTTCTTACCTGCCTGGTATTTGGGGGAGTAAATGATCCTAAAATGCACTGATTTAATGCATTACAGGTCTTTTCTCTAACCTTTATACATTCCACGAGTTGAGAAAGGGAAGTGCAGTCATTCATCCAAAAGGCGTAAGAAAAGTCAAGATGATATTAAAAATACTAAGAGAGAAAATGGCTTTCAAGAGAGGAACACAGGAAAATGCGCAGAAATATAGGAGGTGAAAAAATTGTGTCTTGCACTCAATAAAACAAAAATTAAACTTGAGTGAGTCCTTCTCTCCTGGTGTTTATGCGGCCCTTACAAATTGCCTTGTGCCTAACACAACAGATTCCCTCGTAGAGACAAGAAAATACACAGCATCCATAAATAAGGCAAAGAGGATATATGAAGGAATGCTCAAACGAGGTGAGCTCCTGGAAATGACAAGTATAATTTTTTTTTAAATCAAAATTAGAGATTTTAAATATAACAATGATAAAACTGCCCAGAAATCTTTAAAGATGACAATATATAAAAGAAAAGTTAAAAATAAATTAGAGGATATTTGAGGGCACTCCAACATCCAAATAATAGGAGAACAGTGAAAACGAGAACTGTTGAAAACTGAAGACATTGAAGGAATGGCTCAAAAAATGTGAGGCAAAAGCATTTCCAAATCAGAATTCAATTCCCTCCCAGTTTAACTGACCCATGTGAGACCAGAATAAAGACATCTTCAGACAAGCAAAGTCCCACAAATTTAACTACGCCTGTTCTCTGTCTCAGGAAGCTCAGGACAAGTAACGGCATGAAACCCAGGGAACAGGAAAGCCCATGGACTAGATGAAGGAAACCCCTTGGATGATCGTGAAGAGGGGTCCCAGGACATCAGCTGCGCAGCAGGTCCAGACAGCGAACAGTCCAGAATGGATCTAAAAGAACTGAGAGGAGGTGGACTCTGTGTAGAGCAGCTGGGGCTGGGCACGTAGAAAACAAAGAAAAATGAAAACCAGACAATAACCTCCACAACAGAAAAGTTATACATCCATGAATAATATCTACATGCTCGTATATAATCATATTAATGGAAACCATGAATATCGATTTGGTCTGAATATTATGCTATAACATTTAGGGAGAAAGAGGGGAAGAGATGCAGATGTGTGTGTGTGTGTGTGTGTGTGTGTGTGTGTGTGTGTGTGTGTAGGGCACACTGTAGCAAGTCAATAATACTCAAGTAAAGACTTTAAGACATAGTAATTTAGGTCATTTAGTAATTTAGAAGAAACAGCTGAAAGAGTTGAAAGTGGTTTCCTTTGAGGGTGAAATTAGGGAATGGAGAATGACAGCACTGGGGTCTGCTGTACTTGGTTAGGAATCTTACAGAATGATTTGACATTGTAAACTGTGCACAAAAAAAAATACGATAAAAAATAAAATGTAATGGGTGCTAAGGAAACACACAGGTGGAAATAACAATACCGTACTTTTAATAACAGCTAACATTTGAGCTCTTTTTACACTGCAAATGCTTTATAGGCATTAGCTCATATATTTCTAGGACAATGTTGGGAGACAGGTGCTATTTCCTCTCCTATTTCCTCAGATAAGTAAACTGAGGACCAGAGAAGGTTAGTACCGTGCTCAGGGTCACTGAGCGAGTAGGTGGTGCAACCAGGATTAGAAGTCAGGCACTCTAACTGCAGAGGCTGCACAGACAGGCCAAGATAAGGACACAACAGTGCAAGGCACAACTGGAGAAATCATTTTAAATTCATTCCACAAACAGCATATGCAACAAGCACTTATGGCCTGTGGATCAGGTATTGATTTTGGAACTGGGGCTATGCCAGAGAACAAGGCAAAGACTTTGTCCTCATGCAGCTTAGAGGAGGGTACGAGGGACCATAAGGAAGACACGTAAGGCAGAGTAAGATGGCATCGGTGGCACGTGGGCCCTTTCTTACATTAAGCAGGGACTTGAAGGAAATGGGGAGCAAGACACATGGATAGTTGCCGGGAGTGTCGTTGGCAGAAGGAGTAGCAAGTGCAAAGGCCCTGAGACTGAGGGTGTGTGTGCTGGAGGCACAGGTGAGTAGGAGTTAAAGTGGGAGGAGCTTAAGTGAGGAAGGAATCAAAGATGGGCGGGGCCAGATCACATTTGGCCTGTGGAGGAAGATAAGGACTTGGGCTTTTACTTGGAATGAAATAGAAAGCCACTGAAGATTTTATTTAAATTTTTTTTTTTAAAGATCTGCATGGAGATGTAATTGACACAAGCAAAATGCACACATTTTAAGTGTACAATCTTACAAGTTTTGACATTTGCACATGCATGTGAAACCCATTACCTCATCAAGAGAATGAAGACACCCGTCACCCCAACAGTTTCTTGATGCCCCTTTGTCATCCTTCCCTCCAGTACCTCCCTGACCCTCATCCCACGCCCACTCAACAACTGATCGATTTCCTGTCGCTGTGTGCTAGTTTACATTTCCTAGAATGTTATATACATGTGTATCTATTCTTCATTCGTTTCTGCTGCTGCATGGTATTCCACTATATGAATATACCACAGGTTGTCTATCCATTTACTGGTCGATGGACATTTGAGTTGCTTCTTTCTTTCTCTTTTTTTAACTAATGTGAATAAAGCTGCAAAGAACATCTGTATACAAGTCTTCTAGGTACTCACCTGGACCATGTTAATCATTTTAAGAAACTTCCAAATTACTTCCCAGAGTGTCTGCACTATTTTACATTCCCTATAACAATTCCTTTTCCTCTATACTGTGTAAGGTCAGCCATTTTCATTCTGGCCATTCTAATGCTTGTATGTCGTACCTTACTGTGGTTTTATTTCCTATTTTTCTAATGAATAGTGATGTTTAACATATTTGCCATCCACATCCCTTTGGCAAGGTGTCTCTTTAAACTTTTGCTTAAGTCTTAATTGAGTTGCACTGCTGAGTTTTTAGAGTTCTATATATATTCTTGATATGAGTCTTTTATCGGACATATGATTTGCAAATATTTTCCTCCAGTCTGTGGCTTACCTTTTCATTCTCTTAAAGTGTCTTTTGAAGAGCAGAGGTTTTTAACTTTGATTAAGTCTAATTTACCGATTGATTCTTTTGTGGATCATGCTCTGGGGTTCTATCTAAAAGCCTTTGCCTAATCCAAGGTCAGAAAGATTTTATCCTGTGTCTCCCTGAAGCTTTATCGTTTTAGGTTTTGTATGGAGCTGTATGATCCATTTCAGTTGAGTTTGCTGTGTGGTATGAAGTATGAATCCAAGTTCGTTTTTTTGCCAATGGATGTCCAGTTGTTCCAGGACCACTTGTTGAAAACACCGTTTTCCCCCCACTAATTAATTGCCTTTGTACTTCCTCAAAAATGAGTGGTCTGTATATGTGTACGTGTATTTCTTAACTCTGTGTTCTAGTCCATTGATCAGTTTGTCTATCTTTGCATCAATAGCACACTTTCTTGACTACTGTGTCTTTAAAATAAGTCTCGAAATCAGGGAGTGCTCACCTTTCAACTTTATTCTTTTTTTAAGTTTGGCTATTCTAAGTCCTTTGCATTTCCATGTGACTTTCAGAATTAGGTTGTCAATTTCTATAAAATAGCCTGATGGGATTTTTGTTTGGATTTTGTTAAATCTATCGTTAAATTTGGGGAGAACTGACATCTTAAGAATAGTGAGTCTCCTGACCCACAAACAAGGTACATCTCTCCAGCGATGTAGTTCTTCTTCAGTTTCTCTCAGCACTGCTCTCATACATCAAACATTTGATGGAATGCTTAGGGAGAAATCTGATAAAATATGTATAAGACCTATACAGTGAAAACTATAAAACACAGCTGAGAAAAACTGAAGAGAACTAAGTATTTGGTTCTTAATTATGTGTTCTATTTCTTGCCTCATATTGTTGTATCTTTCAGTATCTCTTTTAGTTAATATTTAGTGTGCTTATTTTGCATTTTTTGACTTCTTGTTCCAACACTTCTGTTTCTTTTGGAATCAGCAATCCTGTATTATTTTCCTTTGGAAAAGGCTGTTCTCAGTTGTCTTAACTCTCTTGTCCTACCGGGCAGTACTATGGGGAAAGGCCAGTCTTCTGGTCAGTCCAAGTGCAACAGTGACTGAGATTAAAGGAATCTCAGAGAGACGCCTTGGCACCAGAAAACCACCGTCATCGCACCTGACCTCACAAAACAACTCCTCTGGTCAGGAAAACTCTCTCCCTCTCCTCACTCCCAGTTGGCAGGGGCTGGAGTGAAGATATAATTTGTCACCGAGTCCCATCAAGTTCCCAGCTCCTCACAAATACAGCACTGTGAGCCCCTGTGCTGATAATTCGTCCTTTCTCTCTGGATTCTTTTAGGATCTTCCTCTTGGTGGTGGCGTACTACAGTCCAGTGCTAGGTGTGGGTTTCTTTTTATTTCTTCACTTGCTATTCACTGTGCTTTCTACCTATGCATCTATGGATTTATAACTTCCACCCGTTTGGGGAATTCTTAGCAAACATCTCCTCAGAAATTTTTTTACCCAGCCCTCTATACTCTCCATCAAGGACTCTGATTAAATACATCTTAGACTGTTTCTGTGTCTTGTAGCTGCCCTTTTATTTTCCCAACTCCTTGTATTTTTATGCTATTGAGTTGTCAGAAAAGCCATGACGCATTTTTGCAATAAAACACATAGAAAAAATAAGTCATGACTTTTCCAACAACCCAATATATTCTGGCCTGTTTCTTCAGTTGTGTAATTCCACTTCCATGTCTCTTTAAAAATCATATTTCTAATGTCTAACAATTATGGGTTTTTTCAACTCTGCCCGATTAATTCTAATGGTGACATGTTGCCTGTTCATTTTATTTCTATAAACACTTCATACATAGTTATTTACCATCTGTATAAAATTTATACAGATTATAATTTGTATTTTATAATTTTAGGGTCTGACATTCTTAGTGGTACATACATTGGTTTTCTGTTGACTCTCACTTATTACATGCTGGGTAGTTTTTGATTGTCTAAATTAGGTATGCAAGATAGGATTTACATTTGCTTCTGCAGGCGTCCCGTGGGTTCTCAGTCGGGATTAGTTTGTACACCATGGCACTTTAAAGCTACGTTTCCTGCTTGGGAACACTGGCACACTGGTCAGTGTACGAGCAGTGGCAGTGGGATGCCATGGGATGCAGTGGTGGCTACTGAGGTCAGTCGTCTCGTCTTGTTTAAAACTGAATAAGTGTAAATCTCAGGGCACTAGTCCTGACTGATATTCTGAAAGGCATTTTCATCTAAACAAAAGTAAGTCTTCAGAAACACCACATGTAAACTTTGAAACTATATCATCTAAAACAATAAACTGGGGCAAATTCTTTGTATTAAAGAAAAAGAAAAAAACATCGACTCAGCAATATCAAATGAGCAAGAACCTAAAAGCCCTTTCTAAAAGAGCATATTTTCTATATATTCATTTATATATTATAAGAATAAATACACATGTTGCTCTTTCATGAGGTCTAAGTACCACTTACATTTGGGGGAAAGGATTAATTCTGCCTTTTTACATTAAAAAAATAATTATTCTAAATCCTGATCTAAAATTCATTAGTTATGGGAGATAGAAAACTTCTTTTAAAAATTCATTCTTTATTTTCACCAGCTTTTAAAAATACACACAAAATGGTATCTTTCTATTCATTACTAGTAATTCTGAAGTATATTCTGATAAACAATACACAGAATGTTTCAAGCTGACTCTTCAGAACCAAAGGCAACCCAGCTACAACACGGCATATTCACCCTGGTACAGAAAACATGGCGCATGACTTAACCATCGCCATTAAAAGTGATTTTAAGTTGCTTACCTGCTGGCTGTTTTCACAGAACAAGTTTTCTTGTGCCCTCTCTCAGCCCGGTTCTCTCTCAGAAGCTGGTGCCGCCAAAGTGTTAAGACAAAGTTGCGGAAACAAAAATATTTTCATTACATTTTTATGTAAGCAGAAAAATGTTCTTATCATTCAGAGGAACACTAGTCCTTTACTTGCATACTTTAGTTTCCTCCTGGCTTCTCTAAAACACTACTCCTTTTCCTAGAGATGCCATCGACTGTCCTGTGAAGATGTTAGACAGAGCTGGCAGTGGGGTGCTTCCCTAGCAGCCCCGCGGTCTGGCAGTCAGTCATCACACAGCCTAGAGCGGGTGGTCTCCACCTCGGCTCTAACCCTGGTTCTCCGGAGTGGTCCTGGTGGAATCACATAACCAACCCCTCTTACCAATGGCCTCCTCCGCAGCGGTCACCTATCGAGGTTTGGGGACTCGGCCACCTACACTGACTAAAGGGTCTAGTAGGATTTTATCTGCATTTACTGGTCTAACATGGTGAAGACGCCCACTTAAAGCATTCTTTTTCAAACAGATGATTAGCTTAAAAATAGATAGTTAGAACATTACGTAGTATTTGGTTGCCTTCTGGGAATGCCTCACCATCCACTGCCCTTCACTTACTTCATTTGAAAAGAAAAAACAAGTCAAGGCTCTTTACTGTGTGTTCACTCAAACTAGGTTATTTATGCAGAAAATGATTATATACAAGACTAGGCTAAAAAAGAAGTTGTACACCATCTCAGAAATTAACCCTCACAAAACCAGAACTCTTAGAACTAACACTGCAGGAGAGATCTGGGTTCTGATCCTCACCGTGCCCCTAACCGATCAGTCACGTGCTTTTAATAAGAGACCCACCATTCACAAACTGTGTGACCTTAGGCAAAGTGCTTAACCTCTCTGAGCCCCAGTCTTCATCTCTAAAATGGAGATAATAGCTCCCTATAAGGCTGCTGTGTTAAGGATGATAAACCATGTAAGATGCCTGCTGTTGGTGGGTATTGTCTGACCAGCAGCTATGGCTTTGAATGAAATAACTCCATGAACCTATTTAATGATATCACTTAGAATCAATTATTAGCAATATTTGGCCATCTTTGAGAAGGAACAGACCTTAATCAGATCACCAGGAATGTGGTTAGATTTCCCTTCTTTCAGGAATGTCTTAACTAAATAAGCATATATTAAATTTCTTTTAAACATCTCCTTCTTTCCATCCCCACTACCACCGTCCTAGTCCAGACCATCATTTTCTCTCACCTGGAACAGCCTCTCAGTGCCTCCCTGCTTCCAGCCTTGCTCCCAGCTAATCCATTCTCCACATCACAGCCGGTAATTCTGAAATTAGATCTGATTGCACTACTCTCTTCAGATAAACCCCACAGTCTTGTGCGAGGCTCTCATGGCCCTTCATAATTTAATTACATTTCTAAACTCATAATGTGTGACACTTCGTCCTACCCCAACCCAGCCTACTTCTAAATTCTGTCTCTCAGCCATATTGAATTTTTCAGCCTGGGGCGTGTTCCAAGTTCTCCCTCACCTCCGGCCGCTCACTTCCGCTGTTCATTTGGCCTGCATATCCAAGGTCCAGCACAGTGTCCCGGATGTCTTTTTATTGCTCAATAAATATTTGTTGAATGAATGAATAAATGAGATAAAGAAATAGGGAGCGAGATCTAGTATCTGATACGTGGCTGAAGCCGTATCTCATTATTACGACTTATAGAAAATAGCAACCATTTATCTTAAGTCCATTAATCTGAAAGTGTTTCAATTTAGAAACACTTCGTACCATGAAAACTAAATTGTTTCTGAAAATAAAAAAAATATATATTAATTACTTCGGTATTTCTAGGTCTAGTGCCTTTTAAGAAATATATATATATACATATATATATATATATATATGTATATATACACAAACCAACATTTGTGACACAGATAGCTAGAGGTGGCATGATTAAATCTCTACCTCCACCTTAAATTAATGGCAGTAGTTAGCTAACTTTTCTGATTTTAAGATAAAAGACAGATATTTGAGCAGTATTCCTGAGGTTTGTGTTAAAACAGTTCAAGCAAATAACTCAATATCCGAAACACGATGTTCTGAAATAAGAATTCTATAGTTTAATTTTTAAAAAACCTAACTATGATGACCAAAATAAATATTAGGCTGCTCCTATGGGTCTGGCTAGTCCTCAGAGAGGGTTAAACGAATCAGCACCTTCTCTGAACTTGGACGTTTGAGCTCGTTTCATTAGATTCATATGGGGAATCTAATTCATATGGGGATTTCTTTTCTTCCTCAGTTCTGATGGGCTTTGTATATAAAAAGACAATTATTGGAATTATTTCATATAATGTACTTCTAAGAAACCATCACAAAACTACCTCACTTTAGCAATAAAACTGCAAATCTTGTGGTAATTGTGCAAATTTACAATCAAGCTCAGATAAAAAAATATATATATATATAGGATCAGATGTCTGGGCCATGAATTTAACAAGTTACTGTGGGAACCTACATCTTTTAAGGTACAAAGATGAAAAAGTTAATCCAGAGCATTACTAGAATAGAAAACATACTTGTTTTTGGAAGATTCCCAGCATACTTCTGTGATGCCCCAAGAACAAAAATGGGAGGACAGGCATCCAGTCATAAATTCATGAGAATCCTCGAGCTCTGCTCTAATCAGCAAGACTATATAGCTCAGTATCTCATTCTTCTTATTGATAAAACTTCTGTTTACTTAAACTGCTATCAGTGTCACAAGTGAGGTCATTTCTCAGGGTTCTGACTCCACAGCGTCAACTCTGATTAAATACAGAACTTCTGAATATGGTGCGAAGTGCTTCTTACCTTCCAACTTTCAGATTGCTGGACTTAGGCCCAACGGAGGTACAATTCCCTTATTAGTGACCTGCAGGTGTATATTAAAAATGACTCACATAAGAATTACATTAAAATCCATAAACACAAAACCTAGTATAATGTGAGGTTTAAAAATGGGACACAATTTTACAAATTGCTGAATTAAACCAGGAAGATAAGTGTTCCTTGTGCATAATGGTTCTTAAAGAGAGAAAGCTAAGAATTTATGTGGCTACTCATATTTTTACAAGATTATTAAAAGTGCCCAATTCCTAACACAAGAAGAAGCAGCAAAGAGCAGAAGTCTTATTCCATAGCAATCCTCTCTTACTGCCTGATATTCAGAAGGCAGTCACGTTCAGGAGTGTTTATATTGGCAGGTTACTCCTCAAACACCTACAAAATAATTTCAAGTCTCTGCACACTTGGCCTCCCAGTGTTCTCAACCTTAAAAAGGAGAACTAAGCAATACCTCAACTATGATCTATGACTCATTAAGATACTTGCAAACTCAAATCAAAATGTCAGACCATAAGATGTTCAAAGAGGAAAAGGCTCAGAATTAAAAAAGACCAACAAACCCCCAAAACCAAAAAAATCCACACACAAAAAAACGATGCTTCCTACAGCTGCATCTCCCTCGCGACCTCCACTTCTGTACTGACTTTGCTCTTTATTGTTGTTGTCGCCCCCTCTCTAATGTCTCACAGCATCCTGTAATTATTCTTTCCTGCCCCAGGTTATAACCACCTCAGGGGAAAAGCTATGTTGTGTTTACAAATGCCTCTTTTTGCAAAAATGGAGAGTACCCAATAGATAATGCTGATGGATAATAGGTATTTATTAAATGTGTAATAAAAGAATGATAAGTATGCATGGCGTAGACAGAAAGGACATTTAGCACAAAAGAACAGCAAGAAAGAGGAATCATAAAATGGCAGAGAGTATAACAGTAAGGGGTGAGATTTCAAAAGAAGTGGGGATAACATTATTTCTTTATTAGTTGGTATGGAAAAAATAAAAGGTGATCACGCATGCTAACAGTCAGTCATTCACTCAGCAGTCTCCTGAAGGATTTTATACTTCTTCATGGGCTCGCATTTCTTCATGTGCACCTAGGTTTGGCCAACAGTTTACTGTGCTAGAGTTACGTCTAAGCTAAACTCAGAAAATTTTATCCCTCAAAATGTCGGCAGCCCGTATGTGTATTTTATACACACATATGTACAGTCGATCCTCATTATTCGTGGATTCCATATTTGCGAATTTGTCTATTTGCTAAAATTTGTCATGACAAAAATCAACACTTCTGGCACTTCTGCATTTGCAGATCTGTGCAGAGTGGTAAAAAATTGAGTCCCCTGTAGTGTTATGTTCCCAGCTGAGGTCTGACAAGGTCACGCTCCGCCTTCTCGTTCAGCTTTCATACTGTAAACGAGTGCCTTTTCCACGGCCTCTGTAGTGCTGCAGTTATTATTATTATTTTTTTGTATTTTTGTGTTCATGTTAATGATACCATTGCTTAAAATGGTCCCCAAGCGTAGCGGTGAAGAAGTGTAAGAAAGTGGTGAAGGGCCTTTTAGAGAAAATATGTGTGTTAGGTGAGCTTTCTTCAGGAATAAGTTATGGTGCTATTGGTCGTGAGCTCAATGATAGGTAATAAATAAGGTGTCTTTAAACAGAAACACGCATTAAACAAGGTTATGAATTGATTAGTTAATGACAGTGTTGTGAGAGGCTCCCAAGAAGCTAAGCTTTCTGGATTTACTATTTTAGCGCTTGCATGAACTCTACAGAACATAGCTACTGCAAATAGCAGGATTCAACTTATATTTATTACTGAATAACCTATATAGTCAAGATAAAAATATGAACTGGTATATCCAAGTTTAAGCAAAAGGCTGATTCAAAAATTGATCAAAAATATTTTTAAAATTAAAAGAAAAGGAATTGGGGAACTTTCTTATCTATATGTATTAGCTATTAGTTAATTTTTAACTGCAGAAATAAAAGTGGGCTAGAAGCAACCAGTTATACTGTAATCTGAGATGCCAATTTATAACATCACTGTAGTATTTCTCAAATTCTAAAAGGTAGAAAGTGGGCTTTAAAAATTTGTATTTTGGGGGATAAAGTACGCATATGTGCCGATGCAACTCACTACTAGAAGCAGAATCTTACTGCAAGCATCGTGCACAGACTTGAACCATTTGGGAAAGCAGAAAGTCTAATTTTTACATTCTGAATAATAAGATAAATGCATCACAGAGGCCGCCTAGTTAATTTCCAACTCTTTAGAAATAGTAGTACATATGCTATCACTATGTGCAAAGTATCTTTAAAAGGGCGAATTGCTCTCATGGAAAAAGGCAAGTTTACAAAAAAAAATCATTAAAATTGAATTCACAAGGTATTTTTCATTAATTAGGCTCATGCGTATATTATAAGCTATACTTATAATGAAATACTTGGCACCTTCCTTTTATAAGAGGAAGTTTGGCCAATGCAAGCTGCTGAGCTTAGGAAATAAAACATCACCAGTGTGGCAGTGGTTCCAACTACAGTTACGAGGCCCAACCCCTTCTTTACCTACCTGCCCCCGAGAAGAAATGACCCCTGCAGATTTGGGGTTTATCATTCCCATCTATTTAAAGGTATTTCTCACATATCATATTTTTGACCCATCTAAAAACATAACTTTTATAATCAACAATGGAAAAAAAAAGCTTAGGAAGGCTGCAAAGCCTAAAATATATATACTTTAAAACTGATAAAAAGTTTAATCCCCAAATTACCTTAGCATGCTACAGGAAGAGAACTAGTACATTCAACGGACAAAGAAAGTAAACTGTTTTATACCAGGAGTGCCAAAAAAGGTATACACATTTTAAGAGATGTTATCTAAAATGCATTTTTTGGCACCCTCTGTATGTAAACTTCATATGCAAAGTTAACGAAAATGAATGTCAAGTTCTTGCTAAGTCAACTAATCATACTACCATGTATACTAATAAGAGATTTAAAAAAAACCCAAAACTCATCTAGAAATATAATGTAAACCTGTGAGAAACTATTTGCCATCTTTGAAACTTCAAAGATAAAAACGCTCTCTTGTTGGCTGATCTCACATTGAATACAAATTCATTAATTAAACATATGTACTACTTGGTACTTTAACTTGGTGAAAAACACAGCAGTGAGTTCCAGAGTCTTCTTGGAGGTGACACGTGTGACAGGGGAAGGTGGCGGTCAGGGAGAGCGCCGACGCTTACGAGGAGCGCCTGCCTGGTCAGTGTCTCAGGCCCTGGTACAGTTAACTGTTTTCTAAGGAAACTGGGATTTACGCCCTTCTCCTGAACCTGACCTACTATGCTCACTGAAGGGAGACAGTGAAATATTTGAAAGAGGCTGAGTGACTGCCTTCGGGGTAGAATGTTCCTTACCTGGCCGTGCTCTGTCCTGGCCCCAGGGCTGAACCAATGGCTGCAGAGGAATGAGAAGAGGAGTTAGCGTGAGGCGATCTGAGAGGACGGGCTCTCGCATCATCAGCCCGCACAAGCTCTAAGAAATGGATTCGCCACCAGCAACAGCCTGAAATATGCGTTCTTTTAATGGATATTTCATGTAATTCTAGACTTACACCAATTTTGACAGAAATGCAAGAGTGCTCATAACCCAGTAATTTTCAATTTAATAAGCAAACTCAGTTAGAATTAAATTTCCATTTAATTATGTTAACATAAACGGCTGGGACTGGATTCATTCATTGTATGAATCAATCCTGGTTATAAAATCTACAAATGCTATCAGTTACCACGACTTAATTATAGCATCATTACAAGTTATGACCTTCTGATTGTTGGAGTTAAAAAAAAACAACAAAACACAAAACAAAACAAAAACATTACAAACACCAGAATGTTATAACCTCTGGCTCTGCCCCACCGAGCCCGTGGGTGAACCGTGGAGCATCAGGGAAGGGACCTTGACAGCACTGGACTCTGGCTGAGAACACGCCAAGACGGAGTGAGCCACTGCGTGGCGGAGCCCGTGCCTTCTCTCCCCTGCCTGGCCCTGCCCGGCCCACCCCACCGAGCGTCCACTGGACTCTGACTACTGACCTCCCTGGTGACACCTTTCAACAGGAGTTACGTCATTCGGTATAGTATGTCCCCAGCCCTTGGCAGTGCCCTGCCTCAAACGCACTGTAAAAATTCATTGTAAACATCGAGCACAAGAAGATCGAGAGACATTTCGTGGCAAACAGACTGCGAACAGGCCAGTCTTAGGGAACGATATTCATGTTACTACCAATGCTATGTATTGTTTTTTTCAGGAACAGAGGTATTGGGTGCCTCTATGTACTGAGCACTCTTCAGACACATGGCATGGATTATTAAGATTTCCTATCCTTACAAAAGCCTTCCAAAGTTATTTTCACGTTCCTGATGCAGAAAGGAGGTCTTCGCCCATGGCGTGGTTTCACCATGCCAGCTGCAGGCAGGTGAGGTGCTTACGTTGAAAGGGCACGTTTTCTGGTACCCACCAAGACATCTACGGATTCTCTAGCCTCTGCGGTGCCAGCCTGGGAATAAACAGCCTCTCCAGTAATAGGCTTTGTCTATGCTCTGGCTGGGACATTTCTCAAGCTCATAGGCAGTGATGCTCCCTGGAGGTCAGACTCCACCCACCTCTGACGCAGGCATGGACACTTGTTGGTATCTGTAAGTGACATCTGGAGCAATCACCAACGAATCCAGAAAGAAATTATTCGCTGTAGTTTTCCCAACAACGGGATTAACATATGTCCCCCTCCAGGTATGGACTGCCTTTTACTATGAAGAACAATATTTTTAAAAATCAAATGCATATATGCAGTTTTTAAAAAGCCCCAAATAAACAAAAAGGTTTAAAATCAGCAGCGTCTTGTCTCATCTATCCTGACCCCTAAGCTCTGTCCAGAGAAACCACTGTCAATTCTTTTAGCCAAATACGATTATGCTGATATTCAGTGATTAAGTGATTTTAAACATTAAGGACTGATTTCCTATTACTGTAAATTTAGCTGTTTTGAAACTCCCAACCCCCTATTTCTAGTTAGAACACCAGTTTTGATGAATCAATTGTGAATACAGATATAACTATGTGAAAACTGTGTACTGCTGAACTTTCGTGTTTCTCCTAAAGTTGATAGTTGTCTTGTTTTCCTTCCTTTGCTATTTTTCCCATGGACCCACTAGCCTTCTTTAAGGGGATCTGTCAAATCCTTGTCACTGTTAATTTTCAAAGATTAAAAGTCTCTGATAATATACCCATCCTTTACCCACCTCCTCTCCATCCCCTACAAATCTCCTTCCCAAAGCCCTCTGTCCACTTGGTGTCATCTGGGCTGCTGTTCCCCACGTCTGCCCTAGACGGTCGCTTTGCCTTCACTGGGCTTTCAGGCCGTCTCTCTGCTCTGCTGTACCTCTGCTTCCTGTACCCCACAGCTTCTTGGTGTATCCCAGCCTTTCCCCAAAGCACTCATTGGACCAGTGTCTTCAGGTGCCTGAGAAGTGCGTTGTTCAAGATGGCCTTTTGCTTTCTCCTTTCCGTGCTTAGTTTTCAATGTTTAAAATGCGATCTGTCTCCCCCCCCCCCCCCTCCCCCGCCATGCTTTTTAGTAGCTTCTAATTCACTAGTAGCGGGCCTTTGTCATTACTGTGTTGGGTGAGGCCTTTCAGTCTAGAGGTCTGAGTCTTATATTACAAGAAAATGTGTTCATTTGTTTTCTTCCCCTCCACCCCCCTCTTATCACTGTTTTCTTCTTTCTCTCCTTCTGGTAGTATGACCCTTAACTAAGGAAGAAGTTTTACACAGGAGTTTAAAGTGAATGACCTGGAAAGGGCAGTGATGAGGGATGGGACAGGGGTGGCCTCTGCACCCTGGGGTTTCCCTTTGGGCAGCCTGTATAACTCACCCTGGCAGAGTTAGATGCGTCCTGTTCTCAACTTTCAATGGGTTTGCACATAGCCTGCCTAATGCAGTTGTGTTCCTATGTTGTAGTTGTTTATCTATCCTGATAAAAAATCAGAGGTTCTTGAGACAGGGAGAGTGATTATAATTGAAGTAACAGAAGAAAAGTACTTGTAGAAAAGGTAGTGGTGGCAGTGAGAGAAGCAGCAGTAAAAACAGTAAATGTCAGATATGTGCTGGGAACCACGCTCATAGGCGTTGAAATCTCTCGACAACCTTATGGGGTTTGCAAGCTCAGCTCTCTCTAGAATACAGATGCACTCTGGGCTTGTCTAGGAACAAAGCTCGACATACGTACGATGCAATTAACCCCACCTCCCTTACAGTACTGGAGGCTTAAACAAGCTAAGAAAGAATCTGGCACATAGCAGTTGTTTAAAATACATACTAATTTTCTTCCTCCACAGTACACAGTAGGAGAACTTTGTAAATTTTTATTCCTAAATGTCAGAAGAAACACCAATGCTCATGGGTAATATTTATAGGATTCCCCAATAGGTGAAGCAGGTTTTCAAATATGTAATAGGTGCTTTGACATATTTGTTTCCTTAATTGATTTTTGGTTGAGTATAGTGTATGACTGTAGAAAAATCAGATTATCTATAAAATAGGGATGTGATACTGCTATGACTGCTTCAGAGAGGCAGTAAAAATATGGAAGAGAGCGGTGCTTATGACAATACTCTGAAAAATAAAGTATACTATCCAAATAAAGCATCATTATTATCTTGAAGTGTTTTATATCTAGTTTAATAATCTTTCAGTATTTTACATAAGCACTTCATAAAAATGTCTGATATAAGAACTGTTATTATCCTTGTTTTATAACTAAAAATTAAGGCACATGTAAACTAAATGACTTACCCAAGGGAACCACAGTAAATCAGAGAAGGAATTGATCCAGTATATCTTATTTATCTCAACCGAAAGGTAAAGCCACTTTCACAATAAAGCAATATATGCTAACTTTCAAAGTGTAAAAGTATTCCCAAAGAACTTAACCTTTAATCCAGGTAGATCTTGCTTTAAGCAAACTCGATATGTTCACCAACTATAAAATAAAGGGTGACTATCTGCTTTATAAAGAAATTCATCACAGGATTATAAATAGTTACTTATGTGCATTTAAAATAAGTTTTAATGTACCTATAATTCCTTAGGTAAATATCCTATACATTAAAATGAAATAAAGCAAATACAAATACCAATTTTAAAAATCAATTATTCATATCTGCTCAATTTAAAAGTAAGTGTCTCATAAGTGACTGGAAAAAAGCTGGATAAAATGCTGGAACCATTTAGAGTCAGCACATAAAGGATGTGGAGCAAATAGAAAGTAACTCCAATTGACGTCTTAAATTAAAAAAAAATCATATATTAATTTTATTTTCCACATTTTAATATATGTATTTTCAAAAAAAATCAACAAAATAATTAAATGTGAATTTCAAAATTTAACATATTATTTTTTTTCTCAAAAATAAGGTACTATTTTCTCTGTTTTAGTGGGATTGAGGTTCTTGTCACTTTTTATGTATCTATTTATAGTTATTTTAATGACTATTTCATTTACCTGGGCTCAATATTTTCTATTAAAAGAAACCTATTGTATAGTAACAGTTGGACTTTAAATATAGTAATACATTTTCCAAGGACATAATTATTAGATGACATATAAAACAATTAGTACACCTTTAAGTGTTACTTTATTGAAACAATCACATGTTCACTATTATGACACTCTGTGAGGGGTCTCCATTCTGTACAGAGCACATTAGTTTATCTTAAACACCAACACTGCGTATTTTCACAGGTGTGCAGGAAAGTTGGTTGTTCATCAAATTTCTATAAGTAGAAATTTGCTGTGTATAACGTGCTCCTGTGTATAATGCACACCCATGTTTTTGGCCCAAACTTTCAGGGAAAAAACTCTTTCGTTTTAACTTTTTAATTCAAATTTTTATTTGTTCATATTTAGGTACTTGTTTTCTTTTGTATTATAAAGGAATTTTAGCACTTATTTTTAAACATATTATGGTACAAGAAAGTTTATGTAACAAATAATTACAAAACACAAGAACAGATACAAGGTACAAGAAATGTTATGTACCAGTAACAAATTTATGATATTTACGCATCATAGAAGGCCAAGAACTCTTCGCGGTTGCCAAGTTCATCATAAGTTCAACAAAACCGATTACCATATTCCAGGATATTTTGCATATGAATATTATTGATTTCTAGAGTTACATTTTTAACTCATAAGCATAAATGAAATAATTAAAAACATTTATATAGATATGGAATTAGTACTACCCATGTATTAATCTAATGTACATCCTTATTTTTCCCTCATAAATTTGAGCGAAAAAGCACACATTATACACAGCAAAATATGGTAATTTCCTTTTTTACAGTTGAAATTACTATAAAATATAATTTTTATAGAAACTATCGAAACTTGATTGACCTACCTCCACTATTCTCATACACTGAGCTGAACATTTTCAGTGAGGTGAGGCTTTGCTGAGTATTGTTCTATTAACACTAAAACACCGTTTCCCGTTCCCCACCTCAGCAGCTTTGTTTCTTCTGATTAGTCATTTATAGGCTGCCCTATAAGAAACTTTGTTACTCATGGGACCACAGAACTGCATGGTTGCAAAACTGAAATATTGTGTTAGAGCCTATAAAACATCTTCCCCTCGTCATTAAAATCTACTTTTAAGCTTGAAATTCTAGGAGGTAAAATTATTTTAAGTATTTCTACATCAGACTGTTTTTGGGGTGATTTCCCAAAGTGAAACGAATACTGCATTAGAGGAACCATGATTAACTGAATGCAAGTAGTAGTTGTTGCTTACTATCCAATGAGCAGTTTGTAAATATTCATAACTTAATGACTATTTCTAGCCATTCTTACAGGTTGGTTATTACAACTCTTGAGTTAAGCTGCAGTAAGGATTAAACAAAACCACAGTTAATCGATGCTTCCCTATACTGTATCAGGAAAGGGGCATGTCTTTCCATCACTGGCAGCCGTGAACAAGATAACCTTGAACCCAGAGTTTGTGATTTCTGGGTGCGGCATTGTGCTGTATGTTATAAGAAACTTACAGAAGAACAAGACAGTGTCTCTAACCATGGCATATTCATGGTCCATCAAGGTGTAACAAGTATATAATAACTATATTCTAGGGAGAATGTGATAAACACTATAATCAAGTAGACATAACAGCCTAAAGGAAGAATATGGAAAATATAGAGACTTGCTTGTGGGAATTTGGGGTAAAATACCAGATTCCTTGAAAGGAGGTTGTGGCAGATACTGTTATTGCTTCCTCACAGCCCTGAAACTGCCTACTCCCAGACTTCTGGTTATGTCAGTAACCTAAACCACTATTTGTTTAAACCATTGCTTGTAGGGTTTTCCATTACTTTTTTCTGAAAGCATTCTATACAACATTGGTCTTCAGCCATACTTGGGTACATATTGTCTGAAACAGTTATGAAAAACATCCTCACGTATTTTAACATAGACATCTAATTTTTCCACCATAAATTTAAATATTTACAAAGGATTAGTTTTCTACCAATTATATATATAAATATATGTACATGTATTTATATAGTTATATATGTATACATACATATATTGAAATAACACCATATACTACTCTTTTAAATAATACATTGGATACCAAATATCACTGTGATTTGATATTTAAATAAAAGACAAGCACTTCTTTAAAAGTTGAAAATTTTACATATTTATTTTTCTCCTTGAACTCCTTGAATTTCCAATTCACTAATTCACATAAGTTTATCCTAATGTAATCTATTTTTATGCTCAAAAGCCTTTCATTTGTAACACTATTATATTCCTCTATAACAAAAATTTAGTGTATCTATCTATCTATCATCTATCTAAGTATCTATAAAATTTTCTTAAATTTCTATGACTGTAAAACTAGAGTTAAAATTATTTGGAAAAGTTTATCAGTCAACACTGACAACAACTATTATTTGATAACCATCAGTTATTTAACATCTAAAACAGGTATCATTCATATTCAGTTAATTAAACCAGCGTAAACATACTTTGATAATACTAAATGTACAAAATAAAGTTTAATTATCATGGCACATTAGTAACCTTTTCCCCCAAATTAGTTCATGTAGCCACTGATGAATATTACCGTTTAGCATCAATTCTATTCATATATATATATATTTATTTTTATTGATTTGAACGCTCAGAAACCTTGCTCACATAATTAGCAAATGGAAGTAAAAGGAGTTTGGTTTGAGCAGTCGCTTGATAACTGAAGTCTCTCAGAGTTATTCCATGACTCGCACCTAGGACATTCTGAAAGGTACATGGCTTTTAACCTTGAATAACCAATAGGCTTTTGATAGGTCTGGGTAGGCGGGAATGCATGCGTGAAGTCCCAGCTAAAGCGGGCAGTGGTGTAAAGGTCATGTTCAGGGAACAGAGGCCGACTGGATAACCGGAACAGAGATGTTAGCCAGGAGAGTTAACAGCTAAGGTGAAAACGTAACTGAGCCAGATTATGGGAGGCATTTAATGACAGGCCAAGAAGGTTTCTGCACCTGCAAGAGGCAGTCCTGGAGGTTTTAAGTAGGGAAATGAAAGGAGGAGAGCTGAGCTTGAGTAGCATGAACTGAAAAGAGAAGAGAGGTCGGAAGATTCACTAGAATCCTCATGGAAGCGATAACAGAGCTTTGATTGAAGTCATGGAGCAGGAAGTGGAAAAGGTGGGGTCTGCATGAGATACTGACGAAACTGAATGAGCAGCATGTGGTGTGTGAGGCCATCAAATGACTTCATGTAGTCCTGAGTGTTGAGAGAATGGTAATCAAACACATTGGGATGACCAGGAAACTGACGATACTGACATCTGAGCTCCACCCCCAGAAAATCTCATTTAATTCTCTGTGAACCGCTGGGGAGACTGGTGTGGCAGGGATGTCAGGGGAACATGATTAGGGTCATACCTGCTAATCTGAGAAGCAATACTCAATGGACATTATCCAATTTGTCCTATTTTAAATTCACACTTTCATGTCTTTATTCACTCAATAACTATTTACTGTGTACCAGGCACTGCTGGCATGGGATTACCATGGCAATAAAGCGATATGGCATTTGTCTGCCCGCAGAGCTTTTACAGTCGTTACCAGATGCAATTTTTGGTTTAAAAGCAGCTGTAAATCTACTTGCTGGAGTCTTTGTTTAATATCAAAACAGAAAATTAAGAAGCAAATACACAAGTCTTTTGGTTGTCATTTTGAGATAACAAATGCTTTAGTCTTTTTTTTTTTTCCCCCTTCTGTTTGAAAAGAGATCTTATGGGATAATAAAAATGAAGGAAGTAAGGTATTAAAAGGGAAAATTATGATATCACAGCCTTTTAAAATGCATGTCTATATAAAATGGGTATCCATATGACATTTTATGTTTATATTACATCAATAATCTATATAAAATAAGCTATACCTGAACAATAATTTCTGTTTTATATTTGCTAAGGATAGAATCTAAAAAAATTGGATCTGACGGATCCTAATATGATTGCTTACCAGAAAAAAAAATTCATTCAGTAATTAATTTGTGTCTTTCCATACTTTATGGCCTTTCTCAAGTTCAACCAACTTCACAACAGACATATGATATTGAGCCAAAATATATAATGTATTTAAGCTCTTCCAACAAAGACATATTTAGAAATAGAATTAGCACCTAGAAATTTACCCAATAATTCACCAAAGTCAAAGTTCAATGACTTTTGGAATCATGTAGTAAATTAAGTATCTTCCTTTTTATTGCTAAATGGAAATATATTCTGGTCCCTTCATAGCTCATACTGGACAGGAGTGGGGAGCAGTAATGAGAAAGAGAAGTATGAGTAATTAGAGAAGTAATGAGAAAGAGTGACTTTCTCTTCATTTTAGTACTTTACATTGAGTTGGGGGAGGAAGTACATAAGAATGGAGTAGAAGAGCTTGATACTACTTAACGTAATGAACATTTAAATGCTTTAGGATAATACAGGAATTTCAATAAAGCATGAATTTCATATTCTGTCACAAATAGAAGAATCACTGTATTTAAAAACCTGTATTTAAATTTCTGCCATGGGGTTCATTGAAATGGTTCTTGCACAGCTGTCACTGTTATATGACACTTGCTCTTTCTCAAGATACAAACAAAGTAAACCACCTGTACTAGCCCCAACACCTAGCAGTTTCCCAAAAGAGAGACAAGGTTATACACACTCAGTGCATACTCACTCGTGGCGATGAGAATCTGGGGAAAAATGAACCATCCTCTTGTTGCTGGCCGGGCCAGGAGCGCTCCCCTGAAAGGAGAATTAAAACAAAAAATAAGCCATAGATAAGCTTCTAGAGACACAGTGAAGAATAGGGACACTTCCATTTGAAGACATCCCCTCTAAAATGGAGAACATGACATTAATTCTCAAAATCTAAACAAAATTGCACGGACCAAAAGTATAACATAATTCCTGGTAAGAATGCTGGAGTTTTGGTCTACTTATCTGCTAGAATTTTAAAAGTACCTTTCTAATAGAAAAAACATCTTTCTTAAGAACTAGACCACCAACTCTTATTTTCAAATACTGTTCAACTGTGCATATATTTAATCACAGGTGAAATAAAAAGAAGTTTGCTTAATATGATTAGTGCAGAGCAAATGCCATTTCCAAGATCCAATGTATTTGGAGTTCAATCCTAAATATAAATAGCATGCATTAAAATGTACACATTTAAATACATGCAAAAACTTAAGGAAGTAGTCACTAGTCTTTTTCATAGCTTTCCCATTAGGAATTATCTGTATATGTACATAGAACAAAATGTAATTTCACTGAAAAGAACAATATTTTATTCCTCTGTTTCTTAATAAAATTAAAAATCTGATAAAGAATTAAAGGTTCAAATGTTTTCATAATGAAACGTACTCCCACTAAAAAAGAAGTCGCAACTTTCCTATCGGATAGAGTGCTCTCGAAAGGACCATAAGCTGCACCATGTAAGAATGCATCTACCATCACAATCAACAAAACAGAAACTTACAACGAAAGCTCTTGTCATGCCCCATCACCATAAAGTCCCTCTATAATTACAGAAGTACCACTTAGAGTATAGAATAAAAAAAAAAAAAAGGGCATAATGTGGCAGAAGAGAGCTTGGAGGGGGGGGTGGAAGGAAGGACACTAATGTTTTCAAAATTAATTTCTTCTTGTATCACTTGGGGAACAAGGACACCAGATCTATTCTGAAATTCCAAGAAATGCAAATATCGCAAATATGCACAGATGATGACGTTCCTAACCTGACGGTTGGAGCACCCCAGATAAACATGTGGCCCAGCTCCAGGACTGCATCCTGCATTCGTCTCAAAATGAGGTTTTCATGCTATTCCAGTGGGTCTCCTGGAATACAGTAATCCATTTTCTCCACTGTGGCTATGAGAAAAGCCGAGTGTGCCTATGTCATGCTTTGTTAGAGGTTCATGATCACATTATCTCAGGGTGGACCTGACACTTTTATTCAGTTTACAGTATGTTCTACGTCCAGGCGAGTTATTTCCTTTGCCAGGGCTGCTGACAACCTTTTCCACACTATATTAATCTTGTTTACTGACTTTATCTTGGTACAAATATCAGAAAACTGAACTTTTTATCTCAGAGAAAGAATAAACAACGTGTTGACAGAAGCAGAAGCTATTTTCAGGGCTAAAATTGCTTGTTTACCTGAAGCTATACTTATGGAAAAAGGTTTAAAGTCTTGCTCTGGCTTGAAATACATAATCTGAAATTTAATAAATGAAGAAAATTTCACATACACCCATGTGATAAATTGCCTGATGAAAACAATGCAACTGAATACAATAAAACAGAATTTATGACTAATTTATACCACAATACAAATGTAAGCTTTCAATCTAGTCAGAAATAATCATACTATCTATTTCTCAGAAATCATATATGTGTGTGTGTGTGTGTGTGTATATATATATATATATATATATGTATATATATATATATATATATATATATACTATAAGCTCAATTCAATTGCTGCAAATAACTCACAGAAGACAGTTAGTTGCAAATGTAGATATTTAAATGACTTTACATATTCACCTAGTTCATGGCCCTTTTAAAAAAAAATAGAGGCAAACATCCTTTACTGTTATTTTAAGTCAATTTTTGTTTTTAAGGATATGCAAAAAAGCATAATTTAGAATTTTTAAATGACATTAAGCAACTGAGATCCATGCATGATGATCTTCTCAGGGTCAACATTACTGGTCTCTCCCAGGAGGAAAATGTTCTTACAGTGGGAGCCTTTGCTACTTGAGTGACTAGACAGACACCCTTCCTGAGAATCTGAGAATAAGATCTTAATACAGAACTCAGCTTGTGGAAAGCAGTACCATACTGTTGTTCCAGTATATTTTAAACTTGAAAACATGTGTATTGTGATTATTAGTAGATACTTTAAAGTATTAGAAAATATCAAGAAACATTCTTGAAGAATTCTTTCTAAAAATTTACAGTCAGGGTTAGATATGATCTTTATAAAAATACAATGAAGCAATTTCCAGTATCAGATCCAAGTGTTAATTTCTAGTGCACAACCAAATATGGTGATTATTTTATTCTCCAAAAAATATGTGTTCCAGTTATTCCAGAAATATCTTAGTAAGGAATCACATATTAAAAAATATATATATCCTTTTAAAATATATTTTTTTCAATATTATATATTCATATATATATATATATATATTTCTTTAAATAGCCAATAATATATTCATTATGGTGAAGTTTATTTGTTAGAAAATGTAGATTTTATTCCACAAAATTAGATAGTGTGTTCTTCAGAAGAAACAGTATCTCCACAATCCACTCTTGTCATTTGTTATAACACTGGAGATCATCATTTATATAGTTAGCCAATATTTACTGATGATAATCTTAGACATCACACAATGTGCTCTGAATTCTTATGACTCATTTGTTAAATGTTACTACATCATTAGTGGCTATTAGCTAAATAAAGTAAGTATATTTCTTTTCATTACCTATGTTGATTACATAAATTATTAAATTAAAAAAATAAACTCAAAGCTAGAAAGATGGAATGGTCTCTAGATAACATTACAATGTTTAGGTCAACTTCTGGCCTTTTTAGATTGTGAAATAAACTATAATACTAAAAGGCCGCATAGGTCTTAGATTTTGCAGTTATTTACAATCAAGTTATCAACCTCAGAAAATACAAATGTGGTAATGATAGATGAAAATTTAATAACAGTAGTACAATTCCACTATCAAAATTCATACGGTCCGTAAGTAGCAATATTAGGAAATTTAGCTAAATATCAATGACAAAATACCTGTTTTTCCCAATTTTATCAGATAATCAAAAACAATTTCTTATTCTTTCTATTACTGATTTATTAATACCAATCGCAGGATTTTCCTCAAAAGATAAACAGAACAGTTGGTTTTATAGCTCTTTTTCATTTTTTTTTTTTATCACCAAACCCACTGCATCCCATCCTGCTTCTTCTATGATTCGATAGTTGCATAAATTACTTCCCAAATCTGGCAAAGATATCTGAAACACAGTGGTCTTACAAGATTAGTCAAGAGGTTGCTCTATAAGGGTGGTACTCTACTCATATTCTCAATGATGAAGGTTCTTTCTGTATGTAAATTAATGAAGTGTGATGTCTCCATATAAGTACAACAAGCCATCACCCTTTCTTCGCTCCCTCTAGTAGAGCCATTCTCCCTCAACTTGGCTCTCATTTACAGTTATATGTGATTTGCTTTCCAAATGCTATTCTGCTCCAGTGCCCACACTGACAAACACTGATGGTGGCAGGCTGCCACTCAAAAGAAAGCCTTTCGATTTTGTGAGGACTGGTCCATCAAACCTGCCAGGCAGGCTAAAGGGAGACGTGGCCTGAGCCTCCCTGCCAGTGTGTCAAGATGCAGAAGTTTCCTGCTTCTGTAAGGACCATCATTAATTTGACTCCATTTCTTTGAAGGAAGAAACAAGCCTTTAAAGTTGAGTAGGCTCTGCAGTGAAGGCCCCCTGGTACATTCGACAAATGTGTCAGTCAAATGCATGTGACAGATATTAAGGGAAATAACTCAACAAAAACAGGCTTAAAAATAAGACTTTAAACCCTGAGGGTAGGAAGTAAGGGGAGGTGAACAAAGGGATGGAAGTAAACTTATTGTAGTTGCTAGCCTATACATTCATCGTCAATAAAAAACAAGTCTAAGAAAATGATATTCTAAATATTTTGCAGTAATGGATTTTAATTAATAGCTGTTAAAATGAATGGGCAAAATATTTATCTTTTAACACCACACAGAAGAATAAAGATTTGCCAAAAGTGTTTCACATGAGAGCAAATAAGATTATTTCATGTGTCACCCTTTCTCATATATAACATTACAGAATGGTCCCAAGTCGTAAAAGGCACAGTCTATTTGGGGGTGGAAAATGTTGAAGAAAAAAAGCAACGTACAACAAAGTAAAAATTACTTTGGAATTACTTTTAAAGCAAGTACAAAAATGTGACAACTCAGGCAGCGTGAATAGATATCATAAGATTTAAAAGAAAACAAAATGTTGGGTTGTCGGAAAAGCCATGACGTATTTTTTCTGTTTCTGTTTTTTCTGTTTTTCGTTGCAAAAATGCTTTTCCGACAACCCAATAGTTATCTGACTTAAGAGGGATAAGGGGACAACAGTCACCCCTGAGAAGGGAGTCTTATGCCGTTTCTGTCTCCCTGCTCCAATCGATCTTAACCAACTTGGTCAAATTCTACTTTCAAAATTGCTGCCAGTTTCCTCAGTCCGGAGACATCCACAGCTCTGCACTGAAAGTGAAATTAAAACTGAGAAATGCATTCAAATCCCTCTCTAATCTGATCCAGTGTGGTCCTTCTCCATATGCAGAAACAACTCCTTGTTCTAAACCCCAAAACTGCTCTACTTGATACAATGCAACAAATATTTACCAGTTACCTACTGTGTATATAAAATTATGTTTAAATTTACTGTATAGTAAGTCGCACATGGTTCTCATTCAATTGAGTCATTTTAGTTACATTGTCATGTTGAACTCATCTTTTTGATGTCATGATAAAGTTTTAACTTAAGGAACCCCTCTAATTCCAAGGTTGATTTTTTAATAAAAATAACAGGTAACTTATGTGATAATTCTTATTTTATCTTCATTTGTCTAGGTTTCTGTAAAAGTAAACTGTGGATTATATGTGCCTGGTAAGAATTTGGATACCAGGGAAAGACACCACTGTAACTCCGTACCTCCCAGGCGTTCTAGCTTCAGGTAGTGTCCTCCTAGAAAGAATTTTCAGGAGGAAGACAATCCATTTCTGAGGGCAGCTGAGTTTCCTGACACTTCAAAAACTGTCATATTAAATCACTAAATTTTTACCTCATAACTTGGTCTTTCAACTAAGAAAATGACTCAAAGTTTGGAACTTTATGAAATCTAATAACATTACAGAGAAAGCTATACAAAGTTCTCATCATCACTGATATCTTTTAATATACCAGTATTGACCAACCATCTTGCTCTTATCAGCAGAGCTCACACTGGTAAGACTTTGAGGGGAAAAAAACCTCTTATTAGGATCTATGTGGCATCTTATATTCATAGCCTTCATGTTATCTAAATTATATTGTAGTGGACATAACACAGTGGGTGAATCTGGTGGCTTTTACCTGGTTGTCAAGGTTAAAGGTTCCAAATTCTCCCATTACATTTTTATTAAGCAATTTTTACTCCTCCTTGGAAGGGTGCAAAGCATGAATAGACCAACAGAGGAGTGTGGTAATGACCACCCATGACACATCAAGAATTAACAATAATTAGAAGTATTATTATTGCCATTCATGATATTAATGAAATGTTACTCGTTAATAGTTCTCACCTGCTTCTGAGGTGTTTTCACAGGCAAGGGAGCTAGTGCATCGACATTGTTTTCCAAACACAAGATGAAGCGATCCACATTTGCAGAGGTGAGGGCACATGTCCCAGACCACTAGCTTTGACCCTGATCTGTCCTATTCGTAGCTCACTACGTCCTCCCCTCCAGGGGACTACCCAAAACAGACAACGCACCAAAAGAAATGGGTTCTGCATCTGGGGGCTTGCAGCAGGAGCTGCTGGCCTGCGCCTAGGGCGCACTCGCGCCGCCTTCTTCACCGTCTGCCTTTCCGCAAGCTTCAGTTAGCCGTGCTCCACGGTGGCCCAACAACATTACAGGAAAATTCCAGAAATAAGCAATTCGTACGTTTTGAATTGTGCCCGGATCTGAGCACTCCCGAAATCTCGCGCCACTCGGAGCGGTTCCATGAAATCTCACGCTGTGCTGAGCAGCGCAGCGAGATCTCGGGCACCATTCTGAGCAGCGCGATGAAATCTCGGGCCTACCCGCCCTGGAAGGGTGTGAACCCCCTTCTTCATCCAGCGTCTCCTCGATAGAGACGCACGCCTTCCCCGCCTGTTAGTCACTTAGTAGCCATCGAGGCTCTCAGAGGGACGGTCATGGGGTGGCAGTGCTCGTGTTCAGGTCAGTCTCAGAGCAGCCTCACGCGACCTCAGAGTGCCTGGGCCGGCGTCACCTCACATCATCACAAGAGGAAGGGTGAGTACAGTGCAATGAGATATTTTGAGAGAGGCCATATTCATATAACCTGTATTACAATATATTGTTGTAATTCTATTTTATCGTTAATCTCTTACTGTGGCTAATTTATAATTTAAACTTTATCATAAGTATGCATATATCTGAAAAAAACACATAGAATATGCAGGGTTTGGTACTGTCTGTGGTTTCAGGCACCCATTGGGGGTCCTGGAACGTACCTGCTGTGGATAAGGGGGGACTCCTTTACACCCCTGGAAAATCTCCAGCCTGGAGTTACCCCTCCCAGGACACTGCTCCTTACTTGTAGCTTCAGGGTAACCTATGGGGCTATTTTAAACATAGACAAGAGTGAGCATGGGAGCTCAAACAGGGTTGTCAGCACGTTGTGGGTGCACTAATGAGAATAAGAAATGGCTCTGCTGCTGGCCATTACCGCCCAAGTTGTAAAACAGTTACAAATTGTACTAGAGACGAGTGAGCATTCCATAATGATACTACGTGAAAGAACTTGGAAAATTAGACAACGTGGACTATTTTCCCTTCCAAAGCAGATACCAGTGTAAACGTGAGATTATACCTTCAAACCAGAAAGATTTTATAAAGAACAAAAAAAACAACAAACAAAAAAACCTTGGACATTAAGCACCGAGAAGGCTTTCCTTTCGATTGACGGTTGTTAGCCTTGCTAACAGGAACCATATGTGTCAAAGGGAAGACGCAAACCTTTTATTAGCATCACCTGAAACAGTGAATGAAGACAGACTTAGGCAATCTGGAAGTAATTTAAGTATATTTTCAAGTAACCGTAGCACCTATATTTCGCTAAAATAACTGCTCAAATGCAAATTATACTAAACTGATGAAGGTTTAGAAATATATATACAAATATGTATAGATGTGATAGCATTAGCAATTGTTACATTTTAAATCTAAATCTAAACAATGTAATTATTTTAAATCTTCTCTTTAAACAGTTTTTTTCCTAGTTGAATGAAATAAGTCAGCATTAATAATTGAGAACTTAGAATGACTGGCTTGTTAGAATAATACTTCTAATATTTAAGTGCATACATTCTCATTTCTGGTATCCACTACTGATGAATAATCAACATGCTTTAATAGGAAAGATTAATCACTACATAATTAAGAAAGAAATATGGCAACAACTTTTTTTTCATACTGCCACATGATATAATTTTTTTGAGTAAGAAACTAAAAATCAGCTTGGAATGAGAGCCAATGATGACTAAAGAAAGAGATTCACTCTGCTGTCCAGTTTTAGGAGCGAGCTGTGAGTGGCCTCTGCTGGCTGACCAAAGCCTTCCTAAATCACTCATATATGATGTTTTCAATGCTCTGGGCTTCAAGAAAATAAGGATATGCCCACATATGTTTATATAAAGTCCGTGTATAAGGACCCGCCTTTTATATGAGTAAATGCCAAAGAAATAAACAAAATGTGCCTAAGATAGTATAAAAAAGCTTATAATTCCATCCCACTGCAACATACTTAGATTATACTCAAAATTTATACGTCTTCTAAAATTCTAATTTATATGCCATGACAGTATGAAAGTGTGTTATTTTATTCAATTCATACCAAACAGTCACATCTATTTAAAAATAAATATTTTCTTGAGGTTCATTACACACACACACACACACACACACACACACACACACAGACAAACTTTTTCTCAAAAGTAAGTGTATGTTTAGGTTTGGCAAAATGACTTTGCAGGGAAATACAAAGACAATTAAGAATCTTTTAAAGAATTTGTAATTTAAAAAATGGCATTAACGTATATAATGGTTTATGAAGATACAATTCTGGAAACATAGTGAAGCAAAGCAATTATAAAGATGTCTATATTATTGCAACTTTGTTTGAGTAGAAGTAGCTTTACATTAAAAACTTAAACACAGCAATTAAGAAGTTGAAGCCTTACATTAGTAATGTAACATTAGGTAATGTTAATTCAATAATCATAATAGAGAAGAAAAAAGTTCCCATTTTTGCTCAGCAGCTTTCTATTAATAAAAATCTGTGTGTGATAGAATTTAAATTTTTATTTATCTATTTAAACATAAAATTATATATGACTCACTTCATATGCTACTTAAAATATATCCCATTAAAAGTTAGTATCAAATATGCTGAATGTTGTCAAAAGGTGACTACATTTATTTTAAAAAATTATTGTTCTCTCGTGACAATTTCCAGTATATTTCAACCCTCATATCAGAATTCAGCCCCATTATCTTTTGCCTGCTCAAAATTATTCACAGGGTTAGCTAGCTGACATACAAGATAACCCTCCGTCTCACTGGGATATGACATACTGACCCACTGGAAGCCCTTATTATTAGCCTGAAATATATAGCACATAATATAGCTCCTGCCAGGGAATTTGTTTATAAAAATCCCTTTATCTCTCCGGACATTCAAAATGCTTTTAAAAGTAACATTTAACTATTTAAAAGGATTTCAGATAATAAATAAAAATTCCAATGGGTGTTTTGAAGCCTCCCCTCCCATCTCCTTCAATTCTGCAGAAGTTAAAAAAGAAAGGAGTCACATATATAAAAAATAGAAGCTAGAAAATGTTTTCTTCTTGGAGATTAGCTTATAGAGAGTCTATTATATAAAGGATGGAACTTAAAAACAAACAAAAAGGATGTTCAATAGTTCTCATTCTTAATGAGAATTACAACATAATAAAAAGCTTGATACATGTGAAATTACTATTATTATTATAGTATATTTTTTAGTAGTTGAAGAAGTCAGGAGGGTAACATGGCAGTGAAGATAATTATGACATTCAGCAAACACAGTTTATAACATAAAAAATTATTAACATAGCTTTTGGACAAAAATTTTACCATGGACCTTAAAAATTTAAGAATACAAGCAGACTATGAAAACTTATAAGTGCTTAGTTATAAACTGCTTAAATTATTCTGAATTACATGATCAACATTTCAGTAGCTAAAATTAGTTTGTTTCTGTATTCATTATTTGACAATTTATCACAACATTCAATCATACATATACCTTTTTGAATTGCATATTTATTTTCCCTGTTTTTCAAATTGATTTTATAAGGTAGTCAATTTCTTCCTACCTTAAGCTGACAGTGATTTTGTATAAAGTCTTAATTTACAGCAAGAGAAAAAAAAATTACAGCTGGTTTTGATGTTTATGAGAGTGCTTCTAGGAATCTCAAGAATACATTGATAGTAATTTATAACAAAAATGCTGATAGTCTCCACATTTTAAAACCGATTATCTTAATATAGTTTATATTTAGCAAATAAAACACTTAAGATATTATATTGTACAAGCTATTCTCCTGAAGCAAACATGTAGGTAACCACTCAGTCTTCTATGAATGTAGTTCAAGATATGATTATTGTGTTTTCAATTGCACTAAAAATTTTCTATAACTTGGGGGAAAAAAGCACAAAATTATGATTTAAGAGGGGAAGGAAAAGATCACAAGTAGAGTCATATATAAACTACTCCTTAAGGTGCAAACATATGGGTGAATGAGTTAATTAAGAAGAAATATCTGTACTAGAGAACAGTAGGATCTTAGCATACTACATACCGTCATTCCTCAACGAATGGCGATACAAATCCCAAATAATAACTTCTCTTACTATTTTTTGGCCAATGTGTATTTCAAGTTAAAAAATCACATAGGCTCTCCTATTTCTGGGATACGTAGTAGTAGAATAAGCTTTAAATTGAAAGAAGTAAAAATATCTATTGTAGTTCAACTCAGGCTGCATAATAAAATCAGTCAGGCACAAGCAGTGGTCATGTGAGAAGTACCTGGGATGGACTGGGCGGGCATCTGAGGAAAGGTCCCTCAATAGGATTTACTGCGTTGGCATGGCCTTGTGCCATTTGTACTCAGGTTGCCTGGGATGGAGGCAGCGACATCCATTTTTTGACTAGGAGTGAGGGATCAAAAGAATCAAAGGTTTCCACTCTGCCATTCTTTATCTGGATAATGAAGCCATCAAATGCAATCTCATGACAGGAGGAAAAAAAAACCCACAAAACCAAATCCTTTCATTCAAGCCACTGTTATTTGGGCAACTTGTTGTTACATGCACCAAGCTCAATCCATTAATAATCTAATAATAACAACAACACCAGTTATATCTATTATATTCTACCTTTATTTATTTATTTTTTTAAACGCCCTACAGTGGGTCAGGAATCTACAAAAAAGAGAAGAGATATTCAACATCTACGTTATACGCCCAGCACTATGCTACACGCTATAGAAGCCTCTACAGAATTACACTGCTAATATGTTGCAAACTCAAAATACATGAAATTAATAAAGATTAAGCAATTGTTAAATAGTATGCATTTAGTCATATCTACAACAGCAGTTCAAAAAAGAGGTCATTAGGGCCGGCCGAGTGGCGCATTGGTTAAGAACTGGCTTGGGACGCCAGAGGGTCCCGGTTCGGATCCCACATATGAGGGCCAGTGACACTGCCCTCTACAGCTAAGATGCTGAACAACAGCTCAACCTGGAGCTGGGCTGCCGTGAGTCGCTGGCGACGGCATAGGCTGCAGCCCCTGCTGCAGTGGGTTGCCATGGGCTACCGTGTGTAGCCAGCAGCCAGCATGAGTGGCCGTCCAGAAGCCGGCGACTGATCTGCCTCGCCCGGGAAGAGCGCAATGATGGTGCCAACTTGGGCCAGTGAAGCAACGTCCTCCACAACTAGACTGAAGAACAAAAGGACAGCAAGTTGTCTGTTCCCCTTTCCCCCAATCCCCCAGTGCTGTTCCCATCTGCCAATTCCCCAATAAAAAATAATAAATCTTTTTAAAAAAAGGGTCATTAAATCCCAATTTAGCAAATGTGTTTTTTTGGAGGAGACGAGAAACTTTAGTTGAGTGCTAGAGATAGGTAGGATTTAAGCTGATGGAAAGAGGAAAGTTACAGGGTAAACACAGATACAAGATATGAATCAAGAAAGTATATAAATTGGAAATGAGGAAATGAGCCCAACTGGACTAGAAGTGTGTTGGAAATAGAAGTTGGATAGGTAACGGAGTTTCTGAAATCCAGGAATATGGTTCATTTTGTGAAATAATTTGTGCTGAAGTCTTCAAAAATGAAGCTAGATGATCCCAGCTAGTTGATACTGCCGAACTCCAGCAAGAAAAGGGTGCCCCAAATTAAAACAAAGAAAAAGAAACAGACAAAAAAGGACATATTATTTTCCTATTTTATAATGGCGTATTTTCAGCTTCAGGACACCCCCACCCCTTGTTTCTTTCGGGTTCCTGGATCAAGAGCCTGGGAGATGCAAGTACTTCCTCTCCACAGAGCGTGAAGAGGTGGCCCCTTCCGCCTGAGATGGTTAGGTCTGAGGCTTCCTCCTGCAGAGCATGGAAAGGAGAATGGAAGCTGAAGTCGGGGCTGTAAGTTAGAAGCCAATGGTCTTAGTTGTCTCTACTCCTCTGGGGTAAAACGACGGGCAGATTACAAAAGTGGGGGAAACGGAGGCCTGTCTCCTTCCTCAGGCACAGCTGGTGAGGAGGAAGGCCTGTAGGGGAGACCCCACCTCTGAGCTGGCACCCTGGCAGACCTGGCACAGGAGTGAGCGTGCTGCATTTGTGGATGGAGGGCCAGGCAGGTAGCCTGAGAGAACACTGTTGGTCCCTCCCGACCTGAGTGTGCTGGACAGGTGATCCAGGACTTTCTGTGACGTGATGAGGCGACCAGTGGATGAGCACATTCTTGGGACCCAGAGGATCCCAGAGACTTGGAGACTAAAGGCAAATGAATAGAAGCCATGGACTTCAGTAATGGTTACCAGCAAGATATTTTAAAAGGCCAAATGGAACCAGACTCACATAAGGGAGTGTGGTCCCAGGATTCAGACCAGCCGGCCAGACCGGCAAGGACCAAGGAGTAGCACGGGCAATAGGGTGGTGCATGCATCTAAGGGAACCGCCTCCGTAACCCCTAAGGTACATAAGGTCCCTGCTGCCATCTTGGAAAGAAGGAGATGGGGGTGGGGTAGAGGGGGGGCGAGAACTGCAAGGCCAAGCATTGGTTAGAAAGAGGTTAAACTACCCAAAGAAATATTTTAGATTGAAATATGCCATTGCCACATGCGTTCACTTCCCCAGACCCTCGCTCCGCAAGCCACACCACACCCCTCTGCCGCCGTCCTCAATTGCAGTGCTAATAAACGGAAGCCCGTGAGGTAGTAAATAAAGAAGCCGCATTTTCTTTTGCCCACGTGTTCAGTGTTTGCCTCACTACACTTACAAGCTGACATCAACCCTTTAAATATACTCATAAATTCAAGAGTTATCCTTACATTAGAAAGGAGGAAAATCTTTCCATTAATATCTGATCCACAAGTAAGAAGTAAAGCATTACACGCGGGTACTTTACTAGTTTAAGCTTTTTCACTGTTTTACAGCAAAATTCCACATAAGGTACACAATACTTTTTAACTGCAGGTTATGAAATCAATTGTGACAAAGACATAATTTTATAAGGTTAGAAAGCAAAGAAATATGGAGTCCCAGCAGTAACCCTTGCTGTCCAACACGCCGATCACAATGAGATATATCATCCACCGGGTTTAACAAAATAAACTAGAATTCATGCATTTCCTCCATTTTCTCCCGTGCGATGTCATTCTTAGGAACAGAATAGCACAGTGATTAAACGTGTGGGCTAGAGATCCAGGTTGCATGGGTCCAAGTCCTGATGTGTCCATGTGTCGGCTCTGTGTCTGCCTCAACTTCCTCATCTATAAAATGGGGATAAAAACACCTATTTTATCGTTATTGTGTGAGTTAAATGGGATAGTCTGTAAAGCACATAGATCGGTGTCTAGTAACTATCCTTATTTGCCTTAATTGTCTTAAAGTCTAATGCAAGATACAATCTCCATAATAAGACCACACGATAAATATGCAGTAGATGTAAGCGAGAATAAGGGGCTTTTATCGGGTTGGTGGGATCTGGCAGCAAGGTGGGCGTGCATGCCGACGAAAGGTGCAATTGGAGGCGTTTACTGGAGCGGCCATCGCCGCTCTTTTCGGTGAGTTACTTGGAACCGTCTTGGTTAGGGCTGACAAAAAATCAGATGAGCAGCTGTTTCTCATGAGCGTGTCAACATGTAGGTATGCATTTCGTATGGAAAACACACTGAATTATAAAGAGTTACTTTACAAATTAAGGTGAAACTCCATGGTAGCCAGTCGAATTCACGAAACTTAATTCAGTAATTTCCACAAAGACATTATTAGTGACTCCATAGGCTGGTGCTTTTCTGATGCTTTTCAATTAGTGTAAAGGTCATGAGTTTAAATAAAGTAGAGTTAAGTATCTTATCTGTAATAATGGTCTGTAAATTGAATGTTTTACAGCTGATTTGCTGTTCTTGGCCAATTCTAAGGGCCAGAAAGAAATCTGAGATAGCAGACCATTCCAATACATGCTCTTGAAGTAATAACAGGAATGCACCTTTTGCCCAAATTCTCTTGTCCATTCTCTCTCAAAGTACAAACAAACCATTTAGGACTTCACAGCCCGCTTAAACTAAATAATAACTTTAAAAAAATGTTTAATGTGGTAAGTACAACATACCCGCTAACTCAATAATTCGGATAATTCCAAGAGTGTCAATTGACAGTGATATAGGAATTTCATCCCAAGGTCAATCGTTTGAGTTACCGAAGTAATGTTGTTCTGTAGTACAGAGAGTTTATTTTGGTGGTTTTTGGTGGCAGAATGTGTTTGAATAGCTTTATAAGAACTTTGGTCTTGTGTTTATGGAAAACTGACGGCCTGAGGGGTCACTTGATTTCTTTTTTTTTTTTTTTTAGTTTTAGTTTGAGTTTATGTGGGAACTAATATACCCCGTGACAGTTTCCCATTTGCAGCACAGGGATGTAGCAGGGCAAACTGGTCGCACGTCACGGGTCTACAGAAGTTGTTTTCTGGTCTCCCCACTGAAACTTAGCAAACAGGTGACACCCTGGCCTCTCCGCTCAGACCGTGACGTGGGATGGAGGGTTAATCACCACGAGGGACAGAAGAGCTGAACCTTAAGCATTAAGATGGGCGTAAATCCTAGCCCACAAGGTACGCTGCTCTTTCTTACCAACGGGCTCTTCAGGTTACGACAGGGCCAGTTATGTCCATCATCACGAGACTTGGCAGTGGTGGACCCTAAGCTTTCGCATGGTTATGAATGCTGTGCTAAAAGCATGGCTATTCAGGGGTGGATTCACGTCAATGTCTTGTGCTGACTGCCATCACCCCTTCCTTTATCAAATCACTTTCTAGGACTCTCTGCCCATCCAAAGGCAGATGAGGTTCATCCGCATGGACAAGGCACACAATGCAGCGGGTGGGTGTGGGTATAGTACAAGGGTTTAAATTTAGAAATTTCATATGGTGAAATCTGAATAGTTCAACAGGAGAGCGTTAACTCAGTGTGTAATTCTACATTACTACAAACAGTTTTTCTTAGTAATTCTGAAAGAAAAGAAAACATGGACAAGTGTGAGTTCAAGTATAATAAATATAAAGGCTAATTTCAGAATGAGAAGCATCTCAATATCCCTCCACAATGTATAGAATGTGTGTGGAAGAAATGGTTATTTTCTCAGTAAAAGAAGGATTGTTAATTTTAAGTCAAAGCATGGTTTATATTTTTAAAACAGTATATATTTGGTCAATTTAATGTTTAGAGATCAACAAGACTGAAACAGACTGACTACTGGAAACCTGAAAGGGCAGTGTCCACGCCGTCCCACCGGCGCTGCACAATAGCAGGTCAAACTTTTGTTCCTCTTGTCCTACAAACAATTTTCAAGCCCACGCTCGATAAATAAATTTGGTCTCAGCGCTCCCAATCAGGGCTGCACAACCCCCTCAGTCGCAGACCTATGATAAATGGACTTATTTTCCCAAATCAAACACTCGAATTTAAATTCAGATGAGTTAATGCAAAGGTCAACATTGTAATCAGTTCTTTTGATCTTTATAGAATTTCTGGAGTAATACATAATAAATCTGAAACAAGGCAATTTGCAGCTCTGTATGTGTGGCTGGCAATAAAAATCTTAACGATCAGAGAGCCCTTATGTACTTAGGGAACGTTTTATAGTAATGGCTATGGTGAGGGCTTCAATGCATAGGAAACAATGGCACTAGATAACCCTGAAAGACTTGATTTCTTGATTGTTTCTACACTTTATTTAGAAACGTATTTATATAAAAACTTAATGCATACACATCTATGCCAACTGTATTTTTGAAATAATTATTATTTTTATTATAATCACCTACAGTTGATTAATATGTAGAACATAAAAAAACTACTTAGGGTAAAAATTATCAGATACAAACAAAAGTTTTTCAATATCTAAATTAAAATTACATTTCTTTGGAGTTTGTTTTTTTACATTAAAAAGTTTCTAAAGGTTAAGCTATTTAAAAATTAAATAGTATATTTCAACTTTATGACTGATAAGGAAAGCACAATTGATTAAGGTACAATCACAGTGGGGTTCCGAAGCTCTTTAAATTGAAATTTAGGTTAGGAAGGAAAAAGGGAAGGAAGGAAGAAGGGAAGGAGGCAGGGAGGGAAAGAAAAGCAGACAAATGAACAGAAAGCAATCAGACAGACCTGCAGCTAAGTGCTACCTCAGCAGCTGGCTGCTGGATACTATGGGCTCCTGTCCACAGCTTCAGGCTGTTCCCTTCCTTTACATGTCTTAGGAGCCTCTGATACAGTTTATCCTCAAGCTTCAGAGTCCCTGGGTTTTCCACAAAACACTACATAAATTATGGGTGGAGCAAGACGAATTTTTATTTTGATAGCAGTGATGTACTATAATAGCCTGTTAACGGTTTCAAAAATATACAATCTTTTTATTAACAATATAACAGTGATTACTCCTCTCTAAACAGTAAAACACTTGTGTCAACTTTATTACGTTAAAGTGCACAGTACTTGCACAACAGTGCTACTCTTTGATCGATTCTAATTCTAGTTTATGAGACCACTTTGAAACATTCCGGTGGCAAACAAATTTCAACAGGTACTTTATTTGACTTAACATTCAAGATAAGTCTTTCATGAAATTAATAATATGAGAAAGCATTTGGATTTCCAGATGTGAGGGATCTAGTATCTACAAAATCTAGATGAAAAATGAAGTAGTTGTTCCTAGGACTATGTAGCTAAAGGTGAAAATTGAAAAAAAAAAAAAAAAGCCTCCATGTGTCAGATTACCAGATGATCTGCAAGTGCCATCTGGTATCTGTGCTCCCACCAGGTCTTGCTTCAGACCTGTCCCAGGGATAGTCATCCCCAATATACCCTCGCTGTTTGTTGCTTCCAACAATGTGTCTGAAATCGGGCCTCCTAAAAAGATTTACTGGAATTTGGTTTTCTGGAGACTCAGCAATGACAGTTATGAATAACTGGATGCAAATACAGCACAGGGATTGGCCACAAAGTTACTAGACATGTCAGAAAAATTCTGGGACAGATGTACGCTTCCATAGCTTATGAGATAAGTTCTTTCCTTCTTAGGCAAATTTGTTTATCTCCTTTTGCAACACCCTCTACTGATGTGGCTTCTGCCATTCTAAGGTTTGATCATTTAAAACAAAGAAATGAAAAATAGGACTCTGATGACAATCCTGTCAATTTCTTCTGAACTGTGACTTTATGTCCCTAATAAGCCTACCTTGCTTCATAAATCTCTCATTGCACTGAACTCAAGAAAATCCAGCAATAAGAAATGATGGGGCTCCTGTAATTCCTAAGACACATCAGCAATGCTGTTGTTTATTCTCCTGCAGTTTCAAATTTACAGTGTACAGATGTCCTGTCAGAGCAGTTAAAGAGCATAGTCTTGTGAGTCACTAGGCTCTGACTCTCTCAAAACCTGATACAAAAAGTCCTTGATCTGAAGAAAGGGATCTTTTCTTTTCTTTTTCTTTTTTTTTTTTTTTTGAGCAAGTTCTACAGTGTAGCCTACATTAAGAAAACAAGCAAACAAAATCACAAAATTTAAGCTTCCGCACTCTGTTCAACCTAAGTACCCTAAGAATCGGCAATAGTTAAATGCACACATATCAGGAAAATCCAGATTTTTTTCTTAATTCATGTAAATATTTATCACGACTATGTGCAGGACAGTGGGTTGAGTAATTCATTACATCACACAATAATCTGATCTGCAAGTTCACAACACACATACCTTTCACGGAAACCATGCAGTGGAATCTGAGAGCATCCTAGTTTAATCCAAAATACGAGTTAAAACCACTCACACATTATAGTTTAGGGATTCTATCTGGGTAGACTGAAGTGGAGTTCCCCACATGAAGACTAAACCTCCCGATTTTCTTATTAGCATTGCTCTATGGTCCAACTATGTCATTCATGCTCCAAAATGATGTAAAAACTGCCATTTTGGTAAAAACATTTCTAAGGTGGGCTATCTACCCTGAGGACAGACCAGGGAGTCTAGTTTATGAGCTGTGTTTCCCACATGATGTGCACCGCGGCTGGTTTAGGGCTGTGGGTATGACCTGGTCAAAATCACTAAGAATCAATTCCAGGATCGTTTCAGAGCTACTGGGAAGAGAAAATTCCTCTTTTTGGGGGGGAGTGGAGTGGTGGTGGGGACGCGTCATTGTTAGATGTAAGCTGCATGTGCCCACAGCCATTTTGCCTCCATAGTCTGGAGAGCCTGCCTGAGAATGGAGTCAACATGACCAAGGGCAGAGCCAAGAAAACGAAGAAGCAAGGCTTAGGCCCAGGGCCGCTGCTCCGCCTGGGGCTCAGGGCTGCACTTCTCTGAGTCAACACATTGCTTTGTTAGAATTGCATAAGGCAGGCTGTGTTGGGTGTTGTTTCTGGCACCCAGAAAAGTCTTAAGGACCAATGGTAACTCGGTCAACTGGAAACTTGGGCTGGTGGCTTTGGCTGCATGTCCTCCCCCAGGGGTGCCACCATGTCCTTCTGTCCACAAGCTTTCCCGCTTGTCCTGAATCGGCAGGTTTGCCCTCTGCTTTCTCACGGGCAGCATGGTGTAGTGACGTCTGAGAGAAGCAGCTGTCCGCAGCTCACGAATAGTGTTAACACCATTCCTCCGCTTAAAAACCTGGTGCCGGTGGCATCTGGGGACAGGAAAGGGAACTAAGGCTGCTGAGCACCTGCCATGAGTCAGGCACCATTCAGCGTGCTTTATATACTGATGTATATACTGATGTTCACTTTACTTCGTATCTGCATAGTACTAAGAAGCAGAGAGAGAGAGAGGAGAGAGAGGGAGAGGGAGAGGGAGAGGGAGAGGGAGAGGGAGAAGGAGAGGGGGGGAGAGGGTGAGAGAGAGGGCGAGGGAGAGAGAGACGCGGTAAGGACTGAGGAAGGTGGCTGGGGAATATAGCTGACTGGCCTCGGTTTAACCTTATTTCTCAGAGGCTGCACCACTGAAAAGAATGATCATCTGCATGTTCTCAAGCCTCTCTATGCCTCAGTTTCCCCACTTGTGATGGAAAATATCCTTTAACCTGACTTATGGGGACAGTGTGAGGATAATTCAGCTGTGACTCATCAAATGTTTTCGACGACACGTACATATTGTAGGCTGCTCATGGCAAAGCCTGAAATTGAGCCATGCGAAACAGAAATCTAAACACTCTGTGAAGATGTACTGAATGAGCCAATATGAGGAAATGACCAGTCCTGCCCGCATTTCATGGGGGCAAGAACAAGACACATAGAACTCAAGAAGAGCCGTAATTACAACTACAGAAAAGATAAAGGATGATGCTCTTAGCATCACGTGGCCAAGGGCATGTCGGTTCTGTATGTACCTGGTGTGCAAGATAATATTTAGCATGTTCCTACAGCTTCTTGGCATTGTGAATGTACTGTTATATTTGAGTTATTATCTTTATAAAGCTCTGGAAAAATGAACTTGAGGTGTTTCTAGATTACGCTTCTGAGCTGAGCTATGAACCAGCAATCGAAACCCTCTCGCCAGGAGGGAGCAGAGGGGCTAAGACCACCTGAAAGCTTCCGTGAGCAGGCTCTTGCCGGCTCTAGGTGCGCTTCGTGTAATGAAAATGCACTTGTATTTGAGCTTACATTCACATCTCGCTCTGACCAAAATTCTATCCCTTTCCCACTTCATTATTCTTATTCTTTCACCAGATAGGGATCATCACTTGTTCTAAATTATCAGGTGTTCCCTTCTCCACGTTCTTTCCTTTCCAAACCAGAGGCCACAATTCTTCTGAGGAAAAAAAAAAAAAAAAGTGCAGCTCCTTTGTCACCAGCCGTTTCCCACACACCAGCCTCGCTCAGGCCTCGCGAGCAAACCAAAGCTTCTCCACACACAGAACCTGCCACCCAGCCTTACGCAGGAAGAACAACATTGAAGCAGTGTTGGTTCACAGCAGGAATCCCACCTGTGGCCAAGCAGTGCCAGGGGCGTGTGTGAGACTCAGGGCAGAGGACAGGCTGGTGGGCGGTTGGGGCGGGGTCTTGGCCTCCACAGTCCTGGTCACAGGGGGCACTCGGGCAGTCCCTAGAGTTTGGAGGCATAAAGATGCATCCTTACTATGTTCTTCCCGAAAACAAAGGAAAACAAAGGAAAGGCATTTTCCTACGAAAATCAGGTTTTCCTGGTCAGAAATGATCCGTCCTTCATTGACTGTCTAAATACTTAACAAATAGTAATTTGATGGAATAGCTGAGTGTCTAAAGACCTCCCACTCAATCATAGATCTTCTTGGCAGGAGACTATGCACTATTTTTCTCAACGGTGTCCCTGGCACCAAGCACAATTAGTTATAAGAAGACGCCAGAGAATCATGAGGCCAAACTGAGATTTCGAGGGCCCCTGATGTATAGATAAAATCCATAAAGTGCATAAAAGGCTTTATAAACTGTGAGGCACAAGATGGATATAAAATTATTTTACACATAGCCAGATAGTAACATGTAGGCCGAGTAAGTGGATAAGTGTTAACAGACATTTGTCATCTTATAAAGCCAACAACGTGATTTCCATAATTTTCTCCGGTTAAAAAGCTAGACAATGGGTGAGAGGAATGGTGGGGCTGACTGTATGCCAACATGTACGTTCTTACTTGTGAAATGAAGATGCTCTTACCAGTGAGACTTTACATCACAGAGAATAGCGAATGATTAGACACGCAAACGCCGAAAGACACCTGCTTCTCTCTCTCTATATCCATGCAAAATAAAAACTGTCAATTGTAAAAGGCATACTTTGACTATTTACAGGCTTTCTATGACAGATTCAAGCACTTATTCATTGAACACAATTTTTAACAAAACATCTTTTTTTTCCCTACACTGGGAGAAATCACGGTTTGGTGATGGTGCCCCATTCTCTTTAAAAACAGAAAAAAATCAAGCTATGAGTTGACACCTGAGGTGGTTTCATTGCCAGGTGCACCCCAGCAATTGTCTTTGTGCACAGTTGTTTGGTCTTTTTCTCCCTCTATACAAGCTATGTCTAATAGTATTTAACACCTTTGCAAAATCCTGAAGTTTGGCTTAGTGTCCCCAGGTCTATCATACAGCTCTGATGAAAGGCTACAATCTCTCAGTTCAAGTACAGAACCATCTGCTAAGCGCCTAGTTATGGGCTGGGCACCATATGAGATTTATTTTAATCTCAATTAATGACCAAATGATAACTGATAGCTCAGATAAATACTTGAAGAATTTTTGAATTTAATTTAAATGTACATGTCCCTTCAGGACATAGACTCTCCTCTGCCCCTACAGATCTTGACTCAAATGTAAGACTCTGTATTGAAGGCCTGTCAGTCACATCTAACATTTGGGAAATGTGGACAGTCCATGCTGCTTTGGGATAAAAATGCTCTAGAAGCATCTGCGGTATTTTGGCTGCTGTGTATAGAAAGATCAGTATCCCACGAGGAAAGTTTATTTGTCTGGATATCTTCCTTTTACATGTTTGACCTGATGATACAAATGAAGAGTTCCATCCCATCTGAATTACAGCACATACAAGATTGTGCAAAGGGAAATCATGACACGCTGATGGCCTCCTGTCATTCATGAATTTGTCTATTCATCCTTCATTCAACAAGCATTTACTGGTCACAAACATTCTTTGGTAAGATAAGTCTGCTCAGAGCTACATATAAGAATGAACAAAGAGCCCATTTAGATAAATCATTGAGGTAAGGAATAGGAGGATTTCTTAATCAGCAAGTGACTCTGAAAACCAGCTCATCCTATGCAAATTCACAGGAGTTAGAAAAAGGGGAAGTGTAATGACTGAGAACTTTCACTGCATTTAGGTTCACAGGTCAGTTGGGTGCAACTACCATGCTTTAGTTGGATGCCAATTGCTTTACATTATGTGCAAACGAAATCAAACCTCATTTCCTTCTGATTAGTTCTTTAATGGAGAGCTATACAAGGAATAACTGTCTATTCCTCAGTTTTAGATTCCTATCCTAAATGCCAACCTCTTAAGTGTTTCATTCTTCTCTCCCTGAATAGGATACATGTTTCTATGTTATCCACAGCGTATGAAACTTAGAGGCAGATGGTTCAGTGGCAAGGGCATAGGTTCTGTAACAAAGACGGGGCCCGCCATTTGTTAACTGTGACACAGGGTAGGTTTCCAATCTGTCTCAAGTTCTTCAGTGATTAATAATACCTAGTTTTATAGGCTGTGATGAGGGTTGGAGACATGCAAATATCTAGCAAAAGATCCCCCATGTAGTAGATGCTCAAAAAGGCAACAACAGCAATATAATAATGATAATAAGAAGAATAATTCCTGTTATCCATTAATTCACCAAATATTTAGGGATACTTGCTCAGGGCTTGGTAGTTACTTGACCCTAGGGACACAGTGGTGATCAAAGGAGACAGTCATTGCCCTCAAAGTTGCCATTCTCTTGAAGGGAAGCCAGCTACAATCATGTGAAACAATAAAACCGTCTAAGATAATGTTAAATACAAACCGATTCTGTTATCATCATTAATCGTAATTCTCCTTAATGAAGGATACTTATCCACAACTGAAAGCCAAATTTTCTTTTTACCTTCTGGGTTTAAAAAACAACGATGATACAAAAATCTAACGATAAACAGTATTTAAAAACTCGCTTCACAAATGGAAACTCACAAAGTAAATTTTATTTCCAAAAATAAAGTAGCTTACTTTGTACTAGAAATAATTTTTAAAAGAGATTTTAAAACCTTCTTTTTTTTTTTTTACTTCTATTGCCGGCCAGTCAAAAATGACTGTCTGCTTTAATCTTAGTGAACAAATATTTTCAGTATAAGCAATAAAATTTCTGTGATACTGAACTGTATTTTTGTAATTATATATTAAAACGAGTATTTAAATATATGTAGGGCAGCAAGTAAGACATGATAATTAAGATAAGCAATTACATGATTAGTTAAGTGTAATTACATAGCACACAATCATCGACTTTAAGAATTTTTGCTTACGTGGACAGATAATTTTTCACACGCATACGCTGCATTACAAATCTCTAAAAAGTTCATAATTTGAAATAATACTTTAATCAAAATCATTCTAGAACCCCCAACTTCTTACAAATAAAACAAGAATTTTTCATTAATCGTGGCTAAAACAGAGAGAAGCCTGGACCGGTCAGGAGTACAGATCTGGATGAGTCAGAAACAGAAAAAGACGTTCAGTCAATCAACAAAGTCTTCGCACTCTGTAGGCTGCAGGGACCTTCTACTCGAGCCCAATACGCCAAACAGCAAATGCAGGAGGAACTCATAAATGAGTTCATCTCACTCTCAGTGTCAGTTAGGAAAGTGTCTGGCTAGATCAGTGTTCCTGAAAGCATTCGCATCATGTGGGACACTTTCTAGAAATGCAAATTCTCAGACCCTAAACCAAGCCCTCTGAAAGAGAAACTGAGGTGGGGGTGGGGGTGCAGCAACTTCTAGTTTAAGAAGCCCTCCAGGCGAAGCTGACGCACAAAGTCTGAGAACCTCTCTGCTCGAGGTTAATGCATTCAGAGAGGCAGGACTGCCATTCCTTTCCATTTTAACCTTGAAAATAGAGCCCCAAAAGCTCGCTTTGCCAACTGGATTAGCAATCTGAACCGTAAACTGAGAAACAGAAACGTAAACGTTGTATTTGAACACTAACGTCTAGCACATTTTGAGAACCTTGCGCCAGAAATCATGTTAAACAGTTTATATCCAAGAACACGATAAAATGCTACGAGGAAGTACTATCATTAACCCATTTTACAAGGGGGAAAACTAGGGTTTAGCTGGGAGTTATGTAACTTGTATATAGTCATGTGGCAAGGAAGTGCCGCACCGTGCCTGAAAATCACAAAATCGTTAACAATCATTTTCATCTCCATTTTTCACTTATTTCATTTTCAGTCATCCCAGTCTTAGATGCCACTGGAACCAGTTCTCAGTATTAAATGCCAAGAGATTTATTCAGAGATTCAGATAAAGTCTTACATATTATCTCATTATAACATAACTACCAGTTGTCTGGATGTGAAATACCTACAGAAAATACCAACCAAACCTACTATATTAATAATAGCTCAGCCGCTGTGTATGAATAAAACCTCATATACTCTCTTCTCAGTTACTGAAACTACCGGAATGGAAGTTCAGCCTTTACGCATACAGAAGCCACTTCAACAAAGTGCTATGCATTAGATTCTTGAACAGGCTCACATGACACATCTGTATCCATATATTTACTATTCCAAATGTGGACACATCATGTAATGTAGTGACTTGTCTAGCTGAAGGTGTATGTGGCCTAAAATGAATTTGCACTGGCTTTCCTGTTCCACAGGCAGGAAAAGCAGGGGACGGGGCCACAGGGGGACAACAGGGAGAAGAGATGTTCAGCTGGACAGTGATGAAAAGTCCATATGTTATAGGGCCACCATCCATTATGTTGGAACGAACGCTCGGGCCACAGAGGGGTTCCAAAAATAGGCTGAAACTGCCCACAGTCCGAAAACAAATTGCCTAAATTCCAATAGGAGAAAACGGTATTCTTGACATATATTTCCACATGCCCACTACTGGGTGAAGCTCGGTCCACAGAGATGAAATACAATATGCTTTGGCTTTTTACATTGGAAGCTGTTATTCTAGCAAGACACTAAAATGCAAAGAAATCTGCATGAGTCTGGTGCCTCAAGGCTTAAAGATTTATTACGGAGGGAAGACAAAATGAAGAATGGCGTGTCAGCTGCCTGAACCCTGGGAGTGAACCTGCTTTCTGGAAAAACAGAAACCTCGCAAGTCTTGCCTTTTAATCATCTCAGGAGTTCAAGTGAATTTGAATTACATAATTATTGGTTTATCTAAAAATATATTTTTAAGTGATAATAACAGGCATCTCATAAATCAAAAAGCAAAGAGTTCCGTCTGTTATTAGCGTGGTTCATTTTTCTTAAAGGCCAACACCACATCTGCAATGTTAAGACACAGCTATATGGACTTTTTCCTTAAAAAAATGGAAAATAAACAGAAAAACAGGTAATAAAAACACACTAAGAGCGCATTTACAGCCTTTATTAAAGACGGCTGTCGGGAGCAGAAAGGCAAACGAGCCACCTATCAGGTACTAAATTTTCAAATTTCCATTTGAAGAATGCAGTCATCACAATAAAGACAACATACAAAATACATAATTATAGGATCTTCAGAAATGAATGTTCAATAGACTACATTAAAAAAAATACTTGATATGTCTCTTAAGGGAGCGAACAATCAATCCAAAAATAATACTATATTGATTAATCTCACCACAGCATTAAAATGTTGAAGGATCAAGTGAATATGTTTATTTTAAATCAAACAATATTCAGTTGTCAATTTTCACAGACATGCCATGGACACATTATTATTATCAGGGATTTTCATACTATATATATCAACAGTAGGTAAGTATTTAGGGAATTTAGGTAAAACTTTAAAAATAATTTTAAAGTGCTGACAATTGTATTGTCTACAGTACTGTTTCAAAATTAACAGTAAGTTATGCTGAAGAAAATTAGGCATTATTAATCAACATAACAACCTCATGTGATTCAAGACACAGATTTCAGCGGTGATTCAGGTGGTATTAAAATTATGTTCTCATTTGAGAGGTCATTTGTCAACAATGGAAAATATCATTATCACAATTTTATAAAATAGAGCTGCATTTTTATGTAACTGAAAAGTAACCAAAGGCTTTCAAACAAGGTAAAGACGTTATACCGCACTACCAAGAGGGAGGCAAGCTGTGCAAAGCCATATTGTCCCACAGCATGAAGCGATCAGATACCTGCCTACAATGATGGACAGCTCTGGCCTAGTGAACAGGCAAAAAAAATCCCATTTACTCTCGTCCAGATGGGACCAACTGGACGCTTCAGCGCAAACAACTCATCCTTCTTCGGACCTTCTTGTCCAGCTCTTGAGCTAGCCCCAGCTGATAATGATGAATATCAAGGCTACAGTAAAGTGGGTGACAACAGGAGCCTTGTTATAGCTGCCAGTCTTTCGGTCTTGTCATTATTACACATCGAAGATTTATTTGAGTTTATTGTTGTGCACAGGGTCTAGCCATTTGCAATTCATCACTTACTACAGAAAGTTCAAGATAGTGGCCGGAGCTGTAATTGCCACCTCCACCTGCTTCTGGAAATTATGAGGTCACTAGCTAGGGCAGCCCAGTCTTCCCTGAGCCCCAAAAGTCACAGCAGCCTCTCGTATAAAATACTCAGGCCCCATCTTCACTTGAGCATCTCTTGAGATGACATTAATGATGCTACATTGCCTGGCAATTGATTAAATTGCATGTACAGTACAGTCGGCTCCATGGCAAACGCTGAAAGGTTACAACTACAGGAAAGAAATAATGCAACTCTTCCAGCTGCCACAATCGGAGTGCTGTTGTTGCTATTGCAAATGCTATAGTTACTATGTGTTCAATTCAGGAACATGGAAACCCATTAACAAGACACATTTCTTTTACTTCATCTGATACAATCTTCTCATCTTCAGAAGTCCAACTAGTCTAACTGCACATCTGTTTGGGTGGCAGGTGGAATAGAAATCCTGTATATATTTTTAAAAACTCAGTACTTTGGTAGAATTAGTAGAAGAGCTAAAATCAAATGTGGAGACATCATTTTGTTTCTATTCAGGACATTAAAAAAAAAAAAGAAATCCTCATACGTTTGGGGTTTGAATGTTACTACACCAATATGTTAACTGAATTTGAGGAAAAAAGCCAATAACAAAAATAACCATTCTTTTTTTTAAACATTAAGTTTTTTCTTCTATATTTCTTACTCTTATTCTTTAAAAACTATTTAACCGCTTTTATTTTCCCTCCAAAGTGGTTAGAAAAAATTTTGAGAGCTTTTACCTGGTCATTCAAGGTTTTACAGTCAGCTACAAAGCGTAGGCGCTTATATGATTTCAATTCATCTTTGTATGATTCACTCACTTACCAGTGTGTTTAGTGTGCAGATGTCTTGAAAACTGATGATACCTCAATCTTTTTCTACTTGGTATTATGCCATTGCTTGGTTTCTACATCCTCAATGCTAACAGATTGCTAAAACCAAGATTTACTGAGATAGGTATTTTTTGTTGTTGTTCCAGGTCCTCTTTTTGAAAGTTGACGTGGCAAGTAATGCAGAATAAAAGGTAAGCTGGCATCATCGTTTAATATAAATACCCTCAACTATTTATAAAGATAGTCTGTATCTTATTTTATTCCCCAGAGTCTAATGATATTCAGTGATTCAATTTTATAAGGTTATAGAAGAATCCAACTTCCAAGTGGAAAGTTTCTGTCTGCAGATTCTTTTGCAAGTGGTTTCATGCATACACAGATGTGGATTTCTGCCACACTGACTCTGGGGTCAGCTCGAGAGGCTGTGTCCCACTCTGTTCCTGTTTGCTTGTATGTTTGGAAGTTATCTTGTACTTTTACTGTCAGAGGTTTGGTCCCCTTTTGAGTCTCATTTTGACTCACTTCAGGGACACTGTGAGGTAAGGACTGGAAAAGCCCCTGACACTTTTTAATCGGACTGTTTATTCAAAAACACAAGTAACGGAAGCTAATACCACAGTTAGCTGTCCTGGGTTTTCCCTTGCTGGAAGCCTGCAGGGAACTGGGTGCTACAAGCCCTTCTCCTCCTCAGTTTTTCCTTCCATTGACCAGCTCAGAAAAAGGGAATATGGGGGCTACTTACTAACTCCCCGGAGTACAGCTTGTAGGGGAGAAGCTCACAAACGAACAGAGGTCTACAAGAGTGATGACTAATAGGACAAGTTAAGGAAGTCTATTCCTATCCACCCCGTTAGGGAATCTTTAGGGTTCAAGAAAGAGTCACGTAAAATTTCCAATAAAATCCAGCAGATACAAAGCACATTTCGGGGAGGTGCCGGCTGGGGGGCTCCGCAGCGGAGAAGGGCAGCTGGAAGTCTGATCTCATGTGCACATTTTTAACCGATCCGCACTTCACCTTAAGGTTTGTGAGCTTCCTTCACACACACTACCCTACAACAGCCTTGTGAGGGGAGGACTGAGATCGTATCTACTTTACAGATGGAAAGACTGAGGCTCAGAGAGCGAAGGGCTTTTTCCAAAGTCACAAAGCTGGCTCAGGTGGTACAGCGGCAGGCCCTTACTACAAGGCCTCTGCTTTGCACTAAACACAGGGAGGAAAACAAACACAAAAAAACCGCAGTTTAAAGATCATCTGAGCTGCTCTTTCTTTCCTCCAACATTGGAGATTATGTAATAAATGGATTTACATCTTTCTATTTTCTGCAAGAAAGCTTATCTTTTTCGTGTTTCCTAGAACACGAATCTAAACTACCAATGGGATGGAAACAAAACTATAGAAGAAAATAACGTAGCGTACATAGCTGAGGTTGTAAGAAAACACATGAACAGTTTAAGGAGCAATAGCCCAGGCCGTGAACTAGGAAGTTAACAAATCTCAGAGCCTCCCAACCCCCCTCCATCCACATGATCACTCTTATGTCTCCCGCCTTCTCCTGAGGTGACCCCCCTGAATCCTGACTCCATCTTTCTCTTTGATTCAGCAGTTACACCGCCAGATTATACATCTCTAAACAATCCTGTTTAGTTTTGCCAATCTCTGAACTTTACCTAAACAAAATCATACTGTATATATTATCCTGCAGCTTGCTTTTTTCTTTCCATATTATATTTTGAGGTGCATTAATATTGCATTAATATTGACACATGGAGCTGTAGTTCATTCATGTTTAACTATCGATGTACTAGTCCACTCAAAGAATATACCACTGTTTATCCATTCTCCTGCTAATACACATTTGTGGGATTGTTTTGGGTCCAGTTTTTCACTCATAACAATTGCTACTATGAGTATTTTTGCGTATGACTCCTAGCACAAAAGTACGAAAGTTTCTCTAGGGCATACTCCTCGTGGGCAGTTTGCAGGTTCACGAGACATGTGCTCTTTATTGGGCACTGACTTTTTCCAAAATAGTTGGAGCTGCCTTGCTGACAATTTGGTGTGTGTGTGTGTGTGTGTGTGTGTGTGTGTGTAAGTTCTGCCAGTCTGATGAGCAAGAAAGCATATGTCATTGTGATTTCAGTTACAATTCCCTACTTTCTCATGAAGTTGAACACATTTCTTATTTACAGGCCATTTCTGCTCCCTCTTTTATGAAATACCTGCTCTTTTGTTTCTATCTGGTGTCTATTTTTCATTTACTAATTTGTATTCTTTATATATTTTAGATTCTAAATTTTGGCAGTTATCTCTGTCCCTAAAAGCTGCTCCCAGGCTGTGGCATGGGGTGCACGCGTGTGCGTGTGTGTGTGTATGCGCGCGTGTGTGTGTGTTCACTCTCTTTTACAAGTGTCCAGTTTTAAATTTTAATGTGGTTGAAGTTCTCAGACTTTTCCTCAATGGTTTACACTTTTTTTACTTCTTTAAGAACTTCTGCTTTGAGGTCTTAGCGTTGTTCTCCAATATTTGCTCTAAGTGTTATGCTTGGCCTTTACACTCATGTGCTTAATCCCCTTGGAATCAATTTCTGTATGTGCTGTGAGGTAGGGGTTCCAATTCCACTGTCCCCACATGGATAACTCGTTGTCCCTGATGAAAACATCCAACCTTTTCCCGCTGATCTACAATATCACCCTTGCCATTTGTCAGATGACACTATTTGTGTGGTTTTTGTTTTGGACCCCTGTTCTGTTTCATTTGTATATTTTTCTCTTCCTGCATCAATACCTAAATTACTGATTAATGAACCTTTCATGAGACATTATTTTGAATTCCCCAAAATTTTCAGTACATGATATTCATACTGTAAAATAAGCAGAAGTCAAACTTTATTACCATTTAAGGAGTTAATAAGCTGAACACACAAGTTAATCTGTAAAATCCTTCTGAATCACGCACGGCCCACCTCTTATAGTTCTCACACTGAAGATTTTCTAACCCACTGGCTTTTTCATGTTATCTCAATCTCGAACTTAAAATGATATTCATTATATATAATGGCTTCATACTATTGTGGAAAAAGCATAGGCTTTGGAGACACACACACACACACACACACACACACACACACGCACACACACGCACGCACGCACGCACGCACGCGCACACACACAGATTAAAAACAGGGCCTTATAGATTATAACCTATGGTACATCATTTATGTTTCTGAAGCTAAAGTGACCTCATCTGTACAGTTTAAAGGATTTCTGTATGTAGGAGGGAATATTTTTAAACACTTTGCACTGTGTGTGACGTATATACTAAGCACTAAATAAATTATGTGTATTTTAACACTGAATACACATGAGCTCAGGTACCGTTTACTCATAGGGTTTAGTCCATGATGGCATGAAACACCAGTGGACTCAGAGAGCGAATGTACAGGTCGAACTGTCTGCTGTTGTACCTAAGTGCACCACAGACCCTTACATTAACCAAAGGCATCCAACTGACTTATTAAAAAGTAAAAAAACCAAACCAAGAAGTTCACCAGCCACCCTGCCATCCAGTTCCTGTTTGTTAACATCTGGCTTTTAAAATTAAACCCCAGTACCTTCCCTGTTTAGAGTTCCCATATCCCACCCCATCAAAACTCAAGGGAGTCGTGGGTTATCATTAAGAGAAAACCAAACAGGAGACCACAATTAGTCGTTGCCCAGTCAGGAGCCTAGAAGACGCCCCCACAGCCCTTGCCTTTCACTCCGCCCAAGTATATCAGGTGGGAATCGAACGCTGTTCACCAAATCTCTCTCTCTAGCAAATGTCTCCATCCTCACCCCCAATGGGCCCGGCTGCCCCACCCTGCCACAGCACTACGTGTGACCGTGTTCATTCGAACAATTACAAAACCGCACCAAATCTTCTGGAAAGTTACAACAAAACCCTATGAAAACAATAGTTATTTTAGCGCTGAGGAAACTGAGGCACCACGAGTTTCAGTGACATGTCTGGGTCACACAAACCTAGAATTTGAACCAGATCAGCTAATGCAAAAATATGTACACCTCTCAACTACATGCTGTGCCATGGGACGTGATTTATGGTTTATTCTAGGTAGTAAACTGAGAACGCCTCCTTGCCTAAAATCCTTTGCAAGGCGTGGAGAAATGATCTGATTCTGGATATACTGTGAGCATAGATCTTTCAGGGCTCCTCTCTACCTATGGCATGAGCCAAACTCCTTTTTCTAGCATGCCACTGAGAGATGGTGCCCCTTCTCACAGTCACCCACCCACCTTCTACTCTCCTCTCTGTCTCTAACAAGAGACATTCCTTACCCTTACCTTTTCATATTACAGACATACGAACTGGACTAAGGGCGTGGAAACGAGGAAGGGTAAAACGTGACAACCAGGCAGGGCGCAGGCCAGAGGCAGGGTGGTCCTAGGGGAGCCCAAGATTGAGCTGGAGTGGGAGCTGGATGCAGGAGAAGAGGTGAGCCTGAGGGTGAACCGGCCGGCCGGCACCATCCAGTAGTTCAGGGGGAACCGGGGACTGAGTGTGGCCAAGGAGAGCAACTGGACAGAGAGCCAGACAGTTAGGACCCTGTTAGCACCGTGAGAGAGACGGAGGACCCAGACACACACCATGCAGAGGCAGACACAGGGAGAGGGTTCTGGGCGTGGCATTCATTCCTTCCTCCTTCCCTCCCTGTGTTCCTGCTTCCTCCTCCTCATGCTTCAGGGCTCAGCTCAGGGATCATCTGCAGTCTTCCTCACACCCACACTGTGCCTGTGTTATCACGCGGGCCCTTCCTCTCTGCGTCCTCAGGATGCATCCTGAGGGCCGTCACACCCCTGAGCAAATGGCTTTGGAAGTCTCTGTCTGACTTTCTTCATCATTCAATGGTGAATTCTTCAGGAGTATTTTTACCCCTCTTTAATCATCAGAGTCCTGCGTATAATGGGGTTCAATAAATGCACAAGGCAGGAAAAGCTCCAGTTTTTCAATTTCTCCAACAAACACTTTCTAAGTCAAATGGAGAAACACATTGTTCTAATCTCACCTCTCCCTCTCTCCCTCAATCTCTCTCTCTCATCTAATCTTTAATCAAGATTAAATGTTATCGAACAAGACACTAAATAAATATGTAAAAATCCACTTTCTGAATCTAATGGCCCAGCACCGTGAACCATGGCTTTTGTATGTGCTTCATTCAGAGCGGAGTTGCTCAATCCCACAGCGTTCCTGTCATTTGGGGACTCACAGTTCCTTGCCGTGGGGCCGTCCTGGGCACTGTAGGATGTTTAGCTGCATTCTTGGCCTCCACCCACTAGATGCCAGGGGCATCCCCATCCTATTTTGATAATTACAAATCTCTGATCCCCGTACTTTCTCTCTATATAGGATAGTTACATTTTAAGATTTTAAACTTTAACTTGACATAGACTGTGGTATGGGTGATTTGACAGTGCAGGAAAAAAACCAAAAACCCAAAAAGCTCAATTAGCCCAAACTTCATTTCAAAAGGCCAGGGAAACCTATGTCAAAAGGAAGTTTTCAATGTGTAACTATGTGTGGTGATGGATGTTAACTAAACTTATTGTGCTAATCATTTTACAATACATACATATATCAAATAATTACATCGTGCACCTGAAACATAATACAATATTAATGTCAATTATACCTCAATATAAAAAAAATTAAAAAAAGAACAAAGTTCTGATACCATCAGCAGTTCCATTCACTTTTGAATAAAAAAAAGAAAAGATACCATTCATGCATTATTTACACCTTTTTGGAATGCTGCAGTTTCCAAAGTCATTTCTGCAATACACTTGATATTTTTCCTTGTGGGCAGAATGAAATCAGACATTTAAAATTACAGCTCCACGTGGGGGTAAATAACTGCATCTGCTACAAAACTTAATAAAATCATCACAAACACTAGTGCTCTGCTGACAGGAGGAGCTCAGTGGCATTAGAACTAAAGGGTTTACCCAAAAGCATGCACAGCAGTCACTTCAATGAATTAAATTTGGGGAGTAAAAAATGGAGAACTATGTAGTTCTTCAAGCAGCGAGAAGATCTGTGATGACACTCATCACTGGCGTGTGCATGTATTCAAGGCATTTCATGAAAGCCCACCCCATTCAGCTGAAGCTCTCCCCCCCCTCGGTTTTTTTAACTACATAAGATAATCCCATTACTCTTCAAATTCTGATCGGTGCCAAGTTCGTTTTCAAAATTGGATCTTTGCCCATTGGTGTTTCTTTCCTCTTCTGCCAGTGGTCTTTTCCCCATTCCCTTCTGAGATAGCTAGTTATCTATCTAGAAGGCTCCACGGAAGTCTGAGAGGCACACCCACAGACTGAGCTCCCATCAACTGGGCTGTCCTCTGTATTCTCATCCTCTGACAAGTGCGGGAGATAAAGCAGAGGGACAACATGGGGGACAGATCTCAAACACCCCTCCCCTGCAGGGTATTTGCTTTGCTTTTAAACTGAACCAGGAATTCTTTTCTGGGCAACGCCCAACCCTTAAAAGCAGAAAAGCTCTCTGAGGACTGGTTCTGGTTTGGGATCCTCTGAGCAGGTATATTGGAATTTCCAAGAAGAATCTCCCTCTTTGATCAGGACCCCGAGTTCTAACCCTCTCTGAGCATATTCTCCTTTTCCTCTTTCCCGCCAGGGGCCAGGCAGGGCACAGGTAATCTACCGCTGCCCTAGCGCGCCGGGTGTCAGGTCTACCTCTAGCAACTCTAAGTGACCTGAAACGTGCTTCAGTGTTTAGGGAGGAGGCAAATGCCACTGAAATGTGGCACCCAAGGATGCCTTTCTAAAAATATGCATTTTATACTAACTCCGTAAGCAGGTGCAGACAGAATTCTAGGATATTACACGGGATAGAGCATACTACATTAGCACTTGTTAGGCAATGGAAATTTTCCTGCTAAATCTTGCTTAGCATCTGAAGGCTGGATGAATGGCTATGACTGACGGCAGGCCGGGTTCCCAGCCTCCGAACCGCTTCCTGACACCTTCCCTAGGCCTAAGGCAGCTGACGGAAGTCAACATTGCTTCATGCAACCCCCTTAGCAAACTACTAGGACAGAAAAACAAAACAAAACAAAAAACAAAAACCACTGATGGAGAAAACAGAAGGCTTAAGAATGTTAATGGAAAATAACAAAAGCCAAGAGCAGCAGTTACAGGCTGAACAGTCAGAGGCTTGGTATGGGAACGGATTCCGCATTGGCTGGCTGTCTAATCTGAGCCAGGTTGGTCAGCTCACTGGGCTTCCATGTTCTCTGTCGTGAACTGGAGGCAGACAGGCACGCCCAAACCCCAGGACTTGATTAATAGCAAACGGGTCGCTTCCGAGCAGTGGGGTCCTGAGGGAGCTGCTTCACCCCTCTGCACTTTAGCCTCTTCGCCGGTTGACATGGATATGAGCTACCGCGTATGGTTATGGTGAAGACGCACAGGGAGGCGTGGCGTATGAAACAACAAAGGGCAGCTATGTCTCCGACTACTTTCCGGTCGTAAAGTTTGGAAACGTAAAAGTACTATAAAATATCTGGCGACACACAGTTCTTGTTCTATTATTAGCCTTTTGTTGTCCTGGCTGTTACTGAGGATGACCCGGTTCAAGCTGCTGAGTTGCTAGGGGTTCCTACTGAGTCCAGACCCCCCTTTGATTTCAAAGAGTCCCCACTCGTCTGATCTTTATTGTCCGACTTATGCTATCCCACAGGAGAAACCCCCGCTTCCTTTCTGCCCTGCTTTAATCATCTCAACTGGAATTCCTTTTCAGAGTTTTCCACTAAGCTACGAGATTCTCCAACTGGGTAACGCTTTACCCATTTATTTGAACTACAGTTATACAGCCACTATTAGCCTTTTCCTTGAGATAACGAATTTTGTCTAGGATATATTCAGGGACATCAACAACCACAAAAACTAGTCACACCATTCAATCCTGATTTCTAATAAATAGAAAATTTTACTGCATAAAATGCCTCCTCCTCAGGGATGAGCCATAATTAATGAGAGCAGATCTAAGGGAAACAAACATCTTTATTTCTATAACACCTAGTGAGATAGAAAAACTCTCAGGATTATGAGTACAGTCTTAGATATCAAAAACAGAGAAATCTGAATTTTAATTCAGTTGACCTTGATAAACAGGGTACTTTTTTTCCTACTATTTGAACTTCTGACATTCTATTTTCAATACCTAAAAAAAGCCTAAATTTCCAGAAATGAAAAAAATAGAAAACAAATAAATGTCAACTAACCATAACTATAATGTTCTACAAAATAAGCAAACTACTGGGCTGTCGGGAAAGTCACGATGCATTTTTGCAACGAAAAACAGAAAAAATACGTCATGACTTTTCCGACAACCCGATAGTATTGCTATCTCCTTTAACTACAGTGTATAAGCATCTCAGATATGGATGCAGAGAAAGTTTTAAAGAAGTAGATGTGAAAAAAAAAAGATAACTTTTTCCAAAATAATTTACAAGTAAAAAAGAATGTTGCAAATTACTCAAACAGTTCAAAAAGTTTCTTTAATACCTTACTTGAAGTACGATAACAATCCTCACTTAAAAAAAGGGGTGACGTTATTTGCAAAGCGTGCCAGGAGTACCGGATGATAGCCATATATAATCAGTTGTCACCTTGCAGCTCAATTAGCCCTCATGTAAAAACGAGGCATGTAAGGAGAAATGAGGTTTTGACATTATCTCTGCCAGCAAGATAATTACACAGCCTTCATTTAACAGTAGGGCAACACTACTGTAGCAACAAATTAACTCAGCTCCATTTGCAATTCATGGTGTGTTTTCTCATTTAATACCATTTGTCTTACCCCAAGTGAATGTTTCCATTAGTTTTCTCCAGCGCAGCACAGACTCAGTTTGACTCCGCACATTACATCACTGAGGCAATGCTTACCTTCCAGCCACTCTTTCAAAGCATATTCAGAATGGGATAGAATGGCCCATTTTTCCATGTCAGCTACAACTTTGCTCTGGTTTATGGCCAAATAGTACAATATGTGTATCTGTGTTGAACAACCGAGGATGTGAAATTTCCTACAACTGATTTCAAAGGAGTTTTCTCTTTTCATAAAGGAAAATCTAGAAAGAAACACGTATTAGTGAAGTCCTACCCTGGGTACAATTGCTTATTAAGTTATGACTCTATTTTCAAGACAGTTTAGGAAAGAGACACTTTTTAAATGTACTAGCTACAAATGTTAAGTTTTTATATGTAATATCCTAAACAGATGACTCCGTAATCTCATTCATTTGCCTTCCCACATTTTACATTAAAACGTTTCCTTAGCCACTCTTATCCCCCTAAAAGTAGGGAGGGGGCGACTGAAGGGAGTTTAAAAAGAAGGGTCCAGAGATAGGAGCTGGTGGGCGGGCTCCTGTGCTGTTGCAAATAGGCCTATCATTAAAATTTATGTTCAGCTCTAAAAGGTAATGCTAATTTGACTACTGGTTTGTCCTTTGAGATGTTAAGACACTGAATTACTCATAGCAACAATACAAGAGGTTCTAAGTCCTAAGCACCTCAAGTTCTCAGCATTGTTTTAGTCCAAGACTTAAACCCATACATAAATGGTGAGCTTCAAATATTCAAACATGTAAACACAAGTGCATTTATATATAATGAATATATGTTAGTTTGGAAAAAAAATTAACTTTAGGGTATAAGTGAATATGGAAATGTACCAAAGTAGGGGATTTCAATTTTAAAAAATCAATAGTCACTATTTCACATGCAAGTTAAGGAAATTCCTGAGGAGGAAAGCAGTACTTTACAGGGGTTTTATTTCACTTATCACAATAATGATTAGCAAAATATCTGTGGAAAAATACATCATTTTATACTCTCAAAGAATTAGGAACAAAAAGATAGATATATATACACATTACATAAAGTTTCATTGCTAAATGCTTACTATAACATTGTAAACTAGCGAATAAGTTTCTCTGATATATAAGCTTTCTGTTTTTTTCTTTAACCAGTAAGATAATTCATTAATATCTCTCTACACTCTCAGTTCCAATATAGATTCAAGACTTGAAACTTAACTTATGAACAAGATACATCAAAAAGAAATTTCTATGCTTTTCTTTGTGGCCTAACTTTACAATATCGCTAGTCAGAGTGATGCTAAGTGAAAGAAGATAGAAAGAATCAACATTTATTGTATAAACTTTACTAACAGTCATCCAGCCTTAGTTCAAACAATTCAGATATGGGAAAACATACAAACTAAAGCCAATGAAAAGTTAAAATGTCTTTTTGTGCTCATGTGGACTTCCCAGTCACATATTCACCCATTTGCTGTGAGGAGGGTACAACTACTTAATCTTCAGATGTTCTTCTATCATTAGCTCTGAAAGTGGATGTGTATTACCACTACAGGCACCTGTTGTGTGTTCGGAAATAGTAAATCGCACACAAATATGACAGACAAGGAATTATCATATTTGCTATATGCATTGAACTCAGATCAATACTTGGGCACATAATGTGAATGAATATCACATGCAGTATATGGAAAATTCATTCATCAATCCAATTATTAATGTATATGGAGCAATATTCATTCTTTTGTTTGCATTCCTTTATTATCCATTTAACCAGTATGATCACTTTGGAAAAGATCAAGAAAGGCATGTATCCAAAAGTGATATTTAAATTAGCACTTAAAGGATGAATACGAATTATCTTGTAGTACGCAACCAAAACATGTAACTAAAACACTGACATGCTATTTTTGCACTGAAGACAAAATACGAAGTTAAAATATGTTATAGACTGCTTTGCTATTGTAAGAGTTTTACTTCTAAGAAATTTCACAATTTTTAAAATATAATGAGAACAATTGTTTCAATGGGAAATGTGGTTGGAGGATTAATTTTTTAGACTCACAATAACAGTGATTTTCCGGCAAATGTAGTTAAAATTCTAAAAGGTTTTTTTTTAAATGACTGTTAGTGTAGAGCTATAAAATCTAAACACCACCCAGGAAATATAGCTCTTAATTATATCTAGTTTGTGCATATGAGCACTGGCCTTTCTTTTCCAATTCTGATCAGCATTATCATTAATGCAGTGCTTTATATATTTTTTGTCATCTATGATACAGCACAAAGCCACTGAAACAATGCAACTGTGACGGATAGGGTGCAAGCACCTTCCCTTAGCTGGTTCACTTCAAACAAGATTCACTTTTATCCAATTTGTGTTATGAACATATATACGTGAAGCCAGAGACCTGCCCATATGTAATGTTGATGAGTAATGGATGAAACAGATTTAGACATTACTAGTAAATTGGTATAAACCTTTGGGCTTTAAATATTTAAGAATCTCTAGAGTCTTCAAATAACTAATACTATTGAAGTAACTCATGCTAAGAAAATAACTGTTTCTGTGTGTGTGTGTGTGTGTGTGTGTGTTGGATTGGAGGAACTTTCATGTACAAAAATGTTCAGTAAAATATTTACAACAGTTTAAAAATGGGAGCCTAAACAAAGGAAATACTTTACATGTACATGATAGGCTATTATGCGGACATTAACATCTACGGTTATTAACACATACTTACATGTTAAGTAAAAGGCATGATTCAAAACTGTATGTGCAGTGTGCATTCACTCATTCATTCATTCATTTGTTCAATCAAACACTGTGTGTCTGTACGGCAGGTACTGTGCTAGGCCACGGGCACCCAGCTATGAACCACGCAGACAAGAATCTCTGCCTACACGGAGCTTATATTCTAGTGACAGGAGACATAATGAACAAATAGATGGTCATTCAGATAAATCCTATGGGATTTACTCCTGGGTACCACATTCGAAGGACATTAATATACAAGCATACTTAAAAGAGAGCCGTCAGAAAGGTGAGGGTGTTTGGAGAAATGTGAAAAAGAACTGGAAGGAAATGGGGTGGTGCAGTATGCACAGGCTATAAAACAGTCCAAGTATCTGTGGGGCTATCATGTGGCAATGTTTAATTCCTTTCATTTGCCTCATAGCTTCATACCTGTCTTACAGGTGAGAAAAAATGAGGCTCAGAGAGGTCACAGAGAGACAGCTAGCAGAAGAACGGGAACTTAAATTTAGGGCTGATGAAAAAGAAGAATCGAGTTAATTATGCGTTAATTCCAGAGGGTAGGGCTATAGCCAGTTGAACTATGACACCAGGTTTCAGGGCACCATAAGGAAGGAATAAAAACAAAACAGGCACTTAAAACCCTCTAGGATGCTGTTCAGAGCATCCATCAAGTCTGGACACACAGGCCGCATGATAATGCTGATATCAAGAACAGCTTCCGTCTGTAAAAATATGGTATTTATGTTTCCAGACTTCATAGGCACCTTGTATTTGCTAAACAGCTATTATGCCAGGTATACCATAATCCCTTTATCTGTACAACCACCCCCATGGAAAACCTGAATCTTATTATAATCTAGAATTATTTGCCCAAGGTCTCAAAGCTAATAACTTAAGGACCAGAATTCAAGCACGGGTCTTCCCAGTTCTCTCTTCTATAGTTCTCACACCCTCTCTGCACAGGAAAACCACCCAACGCTCGTTTGAAACACCTCCAGAGGCCCTGATTGGATTTGTCTGAGATGAGCCCAGTTGTTGAGGCCCAGATATGACTTCCCAAACAATGCGTACAATCACGACCACACAGGAGAGAAAAGCTACTTTTCGGTGTGGGGGGGGAGGTAACAGTGAAAAGTAAGAAGGCACCTTTGCAAATAGGCTGTCTAAGCATCTGTATAAAAATAAATTTCACATGCAATTTTGTACCCACTTAACATGTGCTTAAACAAAATCCAGCTATCTTGAGATCCGAAACATTAGAAGTACAAGCAGAAAGGCAGTCTGACACTAAAGTTCATAACCCACTCATCTAAAATATGCTTTTTAAACAAATAAAATGACACCTTTTAAAGTCAAATACTGTAAAAGATTACTTGTCTTTTGCACAAGTGGCAGATCTGTTATCGTTCTCATCATATTGAAAGCTTATCCAACAGATGCCCTCTCCGTACCCTCCGCTAGCTCTTTGTGCGCTCAAAATTAACCCCACTATCAGTGTTTCTTGGATTAAACAGTGTAAGATACTTGAAGAAGGTCTTTGTTGTTGCAAAATGAGAAAAGTTGCATTAAAAGCATTAAAATAATTGTGGTCACTTGGAAAAAAAAAATCAGCAAAATACAGTGCCGGCATTTTACGACTGTGTGAGCTAGTCCTTGCAAACAACGAATACAGTTTTCAGCTCCTTAATTAAAGAGATATTCTTTAAAATTGGGAAGAAATGTTAAGTTGAATGTCATCCTCTTCCTCCTGGAATGAATGACCTCTGATAAGAATCTGAACCACTCAACCACTAACATATAAAACGTGATTTTTTTTTTTAATTCAACAACCATGAACTTTGGAGCGGTCAAAGGAAAGCAAGAACTATTTTCTAAATTTAATTAAACAGAACACAAAAAACAAAAAACCCCAAGCTGACAACCAGATGAGTTGTCTAAATAAACTTTGCAAGCTAGATGTTAAGAAAAGAAGTGTCATTTTTTGTTATAAGCGCCCAAGGTGACTGCTTATGTTTTGAACTGCCAGTTAATTCTAGCCGGAGCACAAATCTGTCTTCTCTCTTCTAATTAATTCTCAGTGTCAAAACTGCTAGATGTCCTTTTCAGAACCAACCTATCCTGGCTGTTAATTATATTACAGAAATATGTTCGGATAATGTTAACAGCCTGACTCTAATGCCCACAGAACAAGTTATAGGTAAGATTCAATTAATGACTTGGCTAAATATGTTTACTTAATTATTTTGCAGAGACCATGAGAACAATTTGCCTTTTGCAAAAATGATACCTGAAAGATGGTTTTTAAAAGAAAATAAACGTGCAGTCTAGACACAAATACAGGAGAGGAACCACTGTTAGGATATCAAGACAAACACTGATTACATACTGATGTATGTAAAACTAAAGTATTATTTCTTAGACGGTTTCTCAAATGCTCAGAAAATAGATAAATAGAAGAAATAACAGTGATCAAGAAAAAGTCTTTTGAAGGGTGGTGATACAAAGTGCACTCTTTTTTTTTTAACATTTTTATATATTCAGTTACAAAGATCTTATTTTCTCAGTGATCCTCATTTCCCCAAGCCCCACCCCACAGCTTGCCCCAGAAGCTGTGGAAATTTAGATTGAAACCAATAAACCCAAAACAGCCCTGGGGAGGGCCTGGAGCTGACAGCGTTGACGGGGAATCCCCCGGAGCGCCAAGGCCAGAACCCAGTAAGTGCCCTTCCACTGAGGCCCACCATGCGGAATGACAGTCAGTGACTGCATTTCCTTTCTGGGTGGTTTATCTGCCTACGAAGAACTGGCTTGTAATTGATCAAAGTGAGACAAAACGATAAATGAAGTAATCAAAGACCTAAAAAGTGTGAAGGGGGGATAAAAACTAACATTTCTGAACACCTGTAAAAGGCCAGTCATGTTGCTAGGTAGTTCACATATGTTATATTCATTGAGCCTCTCTTCTCCCATGATCCTTTTCAGGTAGACATTACTACCGCCACGTGCAAAAGCAGAAATGCAGGTGCAGAAAGGTTAAGTCAGTTGTTCATAATCACTCAATCAAGAAGTGATAGGTCCAACCAGGATCTGAGCCCAGGTCTTTTTGGCTCCAAAGATCATGCTTATCCATTGGGTTGTCGGAAAAGTCATGATGCATTTTTGCAATGAAAAACATAGAAAAAATATGTCATGACTTTTCTGACAACCCAATAATAATCTACACAGAAAAGCAAAATTCCAGATCACATTCACAGATAAAGAAAATATAGAATCCAATCTCATATACTCATATTTGCGATGTAAAAGATCATTATTTGCCCTTTAATTCCTGATAAGTTTACACACAGGTTTGGGAACCTGGGAATTAAGGGTTTTTTTCTAGGTCTGAGAAGCGATTTGGGCCTACGGTGACTTTTGTACTTAGAATCATAACTTGTACATATATATATTTTTTAAGGCCTTAAGGTTTCCTGATTCTGACAAATGAGGAAGCAGAGACATAAAATGCTTACAAGTCTTGCCCAAAGTCACAGTCCTGGACTTTTTCAAAGCTGGCATTAAGCCTCAGATCTGACCCATGATCTGCTGTTCTTTCCGTTACAAAGTGCTGGGGTTTTCCGTTTTTGTTTCCCCAGCTCTGGGAAAGGTTGTAACTGTTAATTATCATAAGTACATGATACAACCATGAGAATGTCATTAAAAATCTTCTCAAAAATGAGCACATTCAATCATTACCTTAAAAAGGAAACCAGTTATCTGGGTTTACATCAATTTTGTTGTAAAAAAATAATCAAATGACATTAAGAAAAAAACAAAATTAGGTAAGCTTATTTAACCAAAGTAAAATTTGGATTTATTGGTCAAAATTCCAAGAGGCTCAGATTTAAAATATAACTGATGTAAAAGATCAATACATCATGACATGAGAAAACTGTTACTGATTTTTTATGTGCTTTCAATTTGATTGCTTTGGCCTTCCAAACAAATAAATGAAAGCACCAGAAACCTATTAGTATGATAATAAACCCTTGCTCCTGGATGTGTACAATCTCTGTGCTTGGAGGATAACAAACAAACAAATAGACAAACTAAAATCAGTGTAAAGATCGGCTCTACATTTCAATAATATTTGAACTAATTAAAAATGTAAAATTTTAAAAGAATTTTAGAATGATCAGATTTGACTTTTCTTTCTTTAAATCTCTAGAGAAATCCATTTCTATACATCTTAAAAGCTAAGAGTGTCTAGCTTTTAACTCATTGTTCCTATTTTAATGTTTTGGTTTTTTTAAAATTCCAATTAAAAAAAAAGCCTAACTACCTTCAGGTTATTATCATCTATTACCATTCAAAACATGGTGAGTACAGTGGGCCCTTTTATATATAGGAAATAGTACACTTGGTAGAAATATGTTTATGTTATGAGCACAGAAAATAGAAATATATAAAAGGCATATATCTATACACAGATGAACACATACACACATATATACACACATATACATTTATATACATTCTGCAATATTTGGAAAGCTTTAGACTGCATTATATATATCCCATCCTCCCCAAATCAAAGCAGTTTAATACTTTAAAAAAGCATTTTCTTACTATGAATACATATTGTTCCTACCACAAGTAATGAAATAAAATTGGCACAGTGATGACAGAGTGGCTGGTAATAACTCAATAATCTATTTATACTTTCCTAGAACTTAATGCTGCTAAATCATTCATGTTTCATTACCACAAATTATATAAAATACTGATTGAAAAAAAAATGGGTAAGTTTTCCTAGTTTTGTTCAACCTATATAACTTTAAAAAAGAAACATATACTATATATAAAACATATAAATAAAACATCCATATATATGCAAATAGGGTTCCCAGAAGTTTATATATTCAATTTACCCAATTGGAGCCAGCCACGTAATTCAGATGCAGAGCTTGCCCCCTTTGAATGAAATGAATTGTTACAATGGAGAGTTGGAAAAATTGCTTACAGTCACACACACAAGTGACAGAGGTACCTAAGTCTAAATTAAGATGTTGGCTATGAGGTTTCCAATAGGACCTTGACATGACTGTTGACCTACTCATGACATGATCACACCAGTACGGATTTGGAATTCTATTAGTATTACCAGAGGAAAAAAAGTCAAGGAGTCATCAGGAAAACAAATCTATATCTTCTACTCCATCAGCCAATTACTGTTGTTAAGGTGGAATTAGATGGGTATTGACAATGCGAAAGCGATGAGGATTAACCACATGACTGAATACATTGCCATCAATGGTGATCACAGTTTGGTTTCTGAGCAGTTTTGTTTTATGCCGCACAATTTTTTTTTTTAATTCTCAAATAGAAATGTGCAAAATAGATTAACTACTGTTAATATCAGGTGTGAGGAAAGACAAATTATAATACATTTACTAACTGGATGACGTACAAATGTTTTCACATAAGGTGCAATTTTACACAAGTTTATTTTGAACAGCTCAGCAAAGATTTAATAGAAATCTGCACCTGTCTACAAATAAAGCGTCCCTGGAAAGACTGAATAAAAGATTCTTAAAAATTTGTTAATATTTTAAGGTAGAAAACTCCCCAATTGCATTTTGAAAGCTCTATCTTAAGTAAGGATAATACAACACAACTGATTATGAAACTAAAACACTTATTTTGCACAAGGAGGCAATATAATGTAATATTTAAGAGCATGATCTTTGATGTTAGAGAGACCTAGTTTCAAGTCTGGGCTGTGCCATTTGCTATAGCTCTGTGACCTTGAGGAACTGACTTAACCTATGTCTTAATTTCCCAATGTGTAAAACTGAGATATAATAACCACGTCATATGGTTATTGTAAGGATTAAATGAGTCCTGCTTCTGTAAAAAACTTAGCATAATATTCAATTATTGTTAGCTTTTGCTATTATATAATATTAGTGCTAAATTTCTATTAAAATCAGCTAGTTATTTTATCTACAGATAAAATTCAGTTTTGTTGCATGGTGATTTGAAATTCCTGAGGTTCTGAGTGGTTCAAAGTCAAGGAACCCATAAAAGTATCAGTTACCAATGCATAAAAGCTGGTTTTACTTTATACTACAATCCCTACTTGGCCCAGAAACAAAAGCACAAAGCATTGGGCAGGTGTGATTTCATGGTGGGACGATTTCCAGCCTGAACTGTAAATAATACCATCAAGACACAAGAAATAGGTTTGGTGTTTTCACTAGAAATATTTCCTCCACAGCTTGATTTGTTCACTAAATCGTGGTCAAAGTTTCTGGTACCATTTTTTTTTCTTTTTTGGCCATTTTTTTCTTGTATCAAAGTTTTTATCCATTTACACTCTGTGTTCTACTGATTGAACAACACTGTCATCGTCCCCTTATCACACAACTCCCATATTTTGATATTAAGTATACTTATTTACAGCCTCTGTCTTTTAAAGTCAGCTTGAGGTAGTATATAATAGATATGAGTATATTCATGCCAGTCTAAAATACCTATGTGAAATTATAATCTAATGAATCTGTCAATGAATTTAGATTAACATCACGTGATGTTACCAATTTCTGTTTCCTTAGGGTGTAAATATAGAAAATATGACCCTCTCACCCATCCTAAGTATATGATAACTGATATTCTGAGTTCGTCAAAATATGTAAACAAAATTTTCATTTATAATATCAAAAAGTAATTGCTTTATTATATGCACACTTACAAATTATGGTGAATAATGCCCAAAAAGTTTTTCATTTCCAGTGAACTGAGTGAGGTAACTTTATTTCAGTCTGATTTTTTAAAAGGTGTTAATTCTCCTAAACTTAAAATTTACAAAAAAGTATATAAAGAAATATGACTTAGTTTTATGATTCAAATAAAACTCATTCAATAATATCTTACAATAATATATAAAAGCTAAAAAATATATTGTTTTAAAAAACAGTAGCAAAGAAAATGTCAAAAATATAATAAGAAATGACAAGGTTTCCAGTGGCAATTCATTCAAGAGAAAAAAAATCACAAAAAAATACTAAGATACATGAGAATATGTTATTAAAATTTTGTACTATTTTACAAGTAAAATTCTAAGGAGGAATAGAAAAGCAGAGAGATGCCCAAACATAGACAAGAAAAAAACCTCTAGCAAATCTAATACATTTAACTTGCCCTGCCAGATCTTTTCAACTTATTGAAAAATTCACTTGACTTAATATTGACACAGAGATGTGCAAATCAATACAATCAGAATGAAAGATATATTTTAATTTAAAAATGTTCAGACTGCAGCAGTAAATCTATGCACCTCACACATAAAAAAAAATCAAGAGTTTGAATGTTGAGACGTAATATTACGGCTAACCAACATCTAAAGGTGAATGCCACATACTAAATTTTTCTCATTAAATTTTTTACTTTTCATGGCACATGTAAGGCAATCTTTACAAAATTTACTGAAGCACCAGATGTGCTGACTTTCATTGAGAATCCATCAAAGCCTGCTACCAGGGCACCACCTATCTGCTGTTTATAAAAAGTCCTGTTTTTATATACAACTAGCAAACTATTATCTTTCCAAATGCAATGAGAAAAAAAAAATGAGGGTATCCCCAATCTTAGTGATTTTCGATGTAGTCAGACGCCTTAACAGTGCTATCCAATATGGTAGCCATCAACCATATGTGGTCATTAAGATGTTTTGAAAGTATAAAATACACAACAGATTTTGAGTACAAAAGAAGTGTAAAACATCTCAATCATTTTTGTTACAATAATTTTACTATCACATACACACACATTTTCAGGGAACAAAATGTGTTTCATTTAGGAAAGAAGGTGACACTTCCACAGACAACACAAGAATATATAAGCACAAAGTTTAACTTTATCTCCTTAAAAGAATTTACTATATGCTTGCAAGTTTAATTTGGTAAATGACTCCATAAATCGAAACAATCTTCAACTTAAATAAATTGAGAATATCCCCACTCCCCTATCTTCCATATAATGCCCATCAGATACTATGAAAAGGATAAAAAATTGTTCATAACTCTGATCATTAATAAGATAACTTTTCAACTTACAAATCTGAAAGTTAAAATGGAAATGTTTTAACTTCAAAAAAAGGTCTATATCAAATAAAAAAGGTTAGAATGTGTATATCATCATAGCCAAATTTCCAAAATTATCTCAAAGAGATCTGCTTTTCACATCCTATCATTTCTCATTATAATTTGTGTATAACCACCTCCTTTTACTCTTATCATCCTTCTCCATTAAAATCTTTTCCTTCCCCAACTGTCCTCTCAAACTCTGCTACTTAATAGAGTGGTCCTCAGACCACCAGTGGTGGTCTTATCCAGGAGCTAGTTAGAAATGCAAACTCTCTGACCCCGCCCACGGTTTCTGAATTAGAATTTACATTTTAACAAGATCCACCCCACCACCCTCCAGGATCTGCCTGGAGACTAAGGGAAGACGCATTGCTCTACACTTGCTGGAAAGGAATTCTGCCCTCACTGTCGGTCTATCTTGTCCTTACCTTTGACATGCCTTCAGGGTAACAAGGTGAGGAAGCATCATAGAAACCACGAATTTCAAAACATTCATTTTACACATAAGCAACAAGGAATACTTATGAATACCTAGCTTAGGACCTTTATAAAAAGGCCGTCGATAGATGACAAGGTGTAAGACAAAGAGGGGAAAGTGAAGCTAAAAGAAGTTAAGGAGTTAACACCCGTCCTGTAGTTAACGTGTTGCAGGGCTCAAACAAAAACCTGCGCCTCACGCTGACTCCAAAGCGCATTGCTCATCCCCATTCACGAGACCGCTAGCAAGACAAGGCCGGAGTAGGAGAGATGCTGGCTGTGCTCCTTTCTCGCTGGGATGTGTGGGAGAGCACGTCTATGTGACATGACATGGGAACACGCACGCCTAGCTCTGGAGTGCTTTACAGAGGAACAGTTGTAAGTATTAAAAACATAAAAATACAACTTTCACAAATAGGCATATATTTCTTCAGCTTCAGGTCAAATTTCCTTTTCTATAATGATCGTTTGCGCTTCTGTCAAAAACTATCTGAGGTATCTGAGAGGCGGAAATCAGGAAGTAATGAGTAAGGGTCATGTGACATACATTTAACACATGGGCAGGAATGGCCTTAACTGGGCTGGGCATGATTACTTGAATTTGCCATTGTTCATTTTCCCCTGCTTTTTTTCTATGTCCCTCTTCCTCTTTGTCACCCTCTTCCCGTTCCATTGGCCCCTGGCTCCTTTTCTTTAACTGTCACACAAATGACAAAGTTGAAGACTTATTTGTAAAAGGCCTGACACGCTTTGTGAGAAAATCACTACATAAATTCATACAAATAATGACATAATTCTACAGTGTTTTAAATGTTCTGTTAAGTATTTTTATAAAGTGTTTTCATAAATATTGTCTTAAAGCCATCATAAAACAATAATGTCAAAATGCTTTTGATAATGACAGTGAATATAAAGATTGACTCCACATAAGAGCATTCTCTAGACATGGTAAATTTGTTTACTTTTTTTTTCAATTAATAACATATTATAAAAAGTTGTAAGAAGAGAAAAATATTCTGGCAATAAATGCAAAAAATGAATAGCAGAAAAGGCAACACCACAATTTTACTTATAAAAAGGCAAATTACCCAGCTTTAATATTGGGTAAAAATAAACATATATACAGAGGATGCCAAAAAAATGTATACACATTTTAAGAAAGGAAAAAACTGTATTAAAATTGTAATAATATATACCAATAACAAAAGCTGAATACAAATCATGTATATACATTTTTTTGGCACCCCCGGTATATATATATATATATATATATATATATATATATGTGTGTGTGTGTGTGTGTGTGTGTGTGTGTGTGTGTGTGTGTGTGTGTGTGTGTATTAAAAAATGAAGGCTTAACATCAAAATATTGGGCAGCTAATGACAATGGATTAAATCATGTCTTTTTAAAGACCAGAAGAAGGTAGCAAGTATTTGAGCAATTCACAGAATAACTAGACAGCAAGAAAGTAAAAAGAGAGAACTTTAAAGATTTAAGTAACTAGCTCTGTTACTTATTCAGTGCCTTAATTCCAACTAACATTTGAGTATAAAATAGACTTAACTGTGATTAATAGGAGCACCTGGGGTTGCAGAGTTTATACTACAACAGAAATACACCATTCACTGTGAGGATAGCTAAAAGTATTACAAATTAGAATTCTAGAGTCAGTAAGTTCCTTCTTGGGTAAAATTCAGTAAAACATGAGCAGCTCATAAATAATTATTGCAAGTATTAGGTTACTCCAATTAATAGAATAAATGCATTAAACAGCAGATCAGGCACAGATAAAAAGAATTATTTAACTGGAAGACAAAGCTATAGAAATTATCTACAATGCAACACAAAAAGACAATGAAATGGAGACTACAAAAAAAGGTTAAGAGACATTGAGAATAAAATAAGAAAAGTATAACATATGTCTGTCTGGAATTCTAGAAAGATGGAAGATAATAAACAAGAGGCAATGTTTACATAAGAGCTAATTTTTTTTTTAAAGAACTGGTGAAAGACAGGAATAACCAGACATAGAAAAGAAAGCATAAAAGCAGAGTAAATAAATTTACATTTACACATAAAGTTGTGAAACTACAGAATATCAAAAAAAAAATCAGCCAAAGGGGAGAAAAAACACACATTATCTATCATTAGTCTGACAACAGATTTCTCAATAGCAACAACGAATGCCAGAAGCCAGTAATAGAGTATCTCCAAGTGTTCAGAAAAATCATTTAACCCAGAAATATATTTACGCAGAAAACTATTTTTCATAAATAAGGGTGAGAGAATCCAGTTTGAGGTTCAAAACAGCAAATTTATCAGCTTTAGAACTTCACTAAAATACCTTCTAAATACATACTTGAAGAAAAATGATTCTGCAAGCAAAATATGAAAGGTAAGATGAAATGGTAAGCCAGAAACTGGTAAGCCTTGAGATCTAAGCACACACTGGATATTAATACAAAGGTCTAATTTATAGGTTTATGAAACTGAAAGGTTGGAGAGGAGAATGTTCAAGTCTGAAGAAGATAAAGAAAGCCGGGTGTATTACAGTCACTGTATTGTCAGACGTTCTGCCATTATTATCCATGTACCTTAAATTTAACGTCTACCTGGGTACGCAATATTTCTTAAGCTAGCCAGGCATTTTTACAACTCTTGATCTTCAGGTAAGGCTGAATTTAAGCACTTAGAATGGGATGACCTATGTTTGCTCACAAAAGGAATATCAAGAAACAAATCTGTGTTAATCTTCACAAGAACGCCATGTTCACGCATTGAATATTCTCGCTAACGCACTGAGTTCCTATGATGAGCCAATGACTGTTCTAGACACTGAGGAGAGAGCTGAACAAGACAAACAAGGGTACCTGCTCAAGAAGCTTACATTAGCATTTGGAGAAACTACACAAGAAAAAAAAAAAAAAAGCCCGATATGGTAAATGCTCTAAAGGAAAAAGGGAAAGTCATGTGCGGGAAAGAGATTAAAAGATGGAGCCAAATAACAGATCAAAGTAACTTGGCCTAAGATCGAGTAATAGTGGCACCTCAAATCGAGCTCCTTTTAATTCTAAATCTCCTCAGGTTTCTACTATATAATACTACCCTTCCTTTGCGGGGAAAAAAATCAGTCAAAGACACAGCTCAAATACCCTTTTTTGATATTCCCTTCGTAGAAGTGATCCTTCTTTTTATTCTGGTCTTACTAGTCTCTGTTAGTCACTTACAACTGTTCTTGGCGGTGCATTAGTCTGTATTTCCCGAAGGACTGACTATAGGTCCTTAAGAGTAAGGACACGGGTCATCCGCTACTTTTGGACTCCCAGACCTTAGCAAAGCGCCTGCTCCATGGTACGTCTCCGTACCTTTCTGTTCTTCAACTCAGTGATGATTTTCATTTTAAATATGATCAAAATAAGAACTATTTTTATATCAGCTCTGTCTTCTTCAATTAAAGATTTGGGCCAGTTTTAAAAGAGACAATAAGTAATGGAGTAGCAAGTCAAATCAAATTAACGATAACGTCATGGAGATGACCAGAAAGAAGCTGACATGTTCTGAGGGTAGCAGAGTGATTCTTAAGTGAAGAAAGAAAAGGCAGAGGCTGGAATGAGAAGACGGGGCATGGCCATGAGTCACATATCAGCACTACCTTGGCAGGATTTTCATACTACACATGGTGTCCCTCCTGTGGAAGTGACAGGACTTAGCTCTGGCTCACCCCCATGGCTAAGAATTGCTACCTGAGTGAGTCATTATTTTGAGGTAATTGTTATTCTCTCTCAGGTGTGCTAGGGTGGAAACAATACCAAGAACCATGGGCTAGAGGGTACACGGAGCTAAAGATAAACACCTAGTTGACTTCTGCGCAGGGTAAAACGATCGAAAACTGTTAGAGCAAAAGAAGACATATAGACAGAAGACAGCTGATTAAAAACAAATACAAACCTAAGGATGCCAATCTTTAAGATACAGGTAAAAAACAAGCCATTAAAACAGAGTGGCAAGGAGCAGTTACCGAGGAAGGAGAACATTGAGAAAAGTGCAAGAAAGAGAAACCAAGGTGGGCATTCTAACAGGAAGGCGCTCAAGTGACAAATGCTGAAGAGTACAGCTGAGGAAGATAAGGCTGAGGGACCATTAGAATGAGGAGTTTAATGGTGACCTAGAAAGAGGACGACAGAAGAATCTTAAAGGAATTAGAAGAGCATGGAAAAGATAATGAAAGAAAGAGTTACTGTCTCGGCAGAGAACTAAGTGTCTCCTCAGCAGCAAAGTCAAAGGCTCAGGTGCAAAAGACAGCTGATGGCAGTTACTTAAATCTGATACCTGAATAGCACTGGGTCCAATGATGGCACCTAAGAAAATAATCAAAAGTACCGATCTACTTACTGGAAAGCTACTTCGATAGGAACAATTATTTTAGGCATACAGTTGTGTTTTCAAACATTACTATTATAACTATTAGGATGATCTCATCATTAAAAGGGTTGATTTTTTTTTTAATGAAGGATTTTCCCTATTAAAACTTAACTAAACTATAAGACATCATTCAAATGTGACATTCTCAGAAAAATCCCCATCATATAACTAAATGCTTTTCAAAATGAACTAAAAGTAAAATATAAAATGATATTGCTTGCAAATTTTAAACTCAGTAATAACTTCTTTATGGTTCTTTATTCTTTACTCAGTATCATCATTCATATACACCACTGTACATAACAACTGAGATAAGATTATGACCTCCTCAAATAATGAATTCTAAGACAGGTAACAGACATAAACGAACATCGGCTGACATCACAAGAGAATCTGAATACCTTCAGCTAGGGCATGCCCTTTTAGCGTGTAGCCTCATCCCCAACACCAAGGTACTCGACACACACATCTATATTATCTGCCTGGCTGCTGAAGGCATCATTGCTTTGGACTTCCCGTAGTAAATGAGTAATAATCACAGCTCCTTTACACTTCACAAAGTCCTACACACCTTATTTCATCTTATCTTTCACTCGCCCTATTTCAGGGATGAGGAAAAGGAAACTCAAAAAGTGATTCCTGCCAGGTCACACAGCCAGTAAATCGTGATCTGGGAGAAGTTATTTTGGTTTCTAGTTCCATGCTTTTTGCTTGCACTATACCAAAAGTGGCTAAAACATGGTTCTGTAATGAAGTGATGGCAGTGAGGCCTCTGGCCGGGAAGTTTTCAGAAAAAGGTTCTAACGAGAATGCATTTGATGAATGGGCAAGATTTCCACAGACTGACATGAAGTGTGATGTTTCAAGTGGTAAAAACGTCGGAGTCACGTGGCAGAAGCTGCAAAGTGCAAGGCACACTCAGGGTGCCTCACCTAGGGAGAATTAGGACATGAAGATTGAAAAATAGGTTGAAATCCTAATGGCAAAGATCGAAAACAAGAAGAAAAAGAGTTTATATTTTATTTGGTAAACCAAGGGGAGGCACTAATATAGTTCAAGTTAGACGTCAAACGGGTGGCAAGTATCCCATTGGAATTTGAGGAGCGTTAATGACGGTGTGAAACAAACTAGAGAAAGACTGAACATGGAGAATAGATTATATCAATAGCCAAGAGACTAAACTAGAGATTCGGGGAAAAAAAAATATCAATCACTAATTGACCTTAAAAACATTCACTTCGCTTGAAAATGATAAAATTTACCTGGTGACTCCTAAAACTACAGTTAAAAACATTACCAAAAATTCAGTATCTAGGATAAATTCACATTCAACTAGGAATGCTAGAGAAGCAGGTGAGGAAAACAGAAAAGTACTCTGGACCAAGAAGTAGACATTGACCGTGGCTCTGCCTCTTATGAGTTATGTCATTCATCTTCTCAGAACCTTAACTTCCACCTTTGAAAGGTGTGTATGACAAACCTGTCGTCCTTCACAAAACTGAACACTACCATGCAAAGGTGACATGATAGTTATTGTTAAAAAGTCTTTATAACTGACAGTAATAGAGAAAAACCCTATGCGCTTAAGTGATAAATTAATATCATTAACCAATGTTTATAAAACCATCAGAGCAATACCACTAAAATCTATTGGGTTGTCGGAAAAGTCATGACTTTTTTTTCTGTTTTCCGTTGCAAAAAGGTGTCATGACTTTTCCGACAACCCAGTATTATCAATATTTTAAAAGAAAGGCATAAGCATCCAGTTTATCATTTTTTATTTAAAAGAGCATGATTTGATTTACTTTCATATTTAATGTGATGGGGAAATCAACTTTGGAAGTACACGTGAGGCAGGGATTGCTTTTAAAGTTTTTACAGCCAGCTAAATTCATTAAAACCTATAATTTGTTCACATAGAAATTCATTTGGAAGTACAAATGAGCAATGTACTTTATATTAAAGAATCTATAGATCAAAAAAATTAATAAGTTGACAGCTTCAAAAAAAGGAAGCACTATTTTTAGATGAAGAAGTAAGACCTGTAATTCATGTCTGATCTTTGCCTTAGAAAACATGATTTCTTCACTGTGTAGTTAACTGAAATAATGAATCCTATTTTGGCTATTCTGGCTATACAGATGACCTTTTGTAACTGCTACACTAATTTTTTGGGGGGTGCCAAAAAAAAATGATCTCAAAATGTGTATACATTTTTTTGGCACCCTCTATATTAGCAGGGTCACAAACTTGCCTATGAGTTACAGGTTTGATTCAAATTAATGTCCCTTTCATTGCTAATAGTATCCTAAAATCAATTTTAGAATTTTAGATGACATAATATAAAAAGTGTAGACTTAAAGCCAAGTCTTAGAACATGTTGATTGCAAACACATTTCTTTTTAAATCTGTGGGACAGTAAAATGATTCTCACTTTCATTCTTCAATTTTACATAATAGCAGAGTGTAGGTGGACGTGGAAAAAAGGGATACCCATCTGCCTTCACTGTGGAATAAATGAAGAAAGGTATAAAATTAAAACGACAAGAGTCAGTGTTCACCATACAATATGTGGAAAATGTAATTTAAGTCTAATGATAATATTAAGAGTATAAAGAATGCGAAATGCTCAGGTATCATATATGAAACTAAAACATAATCATGACTACATTCTAAGTCATAGTGTATGTGAAATAATCTGATTTCACACTTAGGGTACATTAAAAAAGAACAATCTAAAAATGTATATAGAGATTTAAAAATGTGTCTGGAGATTAATAAGGGGAAGCACCTCTGTGTAAGGCATAGAATAGAGTTATTTGTGCTTCCTTTTAATGCCACTTTTGGGTTACTGCTATCAACAGAAAATGAAAGCAGGCTCCCAATATGATCAACATCTGTTCCTAATTCAAATGGGTATTTATTCTTCTTGGTAACAAATACATGAAATGATGGCCCTGCCCCATGTATCTCTCTCTTCCCCCATTTGATTCAAAAAAAGGATCTATAGCAATAATCATCTAACACCCTCCCAAGTGCCTGTTTTATGAATCTGTCCCTTACTCAAGAAGTTACACTTGAAAGTCTTTTAATCTCCTTCTGAAAAGAATTTACTGGATTGCATTTAAGTTCAAGTTCAAGGGTATTAAAATGTACAAAGGAGAATGAAAAAGGTGCTAGGTTATAGATTTTAACTTCTTAACTAGAAAACTGACTCAAAATAGATTTTCTAATTTACAATGAATCAAAAGAGAAAACATTAGACCATAGCAAAAGTGGCACAAATGTATCAAAAACCAAATGAATAAACATTTGAGGAGATTTATTATTAGAAATTGCAATAAATTTTGGAAAGATGAATTGATTTTAGTTAAAAGGTATAACTGACAATTTATTGGGCGGGAAGATGCATTATTTTCCAATTGTTATCCATCTACAGTAAAACTGATTTGTGTCCTATTGTATTTTATGGAAAAGGAGAGTGCAACTTTCAGTGATTTAGATTAAATGTATTAATCATAACCAGGGACTGTGAACTATATATCTACTATTAAAGAAGATTTTTGACATTTAATTCTGTAGCAATATTTTGGCTCTGTACCACTCTTCCTAAATCCAATTCCTGCTACAGTTGGCAGATTTCTCCCTTTTAATTTTATGAGGCTTAAAGTAGCATTTAACCACCCATGCGGTAAATAATGCGGGATTAGAAATATTTAGTGTTTTGTTTCCCTTTCAAGAGTGGTAATCCATCAAATCCAAAAATGTTCTCTAAAATTTTTCTGTATTTTTGGCAATCTTTAATATATGATATCATAAAAACTATAAAATTAAATAAAATGCATTACATAGCCAGAATAGACCTGCTTTTCCAAAGAACTGTGTTAACCTAAAAGAGCAGGTAAAAATCACTTTGAACCAGAAACATGGGATCCGTATTGAAAAACACAACAAAATCAAATAAAAATCTAGATTTAAAACATGATACTTTGATTAGAATCTTTTAATTTTCCTCCCCCAAGTAACAAATGTTAATGAGTGTGCAAATAATTTCTAAGCAGTTCAACCATTGAATATCTATCTAAACCACATACTATGGGAAGATGAAGTTTTAGAGTTATATAGGAAAACAATTATTGAACACGTTAATGGGCTAGCTATTGGGCTCTGTGCTCCATAAATGTAAAAATAAAATTTAAGTTTGGTACATTGTGTGAGGCTCAGTTGCTCCCAACAAATAAATTTAACTCATAATTTTTTCATAAAATGAGGCATAAGACAAAATGAACTGATTAACCTACAGAAGTTAATACTTCTAACTATAATTTGGAATAATTATAAACATTTTTGTATTTACATGTGACCTTAAAAATAATTAAAAACTGGGATTAAAAAGTATTCTGTTATTAAATCAAAATAACTGCCAGAAAACTGACTTTAAACAAAATCAAATTCCAATTTTTAAATTTTAATGTACATGAAATGTTAATTTTAGTTATTAATGAATCCAAATTATTATAATAATCACACCATAACTGCAAGCGGCACTTTGAGATATATCAAAGTAATAAAGTAACCTGTCAAATGAGTAATTATCTATGTTTAATCTATATTTAAAACAAATGGCCCAGAAATGAGTAAAGTCTGTAATTCACTCAAGACACATTGAAGCCATATATTCATGGTTAGAACATCTAATTTCTTCATGCATATTCATATCTTAATTCACTTTTAACAAAGTTTATGATTGTGATTGTTGTGAAAATAAGTGTCTGTCCTCGAGTGTCTAAATGAAATCAAAGATTACCTACCAGAAATAAGACCATCTAAAAAGAAAACGCGTGTGTACGTGTGAATATGCGCGTGCCTGTAAAGGCCTCTTTTTTCATCATGTGTCTGCTTTGCCCTGCCTGCCCCTCACAGCGCTACACCGTGGAGCTGGGAGTTATACGTTGGGAAAAATAAAAGGAAAGAAAACCCATCCTGTCAGCTAGACAGCCAATTCCTTTAAGCAGCATTCCAATGGAAGGTAAAGGCATTTCAATAACAAACATACGCGCATGATTCATTAAACACTGTATTTATAATGGATTAGTAATACATAGAATACATACAATCATTTTTTTGAGAAAACAGGATGACTCTGACATTATGTTCAATCAAGGAATAAGTTAGACTAATTGGCATTTCCTATAAACACTCAATTTAAAAGGCTGGGCAGGTACTGGTGCTTTAAGCTAAATGAGGGAGCAGGATTAGGGGAAAGTTGTGATATTAATAAATGTAAAAAAGGCTAGTGCTAAATATGTGGCATGTATTACATTTTTCAATACAATTTGCAACAAATTTTAAAGGTGAATTAAGAATTCAACAATAAAAACTCCTGAATCTTTCCTTAAAATGAGAGCCCCTTCCTGTTATGTAATGGACAACTTTTACAAGCTGACAAGAAATTTAAATTTCAAGTCTCATGGTATTTTCAAAAGTTAGCATTTCAAAAAAGCAAAATCATTTCAACTCCAGCTAAAAATACAGACGAGTACAACTTCTGAACATTTTTATTTAGAAAAGGATTGGAGTTCATAAGACCTGGCTCTGATCCTTCTTAATGAAGCTACTTCTTTGAAAATCTCTATGAATCCATCCAATAGTAATTACAGGAATACTTTTATCACAGGATGGTTGGAGACGGTAAGATGTGCTTTACAAAATATTAAATGCTAAATAGTTACCACTGTCACTAACCTTTTTGGATCTAATGAAAACCTAACTGATAGGTAACAGAAAAACTTACCTTCTAATAAATTTGAGGAAAAAAAGATTCATAGGTCAGCAAGGACCTAAACAGTTAAGTCAACAGGCACCAAAGGATAGGAGAGAGAACATATGTGAGATAGAAGGAGAGTTGACAGGAGGTATGGACGACAGCAGAGTATTTACATGATGAATACATATCCAACAAAATAGATTTAACTTGACCAACCAAACAGAATAATGATTTGCCCAATACAGTCATTAAATTGACCCAACTATGTGACTGAGATGTATTATGTTAATGGGCCATTAGGCCTATACGATTTTCTACATATTAAAAATCAAGTGGAAATATAATTTTTACCCTCGACAGGGGAGGATGTATAGCTTCCTGGGTAAGTACTTGGGGACTCAGCCACAGGGCCAGAGTTCAAATCCTCACAAACCAATTACTAGCTATGACCTCGAACAAGTCATTTAAACCATTGTCCCTGCTTCCTTGTTCATAAGATGGCAAGGAAAATAATATTTACTCCAGTAGGCTTTTTTGGAAGATTAACATACATAAAGAGATCAGACTCAATAAATGTTAGCTAATCTACTTAATAGCAATCACATATTTATGTCCTTTAATACAAGTTACATAAGATGAAAGCTGATGAGAAATAAATTGTTTAATAATACAGTGAAGTATCATGCAGCCAAACAAATGAATAACTATCACAGTCAGACATTTTTTTTTAAAGTACACAAAGCAAGGTGCTGAGTAATAAATGCTATATTTGCACAGATGGGTACTTGAGGAATTGGGTGTAGCCCCCTGGATACTTTTTGTCCAATTTGACTTTTACAACCTGTGTGTCGATTAACTTTTTAAAAAAATGAAAATTGAAAGGACACTAGGTCAGACTTCCCGGTAAACATCACCCACTGATCACACACAGTTCAGCTCCCTCCCAAAGCCCCACTAAAATGACAGTAAAAGAACAGCCGCTCAAAATGTATTGTATGCATTATGGCAGTGTTAAACTAGACTGGGGTTGTACCTATGGACCACCTAGGATGCAATAATATAGCTTTACTAAAATCAAGGGAATTCAGTGGAAGTCTGCACACGGAAGGCTCGGTCCTCTGCTCTGCAATCTGAATGGTGGCAGGTGGACTCCCACACTCTCCCAGCGCCCACCCCACCTGCCTTAAGGAGGGAGATTCCTTATTAGGAGATTGTTTCACAGGGGAATCCCTATGGCTAGCAACACTGGAGCGTTCCCCAACCAGCCCTGCATCTGCAGGCTGAGCATCCCATCAGCTTCTGGTGGTCTCTCCAGGAGAAGCCCATCCTCTGTCTCATCGTGAGATACAGACAAGAACAAATTCCAAACAATGAAGAACTCAGACACTAATATTGGTAGGAATAGATAGATGTACTTAAGGTGGCCCTGGCCATATAACTAGTAGGGGCTGACTGCCAAAAAAACAGGGTACTATACCGAGTAAATCCCTGTCAACGTTTTAAAAACTATTCAGCACATACCACCAGGTGCTGGGAGCAGGACTCCTGTCACTGGATGGTACATGAGCTCCGGGATACAGCACACACAGAAGCAGGTGAATAAGCAGTATAAAATAGAAAGTTACCCACCAATGATGGAGGGATGCAGAGACAGTAGGTGCAGTGCCATTTCGGGAGACGGAGTTATCTCTGAAGTGTGAAGGGTTGGGGAAGGCTTTGAAGAAAAGGTGCAGGCCATGTTCCTTGAGGGGCGTGACTCTAACAGTAGGAAGAGGGCGGCACTGTTGGGGACCACGGTACAGGATGGATGACGATGGCTGAAGAAGGGGTGGGGGTGCAGAGCACACAGGGCACCTGGAAAGGGGTGACGTGTCATAGGTCGTAGGTGAGCACTGAAGGCAGACAGGAACAAACCTGGCTCTCATGATAAAGGCAGGGAAAACCAGTTTCTGCCTAGGACATAACCATGTTTTAAAATGCTTACTTGGAGTTTTCCTGGGGTATGGATTAGAAGGAAGGAAAACGGGATGAAAGAGATGAGGAAGGAGGCAACTGTGCTATCGGGATGTAAGCTCACGGAAGGAGAACTGACTGTGGGTGGTGAGCACACAATGGAATGTATAGACAATGCATTACAGAACTGTACGCCTGAAATCTATCCAATGCCACCCCAACAAATTTAATAAAAAATTTAAAAAAACAACATAAGCTTATGAGTAACTACAATTGGGCAGTGAGAGATGAAATTGGACAGAAGGGGCTAATATGACAGATAAATAAGATTCAGACTGCCTAGATGTAAAGACAGTGGAGGAAGACAAAGACAGTACAACCAACTATCAGCGCTTCCTTTAACAAACATTAGGTCTTCTTTCTCTCTCTCCCCGTTTCCCAATGAATTTTTACTAACCAAACCGGAAGGCAGTGGAGGACAAAGACATACATTCCTCATTTTGTGTTCCCAGCCCTTCCCACAATGAAGACATCATATGCTTTCATTACATGTGTGGACAACTGAACCAAGAAATCTACGGCTGAAAACACAACTGAGCAAGACATTAAGTTTCTGATTCGAAAGGAACATACACTTATTCACTCATCCAAAAATGATATAAAATACTCCTTTAAAATATCTTTGTGGATCAAAAATTAGAAGTCTATCAAAGATATATAAATGAAACAGAATGAGATGAAATCTCACTAATAACTTTAGTTTTTAAAGAAGTATTTCTAGACTACATACTTGAAGATCTACACAAATCTGAAAGACCTCAAAAAGACCAAGACCAAGGGAATACTACTAAATATCCCTACAATAATATTGCAACTTTAAGGTAAACACAGCTGCAAGTACAGAATTGTGCTGACCTGGGACATTGTAACAAACTGTCTCTAACCAATTAGCAGATTTAAATGTGCGGGTCTAAGAGAAGGGTGCTAGTTACACTGTTCTAGCACACGTCATTACTTCTTTGGTATACAAAGAAATCATTGAACCTCTATCCCCCCATTAAGTACTGGTGGATGTTTTAGGCAATTGTGATCTAACAACAAAAATTTTACAAGTTTTGTTGGCTTAAAATATTTAGAAATACCTGTTGGCATATTATCTTTGGTTTGTCAGAGTCCCTCTGCCTGGATGACACACAACAAATATCTGGTTGGCATCTGCTAACTGCAGTACACGGAACCCCTTTTACTTAGAGGGCATCTGTGTGAATTCTTAGTTGTTCAGGTTGACCTTCACTTGGAGGGTGTGCAGGTGACTTCAATGTAGAAAGCACTTGTTAAATATTATTTGGAAGTGTTCTACCCATCATTGATTTTGAACTTTTCTGGTATTATGTAGCTGACATATCTGAAGGCAAATTAGAATACTGAGTTTTATAGACCATCAGAATAATCCTATCAGCAACATAAAAGTCAGAAAACCAGGGTTGATGCTTCAAAAAAAGTGAAATGTTTGCAGCCTTTCTGTTTCCCCGATTTTGCTGGAAAAAATAAAATAAAATAACGGGGCCTCTTAGCAATGTCACCACCATTGTAAAGTGTAACTAGGATAAGGAGTCTTTACTCTCTATCTGTGGAGTCAAATGGTTACCACTCAATAGTCTTAATTTCTAAAAAAGAGGGCATTTTAGAACATATTTCAAAGGTTTCTTGGGATACAAAAAAGTTTTTAAGTGATAAAGAAAAATCTTTATTAAAAGCAGTTTTTAAAAAACCTCAAATGTTTGCAAACTCAGTGTTTTTAAAGAGATTCATTAAAAAGTCCATAGATCATTTCCTCAAAAAAATTAATCTTAAAACAAAGGCATTACTTTACTAACAAAATGAATGGCCTAAGAATTTGCATGTATTACCAAACTGAAAAAATGAAAAGAAGAAAGCATGGCATTTCATGCATTTCCAAAATGTAATATATGGGCTTCCCTGTACAATATGTAAGTAGCCATGAAAACAGACTGACTGTTACAATATTATATAATATTAAACATCAGAACATTCATTATGATTCAATGAAGGGGGAGAATAAAAATACTATGTAAATATTTGGCACCTGCAAACGTTCTTTTAATTAAAAAAAAAAAATTCAAAAACCCCTGTAGTAATACTGTACTTTATAAACAAAAGTGACATTTGTTTGCCCTTTCCAGGCCCACCTCCAGTGACATCAAAAGCTGAGCTCAGCCTGGGCAGGAATCAGGAGAGCTGTCTAGGACCTGTTCCAACTCCTTGAATGAACAGGTAAGAGTAATGCATCCCCTTGTTTCTTTCCACACGTTGTTACAAAAGCAAGGAAAAGATGGCACTAGATCAGCCAAGGCTGGAAATTATTCTAGTCTGCAAACTACATTCTCGCCAATCGCCTTCACGTCCTGTAACTCTATCACATCACCTTATTTAATTTTCCCCATGGCCATTTTTATTCACATACTCACCCTCTGCCGCCCAACCAAATTTACTTTTTACTCACTAAAACATAAGGTCCAGGAAACCTTGTCTGTCTTGTTCACCATGGTAACCCCCAAGGTCTAGACAGTGTCTAGCATATGGCAGAGACTCAATACGTATTTGTCAAATGAATGGATACTACTCCAAAGTGGATCAGAATATCAGGTCCAGTAAAACACAGGGGTTCAGTCCACTATGAATCCCATATACTGGGGGAACAGGTAGAGAGCTCAGACGCCTGGTGCAGCCACTTAATGTTGTCAGTAGCTTCCTGGAAACTGTAACTGTAACCAGTCTGACCATAGGCTAATTGGTATACACAAGAGTTAAGTCCCAATGGCATGCTTCTGGGTATTAATTAGCCTATGGTAAAACAGAATAAGCATTCAAACACTTGCTCAATGAATAAATGAATATATTACTATATAGCTTTACTATTTAAATTTGTATATGTATCTACTATTCCACTTTTAATAAATTATAATACCATAAGATTAAATGTCAATAGTAATATTGATACTGTTTTTAATGAAACAATGAAAAATTGTTAGGTTTATATTTTCAAATATCAATTATGAATATTAAATTTATATATGAACTATAAAGTTGTGAATGACATCAAAAGAGAATTTTAAATCTATTAAGAGATACTGTAAAAACATCTTTTGTAAAAGCAATATTTATTATGCTATTAAGTAGTACTTTTCTATATACAAAATCTACTTTATCGAAAAATAAGTTCTCAGAAAAAAATATCAGTTTCTAGCATGAAATATGGATCTTAAGCTGATTTCAAGGTAAGATAAAAGCTAATTAACAGACATATTAATATAGAATATAAACAATTCTCAATATAAATAAGGATATAAATACCAGTTCACAGAGATTATAATTAAGCATTTTTAGTTATTGAATGCTATTGAAAAATATTAGATAACTAGCTAACCCGTGGTCAAATTACTGTTGAGGACATGTGCTATGTGTATTTTTAAAAATCATTTTATATTTGTTTTCTGTTATAAAATTCCTCTTATCGCAGAGTAGCCTAAGAGAAATGTCTATTTAATTCCCTTACTTAAAACAAATCCACTTAAAATGGCCCCTCTGTTGTAAGAGCCTATAAATCAGATTAAATATTCCTAGTCTAGTATCCTACAAAACAATAAAACAAAGATTGAGCAAGACATACAGAGTAAATCACTAGTGTTATCATTAGCATTGTCAATATTCAATTCATGAAATGTGGCCTTTTGTGACTTTATAGAAGAGAAAAAAATATACAAAATTCCTTTTCTCTTGTGGAATGGACTCAAGATTCTGAACAGATACAAGCTATTGTGTTGTTGACTGTAAACAGTATGCTTACTTGCACAGCATGGCAATTTAGAGTAAGGATTGATGTTCGAGTTTTTCTGAGCTATTTAAACTAGATAAACATGTATAAATGAAAAGTCAATTCAATCAGATTCATTTCCTTTGGGAGAATAAGTAAGCACCACCACCACCACCATCACCACAAACCTTTTTCTCACTGGAACCATACACAAAACTGGAAACAATGACATAACTTTTAGATATAATCCTATAACCTTTAGTTAATATTGATGTTGGCTTGCAGGTACTATATTTTAAATGGAACCATTTATTTCCTGATCTTTAAATAGACTACTGAATTTGAATGCTAGCTTAGATAAATGTAACACCTGTTGAAAACTGATGCGAAAACTGTTAACATCAGTTAAAAAAAAAAACTAACAAAAATCACCTACAGAAAACACTAATCAGGACGCTTAGGTGTAGGATATCCCAGCCCACCGAAATAAGATGCTGGAATCAACTTAACTAGAGTCACTTTGTAAGGACAGTACCTCACACTGGTCCTGGGGTGGATCATTATTCTGAAGATTAGAAGATTATTATTCTGAATTGTATGTACTTAGTGCAAATTCTGGATAATGGTCCTAGGATATCCCTTGGAATCATCATTTGCTTAATTCTCCTAAAAGACGTGACTATTAGAGGCTAGTTAGCTGGTGCCGTATTCTAATAGAAGGACAGCATAGTATATTCCTCTCAACAGTAAATTCTCAGGACTCTGTCTACATTCACCCCGCATGTATGTATGTGGCCAAGTTATTTTTAAAAATCAGGGAACTCTGGACCAAAACCTCCTAAATAAGATGGGTCTTTCTACAAATGAATAGCTTAATAAGTGCGGGGGAGGGGGGGAGTGTTGAGAATAGTTTTGAAATTTAATGCAGTAGCTGTCAATCTAAAATTCATTCAAAATTATCCTTCAGAGACCATATTAAAGAGAAGGGCCGACTCAAATATAAATGAGGTATGAAAGAAACAGGAAAGTGTGCAATGTAAAGTAGTTTAAATATTAAGGCATGTTATATGTAAAACATGAAATGTTTGAAAGTCTAAAATTCTGCACTTTGACCCATGATCCAAATGTTCTCTAAATCCTGAGCTTCTTTGTTTAATGTATCTAATAATAATAGTAACTAGCATTTATTCAGTACACACTAATGTGACAGGGATGAGGCTGGGCCCGTTATGTAAACATAATCTCATTTAATCCTCATAACACTTCTGCAAAGTAACTATTGTCTGGATTGAACAGAAAGAGAATAATGAGGTTCAAACTGTAATGACAAGTCAAAAGAAGCAGCAAAGTGGGGATTCATTCACAAAGGTCTGACTTCACAACCTGTGTATTTTCTATAGTCCCACTAGGCTCTCTACAAAGCTAGAGTCAATCCTCAGTCCCCTTTTCCTGGTTCCACGTCGGCACATTTGCATACTCGCTAACATGTATTTGTAAACCCCAAATCAGCGCTCATAGCGCATTCATGGTCATCCATGGACATGAGCGGAGCAGTGAAAGCTTCGAGTCACTGATGCACAGATGTACCCCTTCCCCACTGAGGTCAAGTGAGGCCCCACCCGCCCTCGTGGTTCTGCTCTAGTGATGTAAACAAGCGACCTCCTCTTTGTGGTTTATGCAGTGTCACGGTGTTCACACTTCCCTGGGATCTGTTGGTGACTCACTGCTGTAAACTCCCCCAGGCCGAGTGCTGCCCCCCAGGCCGAGCTGCCCCCCAGACTGAGCTACCCCCAGGCCAAGCTGCCCCCCAGGCCGAGCTACCCCCCAGGCCCAGAGCTGCCATGCTATCTAGTGTCCCCAAGAGCAAGGAGGCTGTGTGTGCCTCATGGAAGAAATGAGTGCATTAGAGGAACTGTTCAGGCGTGAGTTAGTGACAGGGCTGCTGGCTGTGAGGTCAATGTGAATGAATCAACAATATCTATTTAAAAAGGTTTTAAAACATAAAACTACATAAACAAGGTTATGTGCTGATCACCTGATGAAAATGTCGCGATCACAGGCGCACAGGTACCTAACCCTGGTTTGTCCTTAGGAGCAACGGTTCAGCATTTGCTAACTCAGGGTCCGCAGCCACTTTACAGAAGAGAACTATGGCGAATCATGAAAAAGTCAATCAAGAACTTTCCCCCCCAAAAAACGTTTGCATTGACATTTCAGTAAAAGAGTCTCTTGTCATTTCCCTCAAAGACCATTATTATATTTTGCGCTGATTGGCTTAAGAAAAAGAAACCCTTTGTTGTTCCGTTCGATGCGTCACAGCTACATGTGTTTGACTTTGCTCAGAAAACGAATGTCTTAAAAGTACTCTGGCTTTCCAATGTGAAAGTCTTAAGGAGTTAAGTTTCATTTCTTATTACTAGATATCACAGGTACGATTTAAAGATGACTGGAGAGATTATGATTTTTCAAACTGGATTGTCGGAAATAATATGGACAGTATGAACAGCAGCAACCAAAAACTCAGCATAGGAATTTAAAAATATCAGCACAAATTGGAACTCTTACCTTTCTTGCCCAAGTCAGATATTTTATTGAAAAAAAAAATTACAGTACTTGAAAATCCAAACAAGGACAATTCAGGGTTGCATGAAAGAAAACCTGAAAAAGCCCATTGTCTTCAGTAAAATTTTGAATACAAAAAACATAGACCAGGCAAAGCATTCATGGCCTAATGCACTAGTTCCATGATAAACACACATATATAGTATATCTCCATCAAGTGAAACTTAATCACCTTTTTACAATTTAGAGAAGGAAGGCAGCTTTTACTATGGTGAGGCCATGTATCATCAATACCATGAAGCTAGCCTATCAGTTGTAATAGCTTCTATAAAATACCACAGTGAGATTGCAATAAGCCTAGAAAATGGGCTACAAATCCCAGCTATGCTCAAGCAAGCAGTGAACCAAAAATAAAAATAGGTAAAACTGAACCAAGAACTAGATAGCATTCAAATAGATTCATGATTGGTAAGGCAAAGTTCATAGGCCAAGGTTTTAAAGTGACTTATTCAGATCCAAGACAGTCATTACACAAAATAAAAGCATTTATGTAATTCAGAAACACAAGAAAAAAACATGAATTTTTGCTGCAAAGGACATAGCACAAAAAAACTTACGTACAATTACCAAACACCACATTATTGTACCACTAAAATATCACTTTAAATATGCAAATGTAAAGAGACTCAAGTTGAACTGTATCATGTTTAATCTCTCCAGTTTAGACAAGCAATCTAAAAGACATCACACATTCCTGCTTGCTCCCTTTGCTGAAATCTTTCAGACTTGGGTAACTTTAGGTAAAGGAAATGTCAACTTTAAGTTACTTTTCCAATCATCATATGTAAGTTAGCCATTAAATGCTGAATTAACAATCCATATAATAATATAAAAATACATGTATTAAATCACAGTTTTCATCAATTATCAGAACTTACTAAAAATGTGAATCATTTTAATATACCCATTTTGAAGAACTCAAATGGCCTGAACGTAGTAGAGTGTCTAAATTATCCTATCAATAGAAATGTTACATTTCCCCTCTGCTCGGTGAAAATGAGCTCATGCAAGTATGTCTGACACTCACAGTGACATACATGCGCTGTCATTCTCAGGATGTGCAAGCAGCTCTCACTTTTAAACATGACAATATGATTCAGGCATACAGTTTTGTTGAAATATCAGCTTTCACATGATTTCAATAAGCTCTAAGCCAAAACGATCATTTTGATTGGTTCCAGGCATCAGACAAAGCACATAATAAAAAGGTAATAGTAAACGATCCTATTAGCACAGGCTAGTTATCCTTGTGGCTAGTTTAAAACTAGGATGATTTTTGCAGTACAATGAAAACTACAGTATAAAATACAATGAGTTGGCAATACAGAGCAGATTATCCAAGTCGAAAGCAGACTTAAACAAAATACAAGCTCTAGCAAAAATTATCAACCTTACCTACTACTCATCTTAGCCCTTGTTAAAAATACCCTGAGTAAAATGCAAATATTTTACTGCTGGTCCTATGTGATTTCTCTAAAAATGAACCGTAAGTGTTAATGCATTGCGTTCTTTTATTTACAACAGTCAGATAATGTAAAAATTAGTACTTAACCAGTCACAATATAAACATTAAGGAATACTAATGTGATATCTGGACGTTTTTTAATTTTCTTAGCTTTTGTTAGCAGTTTGGCAAAGCAAGTGATACATAAATGGTTTCAATGTAAAAAAAAATCATAAAAGAGAAAAATATATAAAATGTACAGTAGTTTCTACCCACCCTGGGCCAACCTAGTTCCCTAGAAAGCTTCCCCTACCAGGTTCATTTCTGACTAAAGGAAGAGTACCAGTCCTCCAGCAAAACCAGCCCCATCTTTTCATCAAAGAGGCTCTCACTTCAGTGATATTCCTCCAGGGGAAGAGGACAGGAGCCAGGTTCCCTCGAATGTCATTCCCCAGATGTTCAAAACGTAACTAATTTATTAGCATTAGAAGATTTGGTTTATAGGGGAATCTCACTGGTCCAGTTTGTAGCCTACAAAAAAATGGATTATTTTTAAGTATAACATTAGAATATAAATAAAGGATGAGGATGTGGCTTTTTATTCCACTGAAATGGATACATTTCCAAACATGACAAAAATTAAAGAAAAAAGCATGCCTACCATTGAAGTTGGGGTCCCTCCAGATTTTTTAATATTCTTGGAAGGCATCCCATGAAGGCGACTGAGTCTAGCTTGGAAGCCTGGAAAATCAAAGTACTCAGTTTAGGAGAGTCTATGATTATTGGAGCATAGAAAAAGATCCTCTCATTTACAGGGTTCAAAAAGTAAGTTGGAGGGGGGATACATCTTGAACAGTGGTAAGGAAAAGGCAAAACTCACACTTAGCACATCTGAAGCGATGCCAGGTAGGTTCTAATGTGGTCCACACATGACTACTGACTATTTAAGCATCAGGATATTTATCCAGAGCTTTTGTTTCCCTTTCTATCATTTCCACATTTTCACGATGGGCCTTGCAGAAAAAGCAAGTCCACCGTCCTAATAATCTGAAAGCATGTGTAGTTGCGGATTTAGTGGTCAACGTGTTTCTTACAGCATCTTGTGCTTAGATTCTTTCATTTCCATTTTCGCTTCCCCTCTGTCAGTAATTCCTAGACTGACTACAATTGCACCCACCAGCGAGGAAGCGCTACTGACCTCTTCTTCCAGGATGAGACATAAGGGGGAAAGAACCAGTTAAGATACTTTCAAAGACAGGATCGGGCACATTTTTGTCTAGCTCGGCGGGGTCTTCCTTTTCCCACCAGGGCACGATGCCACTGACGCCGCACGCCCCGCCGGACTCCTTTTCGTAAAACCAGTCGCTCTGCTCATCATCACCTGTGCAAAGACAGGAAATCCCCCCAAAGATTCAGCTTCTTCATCCAAATGAACAGGGGTGACAGGTTTAGGTTAAACAAATACAAGACAGCAGTTAAATTTGAGCTTTGGAGAGATGATTAATTTTTAATGTAAATATATAGTACTTGCATGGAATGTTTAGTGTAAGTATTTTGACATAACTTATTATTTATCTAAAATTTAAATTTAACTGGGGGATCCTGCAATCATAAATACAGTCTATAAAAAAAACAAAAAAAACTTTTATTTTACCCCACAGCTTCACTTGAGAAATGTTTTTGAATACTGTAACAAGAACTGCCATCAACAAAAACATATAAAATGTTATGTTTTAGAACCAAGGTAAAAATGTGAAAAATAATAATAAACTGGTTAATCCTTTGGCAAAAACTGTAGGGAAATCCATTTAAGTTACTACCTTTTCCACATTAAGGAAAAATAAGCCTTAATCTCCTGCGGGGAATTTAAAAGTATAAAACTGTTGAATTTGTTCTTTGCAGCTGATAATGGTATCTATTAGCTTAATTTCATGATTTGTATGGAGGGTAAAAGGGGAAACAATCATGAACAGATGTGACTAAATTAAATTAATCTGATTAAGTTCATTAAGAAATAGTTGTGAAAAAGTTGATTTTAAATGAAAAGTGACAATAACACAGAGTTTACAAAGAAACTATACTGGACTATAAGTGATTTTTTAAACAACACTATTCACAGTAAAATTCAGTTTGAATCAACAGTATTTTCTTATTTTTTAAAAAAGGACTAATAAAGAGATGTATAGAGAAACAAAAGAAGGCAGACAGCTTTTAAAAATAAGACACAGAGCATTTTGAATATGGTCTGAAATTCTTATTTAAGTTTTCTTCATGATTTTTAGAAAAACTGCTAGTTGGTTTCTAAAAGGGTCATCACAACTGCCACAAACTTTTTCCCTTTAGAAAAAGGTTTCTGATTTCCAAAATCTCTCATTACAAATATTTTTATATGCAAACTGAAAATAACCTTAAGCTTCAACTGGAAATGATTTTATGGGAAACAAATATGGGGGAGTGAAAAATTTAAAGCATTTGGAAAACTAGAGTCACCAAAGTATTTCAGTTGAGGATTTAATAAAAATTAGTTTTCAAAAAGCACAATTCAAAGCACATAAATATTAGTACTTTTACTGAGAGTGATATTGAAATTTCACAGATTAGGTATAAGAAAGGAAGTCCCTTGAAACTGACTACCCAAGATCTTAATTCTAATTAAGACAACATTACTCTAGTAAAATAAGGTTATTTTATTTTTGATGTGATACAAAAGCTTATTCTCACCAGGGAAATCAAATGGCTAAATCTTAAGAACTTGGGCTTTGAAGTCAGACATACCAATTAGAATTCTAGTGTTTTGTAACGTTGGGGAAGTTACTTCAACTCCATTAGCCTAAGTTTCATCATCTTAAAAAAAAAAAAATCTCGTAGGGTGGTTTTAAGAATTAAATAAGAACTTAAAGTAAATTAAATGTAAAAAAAAAAAAAAAAAAAAGCACCCAGCATTGGGAAATATAAGCTCACAAAATGCTAGCATATTATTCTCAGCCTCTCAATGCTTTTCAAAGATTGGTAGGCTTATCCAAATGTTATTTTAAGTTTCTTTTTTCATTTCATTTATTATCAAATTCAACATTTATAATATAACTTTTGATAGAGATATGTACTTCAATGACAATTTAGGTATATTATCAAACCAGTCAAACTCACTCTTAGCCCTGAGGTTCTACCACATTTCAGCAAATTCTCTTTACTTTAAAAAGTCTATGGCCTTTAAAATAGTTATGTACCTATTTAATAGTTATGTACCTACTTATAAATAGTTTATAAGTAAACAAAAAAAATCATTTAATTTACTTTACTGGTATTGCCAAGAGGATGAATAGTCTAACAAAAACAAAAAAAAGCGTGGGGCAGCTATTATGTTGTCCTTTTTTTCATAACATCTTTATTAATAATTTTAAACAATAAATTATGTTTTTCCCTTAGAGCTTATTGCTCTCCTCTAAAGATCGTTGAGAAATGAACATAAAATTTATGATTAAGTATTTGCATGTATGCCTCCTATCCACTTCTTAAGGTTTTCATATTTCCTTACAGGACAGGTAGTTTCATAATAATTCCAAATAATTCAAAGACGGAAAGGATCTAAGTTGTAAAAACATTATTGTTTAATGGTTTACATACAATATTGAATTCATGAAAATCGTCTAATTACTTACAAACTGGATAGGATGAGTAAATGTCACAGCTGAATAAAAATGACAAATGACTTGCAAATCCAACTCTATAAATGCTTAAACAGAATTAAAGACATTTGGGATCAGGTGGAGAATGAGAACCAGTCTTGTGAGCTTGCTAAAAGAGACAAAATTGAAAAGACTGAGGTATGTAAAGCGTTCTCAAGGAAGATAATCCTTCCTTAATATTCTTAGCTCCACATACTAGCTCTTGGAGATGATCAGTTCCTTTAGGTTGTGAAATACGGGATCTGTTCGTAGCACGTAAGAGAATTAATTAAACTGCAGCCCACTAAGCCGTGTGTGTTAGGTAAATGGATTGCAGTCATCAGCTCGTGGGACAACTAGTATATAAGCACAACTTTAAAATGAAGACGGTTTTCCAAACAGAGGAAAAATATGACGTTGCAGTACCTTGTCTTCCCTCATCATTGGTAAACAAGCCAGCATCGGTGCTGCTAAGACTGCTGGAATCACTGTGATAAGGGGAAAGAACAAACAAACAAAAAAAAACAGATCAAAAGAACAATTGATCTCTCAGTTGTAAAATTTTAAAGAGACAAGACAGCTCAGAGATGGAACTTAAGCCTGACAAAGATCTGAAAGAAAAGAAGATGACTTTTTTTTAATCACACTGCAAATATCCCGGTTCCATTAACTACAGAGCATATTATTTTTGGCACATAAAACCACAGGAATCTAATGGGACCCTGACAGTAAGCCAGATGTGACTGCAACGAGGTGCTGACACAATTGATGCATTTTATTATCTGCTTTCATCCAATGCTCAGTGCTCCTTTCTTATGCCCTGCAATTCAGCTGGAGCTGGGAACACCGCTGCTCAATAAAATGGGAAAAGTCTCAATCACAGGCAGCCTAAGCCTTTCTTCAGCACGAAGTACAAGGGCCGGGTATGAAATTACTTTTTCATAAACACGTTTGCCGATATTCTGGAAAAAGATATTACTTAGGAATTTACAACAACTCTGTGACTTGGCAAGGAAGAAATAAGTTGACAATGGTAACAATCCAAATTAAATCCAAGTAAATGTCCCTCTGGGCAAAAAAAAGAGTATCACCAACATGAAGGAGGGAATATGCAAAAATAATAGTTTCTCATGACTTCCATAGAAGTTTGAGAGTCTGACACAGTCAAAATTGACATAGGAATGAAAACAAATAGATACTCGATGGACATGAATAAATTGTCAATATTAGTTCTAACAGAAGCAATGCTTATGTGATAATATAGTTATTAATAGTTAAAAAAAACACAAGAACAAGGCCATATGATAAAAGGTTTAGTCTCTAAAAAAAAATGAATGATGCTCTTTAAAACTTCTCATGTATTCTCTTTTTACTGTAATTCTTAATTTTACCTATCAGAAAATTGTCTTAGGTGATTTTTTTTTAATACTTAACATGCAGAACTCGGTAACCTAATTTTTTTTAAAAAGCCTCCTAATCTGTTTAACAGTATTTAAATTAAGAATTTAGGATTAAAATTATACATGGGATCTAAAACCGTATACATTTTCTGAATATAAAAATATCTGGTTTTGATTTTTAAAAAATAAATATAAACAAAGTACAAGAATTTAAGTGACACCTTGTCCTAAGGGACTCTAAATTAGTACCTTTCCCTTTAACTTTCTTCAAATTAAGAGAATGTATGAAGCTTCCTACACTGCACAATGTTAATAAAAGAAAATGACATTTTCTAAGAGCAGATTTTCTTATTTACAAATATATACGCTTGTCCATGTATAGAGATATTAGAGTATTGAGAACACTTTTGGAAACTTTATCTTTTTGCTATTTAGCTGTCCAAACTAGTATTGTTATTGCTTTTTTGTTTTTGTTTTTTCTTTCTCTTCTGGACTACGTAGTGTTTTGCTGTCTGCCCTCATCAACACAACTCTAATAAAGGGTCTTACCATACCTACCGCATGTCACAATTCTCTTTTTAAAACCCTTGAAGCAAAATATAAATATAGTAAAAATATAACATTCAGAATTCCTCAATTTTAGAAAGATATGTTCAAAAATGCCTAAGAGGAGTCTGGGGTAGCACTCCATAATACAACACATTAATATACAGAAGGTGCCAAAAAAAATGTATATACATTTTAAGATAGGAAAAAAACTATATTAAAATTATGCTGATAGTAACCACTTTGAGCACCTCTTTCAATTGCAGAAGTCAAACGTGACTTGTATTTATCTTTTGTTATCGATATATATTATTACAATGTTAATACAGTTTTTTCCTTTCTTAAAATGTGTATACTTTTTTTGGCACCTTCTGTATTTTTTCAATTAAATGAATGAATATTCACATTAAATACAGGTCCAGTTAGGTCTGGCAACAAATAAATTAATTTCCACAGCTTTCAGAATTCAGATTTGCAGATTAATGATTGTGAACCTATCTATCTATCTATCTATCGATCGATCGTACAATGGTCCTCTAATCTCTTAATTCAGATTTACCTTCTCTAATATATTTTATATACAACCAGGTTCATCTTTCCAAAATATAACTTGTTGACTAAAAACATGATATCCTTGGATGGGATCCTAGAACAGAAAAAGAACATTAAATAAAAACAAAAGAACTTGTGATCAAGTATTGACTTTTGTTAATATTGTGTCAACATTGGCTCATTAATTCTGACAAATGAACCATAGTAACGCAGGATATTAACAGCAGGGGACGCTGGCTGTGTGATGCACGGGAGCAGGATATGTTGTAGAACTCGGCACCGTCTCGGCCACTTTTCCATGACTCTAAATAGTTTCCTATTAAAAATCTAAAATGATTTTGCCACACTTGTTGGATTAAATTTAGATTTCAAGGCTCTCTGTGGGTTAGAGCCTAAATTAAATTCTTCCCCCATCTCTGGTCCTGTTTTTGTAATGTTTTCTCCTCCTTTCTCATCTCTCTCTGTCTGCTCACTCTTCTGAAAGATATAAGGAAATCAGAGGTCCTTCTCTAAGACCAACTCTTCGTCCTTTACCATGCTGTCCTACTTTCAGACATTTTTACATGTGTTTTAAATAACGTTTCCTATTGACATTTCACCTTGTTGACATCTAGCTAGATGCTCCAAGCATATCATGTATAATAGTTGTGAAGGTGTTCCGTAGGTCAGAACGAGAACTTAAATACAAGCAAGACTTTTCATTTTGAGCATCTGATAGCCTTTAGGGCTTACGTGCAAGGACACACCTTCCCACTTTTTTTTAGTATGACTTTTATAGCACAGTATTTGGAGGAGATAGTCCATGAATGCTAATTGAATTAATGTATGTACACAGTTCCCAAAGTCCTGCCCCAATCTGTTCATTTCCTCTATATTTTGTTCCTCAAACCTGGGCATCATCTGAGAGTCCTCCTTTTCATTCATCCTCCCAAATACAGTCAGTAAATCTCCCATTGACTCCAGCTCTTAAAACTGCTCTCCTATATATATATTTTTTCTATTATCACTGCCACAATTCACCCACCACAGACCAGTGAAAGGTGAACAGAATACCTCTGTCAGGATCCCGTTGGTCATCTTAATAGCATGTACATCTAATTGATAACATGTAAATCTAACTTAGTTTCTTCACTCACTTCCCACTCCTTAGATGATGAAATGCAAACTATTTACAATCCCTTTAAGACTTGCTTATTTACTGTGATAGCCTCAACCCTCACTTTCTGCTCTCGTAATAATGAGGTACATACGCGTTCCCCAATACACTACGCATGCTTCACAATCCATGCCTCTGCACGCGCTGCTCCCTCCACCTAGCAACGCCACCTCCCTCTGTCCTTGTCACTCCTCTAATAGCCAAATGGGCTTCGTGCTGCTTAAAATCACCACTCCTTCAGTAAAGTTTCCCTCCCCAGTACCTTCCACTCAGCACATTTCATTTTCAGTTTTGGCTTGTCTGCTAGTCCAGATTATGAGGCTGCAGAGAACAGGGCCTGCGTGATTATTCGTCTGGGTACCCGGAGTGAATAGTAAACAGCAGTTACTCGAGGTCTGTTCAATCACGCACAGAGTCAGGTAGTTCCATTCTTATTTATAAATCAGTTTCAAGGGAATATGTAGCTTTTCATGCAGGAAAGCTTTGGAAGTAGACTCAGAAAACTTATACATGTTGGGAAAATACCTCAGGTATGTAACAATCTTCCCACAGAAGGAATATGCACCTAACTCTCAAGTGACAAGAAAACCCAGTTACAGAGCTAAGTTTAAAAGAAGAGGGGAAAAAACTCGTTTTAAATTTATTCAAGAGTAAAAACATCCTCTTTGAAATTTTGTACCTGGGCTGTTGAACGCTAGGTAGCCTAATCATATCTTTCTTAGGTATTCAAATACATTTTACAAGGAAAAGAAATGAAGAGCGTTTCATCTCATTTCTCTGCCAGGGCAGATGGCTGTCCATAAAAGGCAGACGTCAAGGAGGGGAGGGGTTTGCACAATTAATCCAGAAGCAGGTAGTCTGTGACTAATCCAGAACTGACTGTGGATTTATCTCCACAGCTCCCCTCCCTCCCAAGCAAGTGAGCAATAATTAAGCTGATCGGCCCAATACTACCATACAAATTATTCCCATTGTGGTATAAAAATGACAACTGTCTTGGAAGAAAAGTAGATACCATAAACTTTTCAAAGCCATCCTGAAACACTTTTTAAAGTAAGTTTTACTGCTTTAGAAAAAATTGCATAAATAGCCAGTTATCTCTAATAAAAGGTCCATTCTATGAAATTTTACCAGATCCTACTCATATCTGTAATCATATGATCATATTTACACACAAAAGAATCATATAATCATATTAATCCATAGTTCACAACCACCATGATTAAGATGCCAATCCTACAAATTAAAAATCAAATACTCCTTCCCAGACCATTTTAAGTGTTTTTTCCCACATCATAGTTCTGCATTTGATTTTAAAGACACACCTAAAATGATGAACAGTGTCAGCATTTTCTCATCTCCTGCAAGTGGCCTTAGTTCTGTATAAAACGAACATGGTCACTTACCTTTTGATGCTGGTAAAATAGTACTTATCACTGTGGTGTACCTGCTTTCCAGGTAGGGATAGGTTAGACTAACTGCCAAAATCATTTGTCTAGTGACAAGATCAGGTGTTTCTAGACTGTAAACTGGGTTTCACAATTCATAAAGGATTGGAATTCCTAGCAAAGTACAGACTAAAAATATCAAGCCACACACGTTAAAGTGGTGTCAACTTTTGATTCTCAGTAATCAGAATATACTGATAAATTGTGAAACTAAAAAAAGCCAAAGACTAAAACTCTATAATTAAACAAACAAATAATTATAAGTCCAATTCTAAGAGTTACAGATGTGCTGTTATTCAAATGCACATCCTTCCCCATTGAAACGCTATTTCCTTTTCTCTTTGTAGCTGAAAATTAAGTCATTATAACACAATCAAAAGACTTTGTGTAAATCAAGTAAGCAATTTTCCTTTGAGCTAAACATCATAAATTATAAGAAAATATAACCATGGTTAAACAGTAATATCGCCGCCCTTATTAGAATCTAGAATTATTTTAAAATAGAATGAAAATGCACAACACATTCAACCACAAACACTGTAGACACATATCTTTATACTGAGGAAAGAGAAAAGTCACCTTTCGCTCATGAGCTCATCGGAGATTTTTTGCTCTTCATACTCCATTTTGTCCTTATTGGTCTGGCTTATTTCCTCACTTTCTAAAACTACTCCTTCATCTTGGATTTTGGGTCCTTGTCTAATGATTTTCAATTTCCTTTTCTTGACTTTGCTCTTGGTGAACTCCTGATAGTGGTAAACTCGATCACTGTCCATGTCCTGGTCTCTACAACCTTCAGGGGGCTGGGTCATCGTCCGTTTGCTGGAGATGTCCTGCGGAAGGTCGACCGCCATGCGTTTCACCTTCCTCCTCCTGCGCAGAGTCCGGTTCCCGAGGCTGTCCATGGCAAAATCGGACTCATGCCACAGAGGGCGTTTCCCACGCACGTTGTTATTTAAGTTAGACGTCGGCCTGCGCTTGGCCACGAGCATTTGGTCATCAGAGTCACTGTGATCCTTTTTGTTATTATTGTGGTTCTCTCTATAGTCCTTGCTCGGTTCTTCTAAACTCGAATCAGAGCCCTCACTTAAGCAGTGACCGGTCTCCCATGGGTGGTGAACATTGTATGACCTCCGCTTTCTTCCTCTCCTTTTCCTTGCCTGGCGTTTCAGAGGGCAAGATATGCTTCGAGAATGGTCTCCCGTTTCAGCAAATCCACCTCGAGCTTGCTCTGAGCTCTCCTCCAACGCTGAGACAAGATCATGAACCAGTTCCTCCATGGTTCGACTGAAATGCCTACATTTTTAAAGAAAGAAAAAAAATTACAGAAACTAGGCAGTATTTAACTGTATTAACCCAGCTTATTACTGCAGACAATTCACACTAAATCTGGCTAAAATTAAGAGTTATTACAAAGAAATGTCAAAAAGCTATTTTAATTTTCCTATCTAAGATACCAGTTTTAAATATTCTGACTCACTTTAAGCTCTTTTCTTGTATAAGTTCTTTTATTAAACATACAAATTACTTCAAGATACCGTGAGCATAATATTAGCAATGAAAGGTCTCAGTAATTTTATATTTTGACTGTGTAATTATGGGAAAGTTATTTCCGCTTAAAAACTGTTCTGCAGTCTACTCCTGTATGTTTCCTAGATCAGATAAAGAGAGAACTTCTCAACCCTCCCCCCACCCCTTTTCTAAGGAGGAAGCTCCCAGTCCTCTCTCTACTCACCAGATGACCTACCAGTCACGGCCATTATATGCCCGGGAGACGGGCAGACTGACAGGCACTTTCCAGATTTGTAAAGGTCATAAACAATCATTTCTCAAACTGAGTTCTAGCAGCACTTAGGGCTCAAAATATTCTAATTATAGAGGACTATATGCTTCTAGGGTCTGGAGCAGGGGTAGGCACACTTTTCTGTAAAGGGCCAAATAGTAAACAGTTTAGGCTCTGTCATGACTACTCAACTTTCACCATCCTAAGGTGAAAACGCTCATAAGCAATACATAAATGAATAGGTAAGGCTGTGTCCTAATTAGATTTATAAAGCCAAGCGATGGGGGGCATAGTTTGCTGACCCCTGCTTTCCATATTTCTATAGCCTATATTTACAGATGTTTTCTTCTAAGTTCCCTATAACTTTTAACTCTGTCTTTTCATTTTAATGATTTCCTGAAAACATACATACATTGTGACTTAACTGGCTTTACCACTTATCAGAGGATGCACATGTTAACAGCTTCTATACCTTGAGAACTTACTATGTGCCAGGCCCAGGATTCTAAGTGTTCCATATGCCTTACCTCATTTCATTCTCATATAAAGCTAGGAGGTGGTAGAGGAAATACACAGAGAGTAAGGGCAGCCTGCCCAGTGTGGCACTTGGAGGAAGTGGTAGAAACAGGATTTGAACTCACGCGCTCTGGTTCCAGAGCCTGAATGTCCCTATCTATAGCCAAAATCAGCTACACGATTCCAGTATCCAGTCTCTATTTTGTTTATGATTGATTTAACAGCAGGTGGTACAATTCTGACTACACTGATTTCTCCATTACCTATTACGTTAATAACTGCCTTTCTCTTGCCCCTTTATTGCATTCAATATTTTGTTCTTTTCCTTTAATGCTGTTTCTCTGGAGATATGTAGTCTGAAAGAACTGTTATCTTTAAATATAATATTGCACCTTGAAAAAATTTACTGGAAGCCAGTTTAACAGGTGTTGCAATAAAGATTCTTTGTCATCAAGAAGACTCAATATCACCTGGTTCTAGAATAACTTGCTTTTTGAAGATACAGTTTTCTTATTAATGGGTGAATTACTAGTTCTAAATATTAATTTAATTAACCCAATGCATGAATATATTCTCCAACTAAAATTGCAGGTTATTTTGGAAGTTACAATTTAGTGCCTTCGCTTCAAAGACACAATTTGGTCCTCATATTAGAAAAAGTTAGCAAATCAGATTCAATCCATTAAAATCTGATACTCTTCATTTAGTTTCATTAAAAAAAATATTGCTAAAAATATAAAAAAATATTGCTGTAACTACTACCGTTTAACAAAGTATAATCAATAACACTAAGAATGAAAGCAAAATTTCTTTATAACATTAAAATTGTCAGCCTTATTCAGTTTTATATTGTTTTTCAAGACAAAACATATTTTAAAAAAATATTTCAACTAGAAGAATCCTATTATACAGTGTCACTCAAACACGAATTAACTAAAAAATTACTTTAAAAAAGTTTTTAAAACCCTATAAAAATACAGAAAAAAAATACACTTAAGAAAAGTGCCATTCAGAATTCAAATCACTTTTCCCCCTTCAGTTTCAACTAATCAGACTCCCGCAAATCAATTCCAGCCAAAACCTGTTAGTGAGCCAATAACATAATATTACTGTCAGTCAAGCTGCTTCACTTACATGGTTCAGGCAAATCTGGTATCACAGGCTTCACAGAAACAGTCATTACAGGAGACCACCACATGATCAACAGTTCATTTGTCTCCTTTGCTTTCAGTTATATTGAAGACACCACTCTACTGCAACACTTCATCCTAAAGATATTTTCTTAAATAAGGCCTTTGCCATTAGAGGAATTATATAACTGTTCTGTACAAAAATCTGTTTATTAAACCACCTCCATGGTTTTAAAGTCTGTAAATTATAAAATTCAGCGAATTACCACTTCGCAGATTGATAAAACAATTTCTCTTCATTTGGAAATGAAATCTTTTGGAAACAGTTTGTATTGGGTATAATGTCTAAGATAGTACAAATATATAGAATAAAGTTATAGTCTCACTAGCCATCTAAAGCTGGATTTGTAAAGGGAAACGATTTGAGTAGATAAGTATTTTGAGTCTTTTGGTGGTATTGGATTATGCTGAATAAGATAAGATGTATGCTCAATCCCAAATTTCATGTATCAGTTTTAGGTAAAAATTTTTGGCCAAAGGTCAAGTTCGTTTCTCCCCCTGTAGGCAATATTAAACATCTAGTGAAATGAGAGACTTGCTCTCTTCTTGGCTTCCTTTAATACTTAGGTTTTCCTAAAAAATGTATGTTTGAGAGTGAGGAAGATCAATACACGCAGAAAATCTGGCACAAAGTTCAGGGTTTTCTTTCAAATATCTCTGATTCAAGGAAGAATCAGGAAGCTGCCTTAGTGCCAACTTACAGCGCGTATGTCGCACGGGACTGGCAGTTGACTGTGGAACGAGGAGCTCCCAAAGTCAACGATACATAGGCAGGCACAGCTGCAGCTGAATCCCAAGAGAGCCCAGAAAACAGACCCTCCTCCCATCCCCCGTAACCAACAGCCAACCATTTGGGTGGTGACTGCTACTTCCTGAAGTCTCTATTAGCAAGAACTACTATTCCTAAGAGGGAAAAATACAGCATGTATAGAAAAATTAGGCAATAATTTCCTTGCCTGGATACAGATAAAAAATAGCTACATAAGAAGAGAATAGACGTGTGTCTACTGCATAAACCCAACAAGTTCATTAAAAAACAAGTCTTCCAGATATAGCTAAATGGTAATGGACTACAGCTATCAAATATCTAGTTAGGGAAAAAAAGGCCAAATACTCTTTATCACCTAGTAAATGGTAAAATTCTCATCTTCATCTCTGTAAAACAGATTATTTATTCTACAAAGTTAAGTAACTTTAGGAGTGGAGTGCTCAAAGCAGGTTACCTGTTGCTAAATACAACTGCTCAACTGGCTTTCAAAAATTTAAGGGAAGAAATGACCATTTATGCATTACTTTATGAATAAAAATTCAATGTGTACAAAAACAGTACACTAACATAGTACATAGTCAAGAACTATGCAGATGAATGTATGACCGCTCACAAACTTAAGCAGAAAATTGTCTTGGAATTACGTGCCTCGGTACTCACAGTAACTTTTATTTAAGACAGGAAAGGTTGGTTGGTTCTAAAAGGATACAGGAAACAGCCAAACAGTATATTAAAATTAATGAATAGTGTAGACCATGGCAATGACTGACTGACTAAACGTGCAAATGGTGAGCCTTAAGGATGACACATCAAGGACTAAATTTTGTGACTAATTTAACAAAATGTGATCCGTTAGAATTATATTAAGATTTCTGCTACTCATAGGAATGTATAAGTTTGGTAATATTATTTGTCAAAATAAGTCTTTATTTTAGTCTAATAACTTATTAATAGACTGTGTCTTCATTTCTCCTCTTATATATTTGGGGGGAGGTCATCTTAGGAATTTAAGAATAACCCTAACATTGAATGTCAACACTTGAGCTAGTTTAGAAACTCTGTGACCTATTTAAACCATTAATCAGAAGTAACCTTTTCTCTCCTTTTTGAGAAAGGTAGCGTGGGCTTGGGGGAACCTGTTATTCTGAAACATGTAATGATTAATTATAACTTTACACTAACACTGGGCAATAAATATAGAATATAAAAGTTCTCTAGGGAAAAAAAAAGGCTTGGAGGAAACTGTACAGAACATGAGCGTTAAGAGTCAAACCTATGTATTTGGATGCTATATTCTATGATATTTACTAGCCACAGGGCCTTGAACAAATTACTCATCTTCTGATTGGTTATGCATCATAAAAACTGGTATCATTTCTACCTTGAAGGGGGTTCTAGGAGGATGAGAGTGGGTCTTTAATGTGTGAGAGCAGTTTTTACAACTTGCAACAGAGGCGGTAGATAGAGGTTATCTACAAGTAAGAGAAACTGGTCACTGAAATATCAAATCAGTCTGCTTTTATAATATAGTATAACCATATTATAAATACTGAGGGCTTCATAATAAAATCAAAGGCACTTAACTTCTCTGGGGTTTTGAACCATTCTGAATGTTGGGAAGAGTGGAGACAATAGACATTTGCAAAACTCCTGCATGCAATTTCAAGAAATTTAGGAATTCCTTAAAAGCTCTCTTAAAGATCTTAAAAATAAATAAATAAAAGATAAAAAATCCCAAGTTAAGAAAAAAAATTAATGTTGTGTATCTGACCTACTCTTAATAATATATGGAGATATAAGAAAAAGTATTAAAGAAAATCATCCTACCATGTTAAATAGTCACACAGTTCTTCACCACGCCAAAAAAAACTCATTTCCCACAAAGGAAGCACTCAATTGGAGGTGCTACTGGCAGTTGCTAGTTTGTCACTTTTGTCACCACAGGAACATTCTGAAAGCTTGTTTTCCTCCTTACCCTAGCAACTTGGTGATAAACAAACCAAAAGTGGCTTTAAAGGAAAAAAGTCTAACTCTACTTTCCAAATAGTGCTCTAAGGAGGAAACAGACTCACTTGTTTTGTAAATTTGAAGAACATACTTTTGATTTTTGTTACTTCATTTAATGACTTCAAGAGTCATTCACAACTTCTTTCCTTATACGCTAATGGCTTTCAAAATATAAACTATTGACTAAAAAACTGCCTAAGTGAAATAATATCAAAGTCTAAAACAAACCAACAAAAAATAGAATCTAATTCATTCCAATCCCTGTCAACATGCATATATGTATCTATATCTCTATCTGCATCTGCTCAAGCTTCTAGTATATAAGAAATGAGTCTCATTCAGTGCTTATAAATGCTAACTCCTCAATATGTATTAAATATCTAATTTATTCTGAATAGAACAGCCATGAGAATGAAGACAACTGAATATTAATTAAAAGTACCTAGCATGATGCTTGACACATCACAGATTTAAAAAATCTGTTGGATAAACAAACTCATGAATGACTAAATAAAGGAACAAATAACAAAAGAAAAATATGGCGACTAAAAATTGAGACAATCCAGTATTCAAAATTTGTGTTACATTAACAAGTTAGATACCCTAAGTTTTTAGTTAAGTAAATGTGCCGTTAAGGGCATATTATCAAGGATGGTTTAAAGGTCTCCAGCCTGCCGTAAATAAGGATGCCAAGAAGTTATACCAAGATTAATGAGTTATTTGCCCAAAATCATGCTGGTCATTGCTTTGGTTCCTAATTGTTGAAACAAAAACTTGACTCAAACAAACATGACAGTATGAAATTGAGTTCAAGACAACAACAACAAAAAGCAGTTATTAAAAAAAATGCAGTTTCATTATGCAGTTTTTCCTTAAAAAAAAACAAAAAAAACAAAACCCAAAATACCAAATAGGAATGAAACTATAGAAACAAAGGTCCAGAATCAACAGTTTATTTTTAATGTTCTTTTAAAAGCAAAGCCACATAAAGTTAAATAAATAGACATTATAGTTCAGTATGTCAGTAATGAGCCAGTATTTTCATTATCAAGGGCTTAATTTTCTAAATTTGTTTAGTTCTACCTTTAAATAACCCCAGAAGTTGACATTACATATAAATTATTAATGTAAAAAGTAATAAAGAATAGTGTATCTAAATTCTGAATTTGATTTGTCTACCAAATGAAATCAAATTTTGAAAGGTTAACATTAGATGTACCAAGATAGATATATTTTGATCCCTAATTTCAAAAATGTATGTGAGTGATGAGGCAAGAAGTGATAGATGCTCTCAGTTACTATATTTTTTTAGAAAAACATAATATGAATCACAAGATTAACTTAAACAAAAAATATATTCATTTCCTAACACATACAAAAAAAAAATCACAGGGTCTTTATTTAATTGTACAATTTTTTCTTCCTTAGGCTTCTTAACTATAAAATATCAGTCATACTATTCAACAAATTGTTAAAACATCTACATTTACCCATCTGGTGCCTAAAAATTGAAAAACGAATCACGACACTGTTGAAAAAGTTGTAGTCAAGATGGGAGTTACATACATCAGGAATTCCAAGTTGGTTAACAATTCCAGGCATGTGCTTTCCAGTTTATATACTGAGATTACGGTACAGTGGTCAGACATCAGAGGCAGTACACCAGGGCAGTAAGAATTTTTGTAAAATATTCTGGAATCATGCTGCAAATATGACACTTGATCAAGTTATTGAAACTAAATTTGCCCCTTTCACCATCTCTAAAATGCAAAAAAAAAAAAAAAAAAAAAAGGTAGAATCTACCTCAAAAGATTTAAATACAATGATATACATGTCTGTAAAGCGCAGCATACACTGGGCTGGAACATATATGCATAGTGTACATGTCTCATGAATGAATGAAAAAAAATCCCATTACGAAATTCTGAATGAGGATGGTTGCGCCCATAAACTAGAAACTAAAAGTTCCTGTTGTCCGGAACACATTCATTCTGCCAAATCAGGCATGCTTTTAAGAATTTTTTTTTTTTTCAAAAACACGGATTAAGTGCTAAGCGCTGTGTTATATGAGTCCTCTGGTGCCTTAAAAAAGGACGAGTTGTGTACTGCTAAATATAAACAGACAACTGAAGGTGGTAGCTCTCTGTGCAATAACGCGGTACCTAACCAGGATTTAGGTAAAAAGTGGGAAAGGAAGGAGTTGAAAGAATCACATTTTTGAATTAAATACCCACCTATCCTAAAAACCAGTATCCCCACAGCAAGAGCAGGCCAACCTACGGAGCACAGTTTGAAGCCCTCCCTTATCGAGATCTTGAATGGTGAAACCCTAAGACAGCTACCTGGGGTGACGGAAAGGCCTTAGACCTTGTTTGGTGTGTTGGTTACCTGGTATACACAATTGCCAAAACTAAGAAACTTAGAAATATGTTTTATTTTATACTAATTATATCACAATTTTTTTAAAAAAAGTGCTCTCTGCTTTTCTAAATGGAAAAGGTGAGAATTTCAAAGAAGCATAATCCAATCTATATTCATTATAAAATGAATGACAGGATGATCTGATCGCATTCACAACATGTAGAGAAGATAGTCTTTTAACTTTCCAGAAATTGGTGATGCAAAATAAACGGGGATCATAGGCTACTAAATTCCCCTTGTTCTCATTTGCTGCAGAATCTAGGGACGGAGACACCTTTTCCAGCCACATGTCACCTGTTGCACACTTTATGTTTGAGAATTAACTGTCAGTGGAAGAATCTGCGTGTTTCACTGCTTGTCTTGTGTGTGCTTGGAGGAACAGAGCTGGGGAGGAAAATAGGACAGGCATGAGAGTTTTCAACTAGCATCCATCACCCAGCTTCTGGCTTTTAGGACTCAAATGTGCGTGGCAATCATGGACAAGTCACTTCGGTATTCTGTGCCTGTGATCACCTGCTATCACAGGATGCTCATAAGGATACACTGAAAGCACTGAATACGTGAAAGCACTTTGAAAAGTCAAAGCAGCATATTATTCTAAAGTGGCACTGATGCTGTGACACCACAGCCATAGTGAAACCCCAAACTTAATCCTGGCATTTACAGGTTCTCAGGAAACACCCGTGCATACCTCATTTGAACTAGAATGAAAGGGACAGAAACAGGTAGGTTACTCCCACTCAAAAAAAAAAAAAAAGAGGGTGGCGAGTGAGGTCGCTTCCACTACCAAACTTCCAGAACTCAAGATTTCTGGGGTTTTGATCTTCCAAGACACTGGGTAGAATCTAGTCAATTTTAAAGAGAGAAGCGCGGGGACAAGGCCTGGATGCAGATACAATCCTTCCTGTCCCTAGTCTTGGTCAACAGTCCCGAAGCCATGAATTGCTCTTGGCAGCTCCCAGAAAGCTTTCCTCCTAAAGCCCCCTGCAGGGTGAAGGCGAGCGCCACCTGCAAGCACGGGCTTGTCTTCCTTCCCACAGCCTCTGCACACCCCTCACCGCCTTCCTCGCACTGCGTCCGTCCCGGGCACGAGGGGAGCGAGCAGGGCCTAAGCGTCTTCAGGTCGTGCGTCCCAGCGCCCTCCCGCCCCCCGGCCGTTCCAGGTGCGGCGGCCTCCGGCCCTCGCCCCGCGTCCTGCGCTCCCGTCCCCAGGGCCGCCAGCCTCACCAGCTGTTCCCGGCGGCTGGAGCTCCGATCGGTGGGCGCCCGGCGGCCCCGAACATTAACGACACCCAGGGGCCCGGCCTCGAGGCTCAGGCCCGAGAACAGCCTCCAACTACCAGGGTCCTAACGACTTCCAAGGGGCAGTTCAGCATTTTGAGCGGAGCTTCCGGAAGCAGACGGGAGGCGGAAACCGGATGCCCGGAGCAACCATTCGTTCTCTCCCCGCCGCAGCCCGCTGCTTTCCTCGCCTAGCGAGCCTCCTGTTTTTACTCCCAGAAAACACAGAGGCAAAGAAAGATAACAGCGTCCTGCTCAAAAATGTATTAATTCTTCTCTCTAATATCCCAGAAACTGGAACAAGGTGGAAAAGAAAGTGGAGGAAACGAACAGTGGAACCCTCCCCCCCCCAACTAGCGTGATGGTTTAGCTCGGTTGCCTTGGAGACCGAGAGTAACACCAGTGGGAAAGCAGGCTCTGAGACAGGCGATGGCCACGTTAGCCCGGCTGCAAGCTCGGTCCACGATGATAGGACAGCAGTACTACTTTAGGAACAGGTAGGTCATCACCTGGGAGGAGGGCACGCAAAGAGCTGGCTTGACGTTAGCCAGTCTTCTATGAACAAATTCAATAAGGACCTGCCCTCCCCCCCCCAACTTCCCCTCTTAATTTGTTGGCTGCAAATATAATCACAAGTTTAAAAGTTGCATTACCATACAGGGGAATTACAGATGCAGGGGGCCCATAGATATCAATTGGAGATGATTGAAGTAAAAGCCCAGCACAGATAAAATTGTAAAATGAAGTGTTTTTCTTTGACATTACCTCGCTGCGAGTTCATGAAACTTATGTCCTGGCTTATGGAAAGTTGAATAGCTCAATTGGGGTCACCTGGGCTCCCCTATCTGGGTGAGCTAGTGTGGCCCCCATCTACCTAGGAATTTGTGTCTCCATTATTTCACTGAACTTAACTGTTCTGTGACTCACTTGTGCCCCTAAAGTGACAGTGTGTAAACCATCTGGATAATGAGTATCAGTACATTAATTAATAGAAGAGGGCCAAGGAAGATACTAGCAACCTGTCCATCTCCCTCCACCCAGACTTCTCACTCAGGAAGAGGTTCATTTTCACAGTTGCCTCTGGAAGCCATGCCCCAGGGCTTTTTCCAACTTCAGAGAACTGCCAAAAAAGTGAATTAGACGATGCTAGAATATAGTGACCAATATGAATATGGCAGACCAAAGGAAAATAAGTCAATAAGACAAGATCGTGCTGAGCTGTTCTTATTCTAACATCTATCTCACCGACTACATTGTCATGGGGCCATGTACCTCTCTTACAGCACTTAATCACGATTCCATTTTACATTCTGTTGTGAGATAACATATATTGTCCCTCTTAAACCAGAAGTGGAGAGTGTCATGTTTTTGTTCATCATTGTTTCTGTCTCCTGTGTCTGTCATAGTTTCTGACACATAGTTGCTACACAGTAATTATATCTTTAATAGTTCCAGAAACGAATTTTTCAGTTGATCATTAGTCCTGGTTTAAGTAAACGTAACTGAAAATGGCAAAATATAGTAATTATCTATTATCTGTATATTATCTTAATGTAGATAAATGATCTATTTAGCAACCATTTAGAGGATGCAGCAGGTCCTGTGTTTGTTTATGTATATAAAAGAAATAAGCTACATCTCTCTTGATAGTCACAGCCTAATATGGAACATAGGCATTTAAGAAACCATTATTATAGATTAAGGATGAACAGGAAGGGAAACAACTAACATTTCTTGAGCACTGATTGTATGCTGGGCATGGACTACGAGCTTTTTCACATAGTATCTCATTTGGCTTTCACAATGGTGTAAGTTAAACTATGTATTGGGTTGCCGGAAAAGTCATGATGCATGTTTGCAACAGGTGGCACTAGTTCATTTTTGGAAGCACTAGAGTCATTCGCATCTATGTTACTGCTGTGTCATTTGACAGCTGACAGTTCTAGCTTCATTCTAAAAAAAAATTGAACAATTTGGTTGAGTTTTGGAGATTTTAAAACAAGTTGAAGGTGGAAGACCAAACTGTGTGTTTTTGCCATATTTTACTGTTTTACTTCCATAAAGGGAAGAACGTGCGTCAAGCTTGTGAAAAGTTGCATAAAGTTTACAGTGACAATGCTCTACAAGAATGTCAGTGCCAACGATGGTTCACGAAATTCTGTGCTGGTGATTTTCATTTCAACGACGCTCCTCGGTCAGGGAGGCCCATCGAGGTTGATGACGACAAAATAAAGGCAATGATCGAGTCAAACCCACGTTACACGACACGAGAGATTGCAGAAACGTTGAACATCTATCATTCAAGCGTTCACAACCACCTGAAGAAGCTGGGATACATAAGCAAGCTTGATATTTAGGTTCCGCATGAACTCAAAGAAGTTCATTTGATGGTACATATAAACATCTGCAATATTCTCATTAAATGTGAGGAAAATGATCCTTTTTTTGAAGTGACTGATAACTGGTGATGAGAAGTGGATTGTTTACAACAGTGTGGTATGCAAATGGTCTTGGTCCTGACGTGATGATTCGCCTCAAATGACATGGAAAGCAGACATTCATTAGAGAAAGGTTATGCTCTCAGTGTGGTGGGATTTTAAAGGTGTCATGTTTTTTGAGCTCCTACCAAGGAACCAAGCAATCAATTCAAATATGTACTGACGGCAGTTGTACAGTTTGAATGAATCCATCATCCAGAAACATCCAGAGCTTGTTAATTGTAAAGGAGTTGTGTTCTATCGCGACAATGCGAGACCACACACAAGTTTGATCACCCATCAAAAATTATTGGAGCTTGGATGGGATGTGTTGCCACACCCACCATACTCGCCTGACCTTGCGCCGTCAGACTTCCACTTGTTCTGCTCTCTTCAAAACTCCTTGCGTGGTATAACGTTCAATTCAGATGAGGCTGTAAATCAGCACCTTGTTCAGTTTTTCGCAAATAAAGACAGGTCCTTCTATGAACGAGGAATTATGAAGCTCACTGAAAGATGGCAAAAGGTTATCGAACAAAACGGGCAATATATCATTGATTGATTTTTGTTCTGTATATAAATGAATGACCTTTGAAAAACAGACAAAATACATCATGACTTTTCCAACAACCCAATATTAATAATCTGTATTTTTACAGATTGAGAACAGTGTTCTAGAGAAGCCTGGTGAACTGCCACATTGCAAATAGACATAATTTCTTCTACAGATTTCAGTGTCAACCTTTGTCCCCATCTCCTGGCTTTGGACAGTGGGTACATTTGCCCCAAACTGGAGACTGCTTGGAGAAAAGACAGGGTTATGCAAAGGCGACAATGAGAATAAGTCGGCATGCCCTCCATTTCATTTTTTATCATTATTATTAATAGTAGTAGTTTCTGTATGAAGGAAACTCTAAAGATTGAGAAGGAATCAAAATTACAAAGTTTGCCTAGTTGTTTTTTAAAAAAAGCAGGGTATTGATAGCTTTGAGGGCAAAAACTATATGAAATATTACCATAAACAGAAAAATTAAACAGGCAATTTACTTAAGAAATTATTGTCATTTCCCATCTGTTATTGATTAGATCAGGTCTTGGCAAACTTTAGTGTACATTAGAGTGACCTGAGGACCTTGTTAAAAGGCAGATTCTGATTCAGGGGGTCGAGGTTATGGCTAGAAGACTGCATTGCTCACAAGAGTTCCTGTGAGGCCCCATTTGGCATAAGAAGGGAGATGTAGAAAAGGAGCTGTGTGTGGGCCTATCGTTCAATTCTTGAACATGCTCCTAATATATATTTATTCCTTTTTCATATAATTCACAGAAAATGAGATTCAGATAGATTTGGGTAATTTGTGTATGGTCGGTCACACAACTACGAAGTCTCAAGGCCAATTAATCCAACTCCTAGGCCTATGCTTTTCATTGCCACACAGGGCAGGATTTTCTTCCCACTACACTGGTCTGATAAATGAAGTGGTAGCAAGCACGGAGACCCGGAAACCCAAAGGGCCTGGGCATAATGCTGTTCCAAGTCCACTAACATGCAGAGAGCAGAGTGCGAGGAAACAGTTTTAATCTCCTTGGTTTGCCTTGATGTTTTCCTTCTCTATTGGTAACAAGGCAGTGGCAGAAACGTTTCTACCGTACAGCTGGCACCAGAATACCTCTGAAATTGAAAGATGGCTTTGTCGGGGAAGTGTATAAATGCTCACGTCAGCACCTGAGTCCTCCAGGGCCTGGAAGTCCACACAGAAAGAGAAGAAGAGCCCCTGTGCCTCACGCAGAGGAAGAATGCGGAATTCCTAAGAAACACATATGTAATGAAAGAGCCAGGGAGCCTTGGGAGACTGGTTCATTGCCTGACCAACCCGAGTCCCCTGGAAAGTGCCAGCACAGGAAACGGGTGGGTGTTCATGTTTTGACCTGCCTACGGAAGAGGCGGAATATCGTGTCTAGGATGTTACAGGGTGGAACAAAAGAGTCCTCTGTTGTTATTTGACAAGTTATTGGCCTTAAAAAAATTAGTTCACTATTAGCTCCTAGTTTCATTTCTCTTCTTCTGAATCATTGAGATTCCCCTGTGCCTTATTGGTTATTTATACTATCCTATTTGTGAATAGAAGAGTTTGATATGTGTTCATTTATCATATTGTTCATTTCCCTCAGGTCTGTATTTCAATTGTGTCTAGCTAATCTGTCAATACTGATAGGAATGAGTTAAAATGCCCCTCTTCAGCTGAGTTTCTGTAGTGGTGTCTTTTGATGCTATGTTATTTGGCACCAATGTGTACTGGTGTGTACCTTCATGGGCTATATATTGTTTTGCTTTGTTCTTTTTTTAATGTGAAAAATGTTTCACCTTTAAATTCTACTTGTAATAGTAGAATCAATCATCCTTTATCCGATAGGAGTTAATCATATCATTCTATATATGTCTCTTTACAAGCAGCACATTTTCTAGTTAAAAAAAAAATCAAAACTAAAGAACTTTGTGATGATGAAAAAGATGGTAGGAGAGACGCAATTTTTTTTAATTGACTTAGCTGAAGGGGAAGATATATGTAGAGGAGTATTGAGAAAGCAGTTTCTCGGGAGAGGGATGGACGTTCTGCAGAGATGTTACAGAGACCAGGTGTCCAGCTGTTAAGTTTCCAGAACTCTCGCCATCTAATGGGGTATGGGGACAGAGAGAAGGAAGTAGAAAGAGAAATAAATGTCTGTGACTAGCTGCTGTGTGCTGAGAGAACTCGGTCAAATGCTTTCACAAACAATATTTTGAGATTCACAATCTTATGAGGTGATTTTAAGTTTTTCCTACTTTTATGGCTGAGGAAAATGAGATTTAGAAAGTGTACATTACTTGCCAAAGGTCTAGTGAAGTTTGATCCATCTCAGTCCAAAGCTTATGCTTGGGGTATAGGGACTTAAAATCATCAGGTCTCTGCATGGAAGTATAGTTGGTCCTTGAACAAGGTGGGGGTTAAGGGTGCCAAACCCCTGCACAGTCAAAAATTCATGTATTATTTTGACTCTAAAGCTGGCCCTTCACATCCGTAGATCCCACCAACTGTGTATGGAGAACAGCATTTTCCACTGGAGGCTGAGAATCTATAGTTGCGAAACCGTGGTTGGGAATCTGCATTTGCGAATGTGAAAATACTGTTTTTGATCTAAGATTGTTAGAATCCTTGGGTTTGAAACCCACTGATATAAAATCTGTGGATACAAGGGGCTCACGGTATTTATGGGAAAAAAATGCACGTTTAAGCCGTTCAAACCCATGTTGTTCAAGGGTCAACTGTACACCCATGAACTCTAACCTGCCTTTGTAAGGTCAGGTTGAGGAAAGGAAAACACCTGGTACAGGAAGGACTCTTGTACAACACAGGTGATTTGCTTGTGCTTCATACCTGTGTCAACCTATAGTATAATATTCCCTATGTTGGGCTGCTTCTGGAATCCATTATTCCCATAAACTTAGGTAGTATGTTTTCTAGCTCTAATGTAGTTTACAGTTCCTGATTGCTTCTTAGTCTAATAATTAGTTGGTCTCCTGTCCTTGAATTTGGACAATCACCTTAGTCCTATTAACCTAAGCAAATGACTGCTTAGATGGATAGGTTGCCCTTGATTCTAATGAACAGCTGATTTTTCTGTTATTCACTGTACGCACTTGTGACCAGTGAAACTTAGCAAGGCTTCCGTCAAGTGCACAAGGATGATTTTTGTGCATAAATTATGTTCTCTTTTTCCTTTGTAATGAACAGCTATTATTTTTTCAGCAGATAACTTGGAGCTGTGCATGCTTCCTTTCCACCCAGTGTGGGCTGTCTCTCTTTATGCCAAACTACCACGTGCTCACCCAATTCCATTCTCCTTTCCTCACCCTTGAGCTCTGATTCCCTGCATGGGCTGCCCTTCCGGGTGGAACCTTTCCTCACCTCTCCTGCACATCCTGAAGTCAGGCCTTCTCTCCGTGGTGACACTCTCCTTACTCGGATGGTGGCATCCTCCCCCCAGGCTGCCCCTGCACGCAGATGCCCACCTTAGCGCACACAGGCTCTCGTGCCCATTCTCCCCAACGCGGCCCCTCCCCTGACACCCCATCTAGCTCAGCTTCCTCCTTTACTTGCCATCTGCCAGTTTCATTAGGACTTAATTGTTCCAGAAATGAAGTGAGAAGGAAGTGGTAGAAAAATGACGTACTAAAGCATTTTAAAAGGACCCTCTAAATCTGCAGGCTACTCCTACTTTATGATCTAATTCTCATGGGTTTGTAGCTTATTATTCATTGAGATGTGAAATAATAATAAGGAGACCTAGTAATGAAAACAAAACATGACTTCTAGCTTCTAAAATGTAGTCTTATTTCTCATCAGCAAGTGGTTACTGACCTCTTATTAGGCACCTGTGTGATAATCACAAGACAACGTACAGATTCAGCATAGTTTCTGCGTTGGAGGAGCCTGACATCCTTAAGACCTAATAGTGAATGATTTGCATAATAATAATAATTTTACACAGCAATATAGCCTCTAATACAGGATGGCTAATATTGGGATTTTATTCCTGGTATCTAAAATAGTTACAAGTTGTATGATAATGAGAAAGAAGAACTATTGGTGTCATCGCCGGGGGGATTTGCAGGGGAGGTTTCAGCGGTGAGATGCCCAAGGTAAGAAAGGCACGCAGAGCCCACCTGAGGAGGAACCAGAGTCTTTAATCAGCAATCGAAACCTTATATAATGGTTTGGAGGGAGAAGAGTGCAGGGGAGTGCGCATGTTCCCTCCCGCAAGTGAGAGTCATGCTTACTTAAGGGCTTATGTAATCGGAGCTGATGTGCCTGCACAGTAGGCTCTGGGGTCAAGGCCGGTACCCCGGCCTGCACATATTTGGACATACCCGGGTCTCATGTTCCAGGCTTCCACTAGTGTGTCTGAACATGCCAAGGCCCTGTCAATTGGGTTTTTAATCAAGCATTTATTCAGTAGCTAATACACATAGGTCAGAGTAAACACAGTATGTTGATGTGTAAAAGGCATAGTTTTCGCATATTACTGGAAAGATATTTAACAACACGTTTTTTCAATTTCTACTTATTGTCAGTTAATTTCTGGCCAGTAATGATACACATGACTACAGTGTTGTCCAGGGTTATAGTACTTATTTCTAGTTGATGATGAAGTGACTGGAAGCTTCCAGTTTTTTCTGGATGTTTTATTACATTCCTGGTAATACTTTTGGTCTTTCATCATTAATAATTCATTTAGTATTCATTGTGATAATACTGATCATAATAAATTTATTTCAAATTCGTGTAGATGTCATATTTTATTCACTGCTATAGGATTTTCATTGTAATTTGAAACTAATTAATATACCATTAAAATAAAGTGTTACCCACATTTGTCATTTTAAACATAAAATGTCTAGCAGTTCATGACATATTGTATAAGTATTCAGCATCCCAGTGGTAACTCAAGTATCTGTAAATTTCATTTTTAAGCAGTTAAAAAAGGGCAACAGAAAAATGTGTATAGAAGTCAAATTTCAGCACATTAAGTTAAAACTTAGCAGTAAGTTAACTACTAGTTATTTTTTAATGTTTCCCTTTAGTATTGTGTGTAGTTCTTATTAGTATCGTATAATATGTGTGCTTGTATTTATATACATTATTATTTGTAACTTCAAAAAGAGATAATTTTTCTCTTGAGTATGTTAGCATTATTAGCAGAAGTGATTAGAAAACATAAACTCAAAAGAGATAATTTAATGGCTTCTCTTCTACATTTCTGACAACAACTATAAGTAAAAGATAAATTCAAACTATACATTAGTTCAAAACAAGTACTAGGTATATCTGTACCTATGTATTTTTATTTTTTTCTTCCTCTTATATGTTTTCCTCTTTTGCAAAGGTAGGTGGTTGTTGATTATTGGTGGGAAGAAAGACAAGTGTTCTCAGTAATTTAAATGGAGTATATTAAAAAGGAGGAAAATAAATCTACCCCATATTAATCGTTAATGGCAAACAGGGTTAAATAACCTTAAGAAACCATTATATCCCATTATCATGAATTTCACTTCTCATCAGCCTTATTGAATGAAATTATTTCCTTCTTCATACTCCATCATCTTTGAATTGTCTGCTCAACTTGAAGCTGTGCTGCTGTATCTTTCCGAGTTTTGCCATGAATGACATTTTGTATCCTGCACTATCACATCTTACTATTGACTAGGATAAGATTTTAAAAAGAAAAATTAAAGATTCCCTCTAACCCTGCAATCCCTTGACTTCCTGACTTCTTCACAGCATTTGACACTGTTTAATCCTGGTCTTCATTTAGATGTCTTTCCATTAACTCCTGTCAATGCAAATAATTGTCCCTAGTTATGGGTAGAGTTCTTTTAAATTTTATTCCCTAAAGACAACCATTTTAATAACTTAATTTGTATAAAATAAGGCTTTTGCTGTGTATGCATTCACACATATATATGTGTTAATTTATTATATATAAACATATAAAATTTGTTAAATTTTTAATTTTGTTTTTTTAAATTTGTTTTTTATAAATATAAATTTTTATAAATTTGTTTTTTATAAATTTATAAATTTATAAATTTGTAAATTTGTTTTTACAAATTTGTTTTTTATAAATATGGAAACATATAATACTGCACTGTAATATCTATTGGGTTGTTGGAAAAGTCATGATGCATTTCTGCAACGAAAAACAGAAAAAAATATGTCATGACTTTTCTGACAACCCGATATCTTTTTTCACATTACATCATGTTGTGTGTCTGTGTCAAGACATATTGATCCACTTAATTTTTTGTAAGGACAAATTAGTATTTCATTTTATGGATGTACTAAAGTGTATCTGCTTGTTTAGGTTGTTCCTATTTAATAGTATAAACAATGATGCATCATAAAAAATTTAATTTCTTGGGATAGAATTGCTGATTCTTGCTTAGGAAGTTCAGCATTTTTTCATGCAACATTTGAAATTAAAAATTGTTTACATTTTCTGTAAATTGCCTGTGTTTTGCTCTGCTTTGCAATTGGTTGTTTACTTTTTTCAAAGGTTTTGTTTTCTTTTTTTCCTTCCTTAAATAAATTGACTTAGCACAAAATCTTCAGTTTTCCCCTTTATGGGGTTACTAGTGTATGAATACATGACAGGTTTTAGAAATTTACTGGTATCTGTCCTGAAATTTGTGCTTTATCATTCCCAGTATAATTTTCACACAGGTCTGCATCCCTAATTGACATTTCTAAAGTTGGTGAATTTTCCATTTATATAAATGAAAATTTTGTGTATGTGTTCAAAGGCCAGACTGATTCCTACCAGCAATGCACGTAAGTCCCCATTGCAGTGCATTCTCTCCGGTACTTGTCATAGTCGGGAATTTTTGTTCCGTGCTATAGATGTCCGTGTCTTTTCACATCTTAGCCTCTTTAGGTTGTTTTATTATTTTAAGGCGATTGGTGTTATTTTAACACGGCAGACTTTCAATATTATATTTGAAAATGGCCTATGTGGAACTCTTTCCATTCTTTCTTTTGCCCTTTTTCCCACTTTCTTCCCCTTTTACTTGCCCTCCTTTCCCGTGTTTTCATCCTTCTCCTTTAGAGGTGGTGCTGATTAAGACGCCAGTCCCTAGAGCCAGATTACCTGGGATCAGATCTCAGCTCTGATGCTTCCTGATATGTGACCGTGGGCATGTTGCTCTGCCTCGCTCTGCCTCAGTATCTTCCTCCAAGTCAAAAAAGGGGGTAATAATGGTTTACTGGGTAGAGTTGTTGAAGGGATTATAGATGAGTTAATTCACTGGTATGCAAAATGCTGGGAACAACGCCTGGCGAATGAAGTGTTCATTTGTTTAAGATAGTACTAGCCTTTCTCTATTTCTATTCACAGATTCTTTCGGGTCCCTTCCTGTCTTTTACCTGTAGCCACCCCAGGATTCAAGTTCCTGAGAGTGGGGGGCACCTGCTGGCTCCTCAGCGCCTTTGTCATCCTGAAATGGGGAGGGGTCTCTCTATGTTGTGAGTCAGCCTGGTGAGGGAAGCTGAGGGGTGGCGTCCTCTCGGGGAGTCAGTGTGCCAGTCGGCACGCGGTTCCCCCAGGGGAGCAGCCCTGGGAAGACAAAGGTCGAGTGTTAGGCATAACACTAATTTTCTCTCTGGAACCCCTGGGAATGCTGTGCGGGACGAAGCAGACAGGACTGCTGCCTGCCTTGCGGATTTTCAAGTATAGTGGAGAGACCGTCATTAAAGACCCAGGAGACGCGATCCTGTTCAGTGGGATGGCGACCTTTGAGGGTGTGGAACAGAGCGGCCTAGTGCAGCCTGGGCAGTCGGGGAAGGGCCCAGGGAGGGAAGGGCTCGAAGCTAGCCTCACCCCTGCATGGAAGACATAGCCCGAGCCATCGTATCAGATTACCTGTCTCTGCTATCGTTTGGGACATGCAGGGCAAGCATGCAACAGTAATGAAGCTTTTTCTTCTAATTGTCTAGAGTGATCACTTAGTTTTCCCCAGCAAATTTTATTGTGTGGTATGGTAATCCATCACAGTGCCTTCCGTTATCAGGTAATGCAACGCCATTCTTTGTGTAGTTTTTACAGCTTGTTCGATGCCGGTACAATGCCTGATGCGCCTTTACGGATTGCTGTGGATTCTCTCCACTGCTCTTTTTCACAGCTGGCTCACTGACTTTGATGCATCCTTTTTGTTCCTCCCTTTGCTTTTTGAGTCCTTTTCCGTCAGGCTTTCTAGGTCACTCTTTCCTGCTTATCTAGAACTATAATCCATCCACTCATTTCTCCAACTGCTTGTCACTGACAGCCTAATTGCTAACGCTGTTATCTTTCTCTCAGCCAACTTTATGGTCTTGTCTAAGAATTGTGTTCTTTGAAGTGTTTTTATTTTCCATTCTGTTTTTGTTCTAATTAAAATAAATCTAATGAAATCCATCTATTTAATCTAAACTATAATGACAACAACAAAAAAATAACCTCTCCAATAAAACGCAATTCTGAGGGACTTTTTTTTAAAAAGGTAAGGGCTAAATGACGAGCCATTCTTTATTCATTCAGCAAACATAAAGTGCTAATTAGAGCCAATGCGCATTCTAGGAATGAAATGACCCTGTATCCACAGCAGTTGCCCTAAACAATATCACTTTATCAAATGGGGATGGGGAGGTAATGATGGTAAAATTTAGATGGAGATCTGTCTTGATTAAACCTTTTTTTTGCTATAAGTAAATCTAATGACTGAATTTTTTATCTCTTTATAAATCCTATGGCTTTGCCCCATGCCTCACTTTAACTGAAATGGACGTTCTGAGAATTCTGTCTAGAATTGGCATTCTGTGATGGACTCATTTTACTGTTGAGGCAATTCATTTAATTGATGCATTGAGTGAAATATGCAAGCATTTTAATCTTGTACGAGATGTGTAGTGGCGTTTAAATAGTAAATTCAAATACTGTGTTTTTAAAATAATGCAAAATAGCACGTTGCTTTTTTATTTCCATGTAAAAATCACTTGGAAATTAATTAGTTGCAAAATAGGTGATTATAAAAATTTTAAAAAGTAAAGCTGTTGAAAGCACATATCCCCTCAGAGAAAGGTTAATTTTAAAACATAGCTCATGATTTGTAAAATGCTTTATTTAGTATTTTAATTTCATTTAAAATGACATTTGAATTATAATTATTTTGGAAGAAATTAAAGATTAAGTTTAACAGGTTGATTTGCTTTAGAATTATATTAATGGCTAATAAAATGCTTTAATTGTTTTTTCTTTTTTAAGCGTTGTGGATGTGTTTAGGAAAAAGGAGCATGATGCAGCAGTTAAAATCCAGAGCTGGTTTCGAGGATGTCAAATTCGAGCATATATCAGGTATATTGATTTTGGCATGGAAAATTCAGATATATCATAAAAATATACTCCTTAGAAAATGTAATGTGTGCATATAGCACTCATTTCAAATAATCTTTTATGTTACTTGTAATGCAGTTAATAAGTTATGTGATATCCTTGTTCAAAAATATAACTCTTTTGGTCATCTTGTATATCAAAAACTAAATTACACTGGCGATATATCTACTTTTAAAAATTCTCAGTATCATAAACATACTCGATAAAATTATTTTCTTCAAATTCCATGGGGTGTGACAAATGTCTGGATTTGTATTTATAGCAATGAAGTCAATGACTGTTAAGAAAGAAGACAGACACACACACATACACACACACAGACACAGAAACTATTCCAATCCTTTCAACACATTGGTAGGTAAAGGGAGATGATACCAAAATGATGCCATTCCTGTTGACCCTTAACCATTCCCACTTCTTCATCGCTCAAACTTTTCTTCAGTCTACCTTCAACTCCGAAAAAATATTTTCGGGAATAAGATAGAGGATGAATAGGCCTCATCTGTAATAACTCAGTATGTGGGCTGGGGGTTGTACTGCCTATGTCCCTATATTAGCCTGTAGGAGCCAGACATGCAAATTAAAGTGTGAAGGTGAGGCTTCTCCTTTGACCACAATACAAGCAAGGAACATGGCCGCAAAGAGAGTATTTTTGACTTCAGCAGACTAACATGACATTAGCTTGGATAGACTAAGTAATACAAGGGAAGGATGAAAAGGGGACTTGTTTCTTGACCTCAAGAATTATTTCTAAGTTCTTACAGTGATTCACATCAATAGTGCCTGGCTTATTTCTCAACACGTCACTGTGACCAGTTTTATGGTCTTAACACTGAAAAATATTTTAGACGATGTTGAAGAGTAATTGAAACTTTGAAAAATTGTTTAATGAGAAGCCCAAAAGAAATACTGAGTAGCTGTTATCTATGCCTTTTTTCTACTTCTAGAAATGAGGAATTCTATCCCACAATGATAACCCTCTACTCTTTACAATACACATATACTTGGCTTTGAATTTGATTTCTTGAATTGTAGGAAGGTATATTCTAAGCAAAAAAAAGTCTTTGTTTCAATGAAAGTGTACTAATAAGCATATTTTTTCACCCAGGTATTTACACAGAGTGGTAATAGTTATTCAAAAATGGTGGAGAGGTTACTTAGGAAGAAAACAATACCGACTAATTGTGAAGGTAAATATTATAAATATATACATTATATATATTAGCATTAAAATTATATAGTATGCTGTAACTTATTCACTTCAGTCATATTTATAGGTAGTTTTGAAGTTATTTATGGTATTTCTATAAGAACAAAATTGGATTTTTTAGCATGAGACCTCTTCTGTGAAACCTTTTCTGATTTTTTTCCATGAAGAATTGATGACTCATTTCTTTATACCCAAACTGTACCATATATTTTATTTTGTTAAAGTATCTTTCATAGTGTATGCATTTATATGTACTTTTTTCTTGATGATTTTCTCTACTTTCTAGATGGTGAACTCTCTCAGTGTAGACACTGTAGCTTGTTCATTTTTGGGTCAGCAATATTTGGACTCGTCTCTGGCCCATTGCACAGTCAATAAACCTCAGTAGAATTGAAGTGCCCCAAGTTAAGTCTAAAAATAAAAAAAATAAGCCGTTTTTCTCTGAGCTACTTACCATCCTCTGTTCTTGACTGTTGGATTATTTTGAAGACTTGCCTTAAGAAATGTCACATACCACAAGCATAGCACAGGCACTAATCAGTTGGAATGAACATTTCATGCCACTTAAAACTAATTTTTAAATTTTTTAAATGATTACAGAAAATTTGCAAAACAATAGTACAAAGAGCTCTCATATATTCTTCACTCAGATTTCTTCACTCAAGTGAAGAAATTTGCTTTATCGTATTTTCTCTTCTCTCCCTACACACATCTTTTCTTTTTTGCTCTCTATGTATATATCATTATTTTGAATCACTTGAGTCAAAGTTGCACAAGTGATGCCCCCTTACCTCTAAATTTATCAGAGGGTATTTTTTAGCATAAGCATATTAAAATGATCAGAATCAGAAAATTGACATCTGTACAATACTATTACCTATCTGTCGACTCTATTCATATTTCCCTGATTGTCCCAATAATGACATTGACAGTGAAGGCATCTTTTCCAGGGTACAAACCAGGACTTAACATTGTTGTGTCCCTTTTGTCACCTGTAAGACACTTAGCATGTCTTTCCTTTTCATGACCTTGACATTTTTGAAGAGTATAGACTAGTTATTTTTCAGATTATTACTCAGTCTTGGCGTGGTGGTGTTTCTCCATTATTACATTGAGGTTGTGCATTTTTACCAGAAATGCATTTCAGCACCTCACCTTAGGGACCACATGATGTCAGTTGGCTCAGCGAGTTTGGGGAGCAGCTAAAGGTTGGCAGAGAGTTGAATGTGGCTTTTATAAACTAATTTCCAACATTTTCAAAGAAATTTCTTGCTTAAAAACATTTTTTTACATTCATTGTTTTATATATTCCAGCAACAGCTTGTCAGTAGAAAGTACAGGTGTTATCTTCATTTTATAGATGGAGATATGGAGGCTTGGGGAGATTAAACGGTGTGCCCAAGGTTCTCAGCTCCTGATCCATATGCTAAATACTTACTAAAAATGTGCTCTAGGTGTCCCTCAGGTACCCCAGAGCTGCTCCTCCTTATATTAATATATTCCTTTATGCAGGTAAAGGCTTCAGCCATTTAACCCAGAAACCCAAGCCAGAGAGTTAGTCACCCAAGACTCCCTACCACCGTTTTCCCTCCTAAAAGTCACTGGATCCCAATCTAAGCGTCATCATTTCACTCCCATGCCTACAGCCCTCCTGGCCCTGGCACATACCATAAAGCTCACACTCTTCAACATGACATGTCAGGGTTTTCATAGTCTCACGGTTGCGTCCTATGTAACCTCCCTTGTTACACCTGTACCAATATACTTTGGATACCTTAAGCCATTTGCCACTTCCACAATAAGAAAGACATGCGGGGTTTCTGCAAATGCTGTTTGCCTGGAATGCCCTTCTTCACTCCAGCCTGCCTCCCATTGGTCTGAATCCCTACTTATCATTCAATATTTGACTGAAGAGGAACCTTCCCCAATCACCTGAGGTTGAGAATAGAATTCTGGGAGATTGCAGATATAAGGCCAGTCTTTCAAATGCATTTGTAGCACTGTGATACATTTGTTTATGTACACCCGTCATTTGACTGGGAGCTCCTGAATGGCAGTGACTGTATTATTTATTATATCTCATGTGTATCATGGTAAATGTCTCATAGACAGCCTGCAGAATTTTTTGCTACCTTGATAAATGAATGATGTAATTTGGAAGACTTGCTATGGTCAACACGGCTGGTGATTAGTAGCAATCAATACGCGCCAAAATCATTCACTGCCCCCATCCTCATCAAAGAATGGTTTATCTCCAGCCCATTCCTTTTGGGCTTGGCCATGCGTTGTGAGCAAACGGGACATATGCGTCAGCTAAGGTGAGGCTTGAAGAGGCTTTCCCTGTCTTCCTTTCTTGAGCTGCTCTTTCCGCTTTGGGGCTGAGAGGCACGTGGAGCTCAGCTGCAGGGAACCTTAGCCCACAAGCACTGTGCGTGAGAAATAAACTTTTTGTTGTGTAAGCTACTAAGATAGCTGCATTTTTATCTCAACGAAGTGGATTAATGGTTATAATGATAACGGAAGCAATGGATGTTTATAAGAAACATTCTGAATGGTACACTTAGTGAAGCTTAGAGAAAGACACTTTGAGCTCTTGGAGTTTGCGATGATGTTAGGACACCTCCATGTGGTGATATCTTGTAAGGAGATTTTGCTATCTCTCGCAGAGTGTCTGGAACACCGTAATTAGCACTCAACAAATGCTTATTAAAGCGAACTATTGAATGGGTGCTTAGCTTAAGAGCCAAAGCTGGAGATAAAGGTTTTAGTGGCAGCATTAGAAGATGACAGGATTTTTCCACCTGATGGAAAAAGTATGGGAACAGTAGAGCAGAGGGCCAAGAACTCAGGCACGTGGAATGCATTAGGTAGGGTTTAGGCAGAGGAGCAGGAATTAGAGGTAGATAATAAATAGAAAAGCAGAGACACAATATCATAGGAAGCAGAGGAGAAAACTGTTAGAAAACGCAGTTGTCAACAGTCTCAAATGTGACAAAGGTCAAACAGAAAGTGAAGACAGAAGTCCAAGGATCTCTTTAGACAGGTTCTGACTAAAAATATTAGACATCCTTTCTCAGAATGCTGCTACGCCAGAACATTCTATCCAGTCTGTAAGTAACTCTCAGTGACGCCAGCTGGCTTACCCGGTCCTAAAGTGTCATGCGTTCTCCACTACACTGGCCTTATTAACCCACAGTAATAGAGCCATTCCAGTTTTCTTGGGTGATTTGACTCTGTTGATTCCTGTATGACCATTGCTTTGACTTTTAAAAATTTTACAAACCAACACTTCAGGTCTTCCTGCTGACTTTCGTTGCTGCTAGATTGGTCCAACTTAAGGGTCCAGGAGCACTGATTCACGACCTTGAAAACCTTTTCCTGGCAGTGAAGATGTGCGCTGATTCCTCTTTTTTACTGCAATGGATTTATAGTCCCTACTGTGTGTGCTCTTACCTGCTAAGCTCTTGCTGTCCGTTTACTGCAGCCTGCTTTTCCCACTGAATACCCAATATCCTGTTTTCCAACGGGATAGTGTCCTGCGTAGCTTGTTCTTACCGCTCCCTGCTTCATTTCATAAATGGCGAAGCGAAAATAGTCATTCCTCTAGGCGATAGTGCCAGAGAAATGTTGAAATATTCTTTTACCGGCCCCCTTTGCAGCACTAGCACTTTGGGTATGACTAGAGTGACTTCATCAACATAACCTACATAGGATGGCCATATACATTGTATCCTTTTCAATTTCCTGTTATTTTTTATATTTTACCATTATGTAGTTTATGCTATGTTTAATATCAAATACACTGTTTTTTTTTTACTCACTGCACTCAGAACAGCAAAATATAAACACTATTCTAATATACATGCTTAATTCTATATGCATTACCATGAAATAAGTATATGTAACTGGAGTCCTAAACAGCTCAAAGTTATGTTTTTAAAATGGGATCGTTCAGTGAATAATGTATGTATGTCAACCACATGAACAGAATTTGATTAAAACTTTTTGTTAGGGTGTATTAATAGCCTATGGGAGAACAATTTAATTTATAAAGATAATTATTATTAAACAGGTAGTTTTCAAATTATAAAAATAATTTAATTCATTGCTGAAAATCAAGGCTCACAATATTTATATACTGCCTACCATTTTACTCCTTCTTACCAAGTTTTTTTTTATTTGATTAGTGTGTGAAAGTAATAATGGAAAGAAATTTTATTAACTTTAAATGCGACAAAGGATGCCATCTACTATCAAATTCCATTATATGTTGTCATGATAAATGCCAGCAGAGTGGTTTTTTTTAATGGTTAGTAAAAATATATAAAATATTGGTCACTGTTTTTAAAACTGGTTGCTTCTACAGACATTTTTATTTTTCTTTATTAGATGAGTAAAATATCCCTTTTATAGATTATAAAATGTCCAGCTCTTTTTATACATTTTTTAAAGGCTTTCCAAATCCTTTAATAAGTTAATAAGGCAACATTTATCACCTTTTAGTGTCAGAGTGGAAAACTAAAATGTAATATATTTTTTCTCTTCAGGGTCTTGCCTTTTACATCAACACTAAAGGCTGGGTAACTTAAGACTCTGACCTACTAATATTAATTTAAATTTTTATTATATTTTCATTATAATTATGAAATCAATTTAGACTTGGTTCACCTTCTTTTAAAGGTTACATTCATAGTGACTGTGAGAAATAATATAATTGGCTTTTCGTTTTTTTGTGGAAAAAGAAAGGTTATTTTACAAATCAGCTGTTGATAGTGATCAGATTGGTCTCGGTTGCCAGTAAACAAGGCAAAACATATGCGCAAAATACTCGTGATCATTTGATAATAAATCATTTTAAGGATTATACTCAAAGTTATGAAATGAGGATGACACTGATCTTGAAAGTAACAAAAGCTCAGGCTCCTCAGATCTGTCATCCGTATGGGCATGGTCTCTAAAGGTTCCACTGTCAACATTTCAATGCAAGTTTTTTCTCTGTGTTGCCCAATAAAGCCAATTGATCTGGTCAAGTTTATATGGATGTATTACTCAAAAAGGTCTCATGTCTGTTTTTTTGGTACTTTCATAAGCATCTGGGCTAGAGAATAAATGTCAACTACTGGTTCCCAGGAGACTGATATATTAGAATCAAAGTGCATTTCCACCTTTTAACGATAAAACTCAGAATTCTTAGTTTTAAAAACCATGTCTCTTGTTCCTCTTTATGCAGAATAAAATATAGCCTCTAATACATTTTGGATTTTTACTTATAGTTAAATTACATACTTTTAGCCCCAAAATGTGTAACAGCATGACTGATAATCCCTTTCAAAATGACCCGACTCTGTCCCAAGCACGTTAAATACTTTATCTCATTTTAGTCTTCACAATGACTCTAGCAAGTATGCAATGTCCCCTGTGTAAGCATGGAAATCAAGACTGGGAGACCTTAGGTAACTTGTCTAAAGCCACGTAGCTAGAAAAAGCAACGTCAGGACTTGAACCCAGGTATATGGCTGGAAAGCTTACAACACTCCTTGCAGCTAACTGAACAGCAATATGACAAAGATAAGAAATGATATCTTTTTCTGAACTCAGACTTTTTCAGATATCTAATTTCCAAGATGATTCTCCTGTATAAAAGTATTTAATGGTTGTGTCTGCCTCGACATGACTTGAAGAAATATGACTTTAAAGTATTTTGCATTCACCTCAAACACCAAGAATTATGCCTTGATTGCTGTAACAAAGGAAGAGAATTTAAAATGAAGTAACATCATTGTGTTCATTTGTAAATACCATATTGCAGCCAACTGTTTCTTAATTGCTCAGACTGTTGATAAATAATCCAGTCCTGCTGCTCTGCACAGACAATTTGCTTTGGATCAGACCAGGCAATGCAAACAATACTAATTACCGTCAAATCCTTTCGTATGAAAACCCGCTTCTTGTGGGGAAGAAAACCCCTATATAAACGTTAAGGAGCTTATCTCTGATTTTTGCCTACAATGTAACACCTATTACCTATTATGTATTAGTCGAATGAATTTTGATTGCATAAGAATAGATAAAGTATTTTGTGCTGAAAAAAAAGTATTTCATTGCTTTAGTGTGTATTGTCCTGTCATGAATTATGTTAATTTTATATTTTAATTAAAAGATAGAACAGATGTAGAAGCTTTATTTAAAGCAACATTTTCATTGAAATAAGCTATGTTGCTAAATGATTATTTGCTGTAACAGGGACATAGAAATATTAATAGGCAAATATGTCTCTACTAGAGAGAAACCAAGACTTTAGGAAGTCTTCACTATATCAGGGGATTTGCTGTAACATGATATCATTGTATTTATGATTTTATGGTGTTAAAAATGAATGTTAAATGAAACAAAATTCCCAAGGATTACTCAGGAGGCAGCTAAGTACATAACATTTTGTACAGATGGTTGGAAGGCACAATTTTGCTCCATCACTGCATCCATATCCTTGAACGATTTCGACTGAAGACAGCATTTCTTTGAATTTTTCATTAAACCAGACGTCTTGAAATATGAATTCCTTTTATGTTTCTGTGAGTTTTGGCTAAAAGAACCCCAGTGAATAAATCATACAATACTACATGTCACCAGCACTTGTGAATATTTCTGCTTTGTTATTCTATTCTCAGTAGAGCACCATTGATTATCAAACTCAGCGGAGAGCATTTTATGATCATATATCTCCATTAGCTCCTAGTTTGACTACCATAGATTTTTCTGGTTAAGGCTGCATTATGTATTAGGAAGCCTATCTCTTCAATACAAAGTTTGATTTCATTTTTCTAAGCCTAGAACTCTTATTATGTATTATGTATAAAGATTCTTATCTTTTATATGTAAAAATAGGCTGCACTGTCTTTGTGTAACTGAAATATATGCCATCTTTTTTTTCTCTTGATTCACAGTTAGCATATTATACTATGAAGATGAATATCTACAATGCAATGGCTGTCAGGGTAAATATTTCTTCACTTGTTAAACAAATGAAAAGTCAATTGTGCCTTGAATTCCCTTTTAATAAAACGAGCAAACCAGAATAATGCAAATTTGATTGATATGCTAATGGTAAAGAGAGAAAAGAGTACATAGTTAAAAAGTTAGCTATACTAAATAATCTTGGCAGTATTAAAAATTAGAGTAAAATGTAAAACATGTAATTATCAGTGCTCATGTTTTAGAATGTTAAATATCTCTGAGCTGGTACTGGAGAAAGACTACATATTAATGAAGCAATGTTATTAGTTTCCATATGTCATATAGAATATTGTGATAAATAGATGAACGTGGTCCTGGAATATAAGATTCCTGCCCAATACAAATCAATTAGAAATTATTCATATGATTTAACAGTAATAAAGTCGGTTTCCAGCTTAGAAGTTTTATTTCTATCATTTCTCTGTTCATTTTTTATGTGTTATTTTCCTAATAGAAAGCTGAATTTAGTGATTATGAGTCTGGCTTGCACAAATTTTGGGATTCAGCAGAACAAAAATATTTCTTTTGTCTCAAAGTAGTAAGTGACAGTGTTAGGAATTAAACCCAGAGGTCCAGCACCCCCATTCCTATTATTTCTGGTCACTTGTAGTCTTGCTTTTACTATCATCCTCTCCTTGTCTCCAAATCAGGATGAGAACAACTATATGAATAATTAGGGAAATTTTATTACTTATCCTCTGGTTTTCTTGATAAACCGACTGCATGGCCCTTACAATTTATGAGCGTCCTTACTGGTAGTGCATTTCACTCAGGGAGTTTGAAATTTAGTGGTAATTAGTAGAACACTAAGTTAAGGCATCTCAATTCAGTGTCACACACTTCCCCTTGTAGACAGAAGTGGATGGCTTAGGATGACAAACCTCACCCTATAAAGGAGTATTCAAGCTGTGGCCTTCACATAGTGCTACCGCTAGCATCAGGATTTGTCATTCCTCATAGCCCCAGATGAAACACCCTTCTTGCTGCGATTTTAAGTGGATTTTCGTATAGGATGTAGCAAACAATAAAAAATTATCTTCATTTCTTTCCTGTTTGGAGTCCAAGGTGCAGATCACACAGATTTTTGTGAACCCCAAATCTGTATTTGGTATATTTGCACCTCCACTTTGCCTGTGTTGGACTCTGACACATTAAAGGAAAAGAAAAGGGGACTCTAACTTTGTTAAAACATTAGGAGCCCCACAAAATCATTACTAGGTCTGCTATTTCAACTGCTGATCTCTCTCTTTATGCATTAACTCAGAACTAATGAGGGTATATAATGTGTCACTGACTTTGGAAGTTAACCAAGATAAACTGCAATTTTTTTATTCCTTATAATGCCTTTGGCAAGCCTCCATTGGGACATCGTGAACATCTTGAGTCCTCATTTGGAAGACTAGAACACATGGAGCAGTAGCATATGAACACAGGTTTTAAGAAGAGCTAATGTGTAGTGTATTAGAGATCTCTCTTAAAAAGTATATTCCATCAGACTTTTTCCTCTCAGTTTCAAGGATCTCTGAGGATTAAAAATGGTTAGTAATGTAAAGCTTACAGAGTTCTGAAGAAGTACAGATGCAATTGATTGTTACAGGTAGAATTCCTTTTACCCTGCAGACTTTTCACAGGTTATTGATCAATGACTTATATTTACTTAGTTATAGTCTGCTGGACCATGGAAAGGCTCAACAGATCCTTTATTATTTTAAATGATTTAGCTTGAAATTAGTTCCTCAAAGCACTTTAGTTTAGGTAGAAATCCTCACTTTAAGAAGAATAAAAACTAGAATAACAAGACCATCAGTAGACTAAAGATTACCTAAAACAACCAATTTGCAAAATAATTAAAACTTTATTGGCTCTTCCCTCTTGGAGCTTTGGATCTACCTAATAAAAATTTTAATTTACGAAAATTAATTCAACTTGAAACATCAATTAACCATTTTCTTTTGTTTCCCACTGTGTCTAAAATATAAAAAAAAAATAGAAAAAAATTCTACGGTGGCTTTAATTAAAAATGTAAATATATGTCAGATATATAAAGATTCATCTTAGTCTCCTACACTATTTATAATTCTATTTTTATATTTACAATACTATGAAGGATTTATATTTAGAAAAATGACTCCAAGATTAGATAGATAAAGATAAAAAGGTAAAATAATACATGAAAAAAATACTGTCGATCTCATATACTAAACATTACATTAGGTTCTAGGCATGTAAAATGATTAAGACACAGTCTCATTCACTTGGAAAAAGATATCCCAAAATATCAGCCTAAGGAATAAGAGGAGATGGGCCCATCTAGACAACCCCATGTTTTTGCCTGATGATGGACAACTATTTAAATGTCCCATCACCATGAAAAATAATATTTCTCCTTCCCTCCTTTCTAGTACCAAATCATTATGCAATGATTTAAACCAATTAGGAAAAGGAGGTTTGAGGCCAGGTAGAGCGGGGAAGCAGAATATTAAAGGAAAGAAACTGTATATGGGATAATTACCCAGAATCTTTGGCTAGCTAAAAACATCTAGTTAAGATTTCCATTTGTGTATATGTTTTTGACATGATAGTGCAGTGACACCTAAAATGAAAACTTGGATGTTACTATTTTTTAAAACACCTTATCTTTGAAAATTTAGTCGACTCACTTTCTGTGCTCACTGTATATATAGTCTTCTAGAATGTTGAACATTCTATTAAGTAAAGCCATCATTATGAATAAGAGTTCTGCTTGTATGCTCTCATATACATTTAGAGCATTAATACAAGGTAGGCTATTATCAGTGAATTTGTTGTCCATGTCTTCATTTTAATTTTAGGTGAGAACACATTATTTTTTTTCTCTCTTTTGATGACATTAAGGTTACTATGAATTTTGAGGAATAAAAGTAAACCCAAGAGAGGGAAGATCTTTTTCTATGAGCGGATGACTTTTGATATGTCAAGGTTTTGCCATTTGCTTTAGTGCTTAAAATAAACATTATTTATAAGACCGCTTACATTTTTGATGTTACTTAATGAGGAATATGCATCATTGATTTGACTAGCTTAAGAGGTCATTTGGAAGTTGCCAGTTAACAAGCTGTAATTTGCTGAGCACACAATGACTTTGTCTAAAATTATCTATTCAGAGCTGATCAATGACAATAATTGTTTTATACCAATCACTTCTGAAAGTTGCTAATGACTTTGAAGGACATGAATACTAGTTTTGTTTTTTTTTATGTTGTTTTTTTTTGGAAGTCATAGCTATTCATCTTGAAATGAAGAAGAAATATTTTTACCAAAAGTCATCTTGCCTCTTAAAAGTACTTCTTTTTTTAAGTTAAATGTTTATTCACTAGTACTGGGATATCACTAGGAAATGTAGGGAAAGTTCAAGACGTTCAGGCTTTGGAGTAAACCAGAGCTGGGTTTGTAGCCAGGCTGCATTTACTTTGTTACTGGTTTTGTGACCGTGATCAAGTTACTTAACCTCAGTTTCTTCATCTTTAACGTTGAGTTCATGCCCCATTCACAAGGTTATCATGAGAATTACAGCAGTTAGCGGGTAATGCCTGGCACATTCAAGGAGCTCAACTCGATTTTTACCCTTCACTTCACTCGATGGCAGCCTCTTCACCCACTCAAATGCCCGTTTTCTTCCTGCTCGTTTTACTCACACACCTCTGACTAAGCCACTTAAAGGCTGATTGATTATACTTTAATGTGGATGAGTTTTAATTTGTTAACCTGACCTATTAGGCACTTCAACACCCAATAGTGAATAGAAGGATTTGTCCAGGAAAGGCATCTTATCTTGCCTTTGGGTAGAAGTGTAAGCAGATGGAGCATGACGAGAAGATCCCCAGAGAGCTCACCCCAACGTCGCATGCTCTGGGGGTTGTGGTGCCCTTTCTCAAGTTGCCCGTTTTGGAGCAGGAAGGACCCCATGCCATTGGCTGCTTTCAGTGCTCTTCCTACTGGTACAGGTTTTTCAGCCAGTATCAGTTTTTGTCCTTTCTGACTTTAATCTGGAATGATCGAATCATAAATCACCACTGGCCCTCTTTCCTTCTCAGGACTCCAGCATGCATCTTTTATGTTTTCTGGCACATTTAATTGTATTTTATTTAGAATTTAATGATATTTCCGTGTCTTAGGTAGTCCCTCCCTTAACACTATCTGATATCCTAATATTTTCCCAAGCTTCCTGAGTCATTTCTGTTGCTGATGATGGATTTTCTGTCTGTCCTTTTATTTACAAGCATTCTCTTCTTTAATACAATTGGTACTGTACATGCAGTAACAATTCGTGAAACATTTGAAAGCATCTAACCAACTATAAAGCCTTAGGCAATTCTTTAACATCTCTAAGTATCAATTTCCTCTTCTATCAAATGAGGCTAATAATATCTCTACTTCAGACTGCTACTGTAATGATTAAATTAGGTAAATTGGGAAAATATTCACTTATTTGCATGTATAATTTATATATGTATACATATTCCAATTGATTATTCTTTTTCATTAGGAAAGTGGTTTGTATTAATCCCTCTCTTTATTAGTTGTAATATGATTTTGGTTAAATTAAAGGGGGAGAGTTTCTAAATTGATTATGTAATTTTAGAAAAATTAATTTTTATTTAAAGAATTAATTTCTAAAATTAGATTACTTGAAAAATATTTGGAAAAACATGCCACAATGTTGTTACATTAGCTTGTTAGTGTAGTTAGTTTTACTTTCTAGAATCATTGATTTTTTATTTAATTGTTCTTGCAAGCTGTTTTACATATCTTCAATTATTTTTCATACTAAAACACTTCTTTAAAATTTTTACATTTACTATCTCAGATTGTAAAATACCTTTTCAATGGCCATAATTTAAAAAGAAAATAAAAGGATCAGAATTTGAGGAAAATATTGTTTCCTGTTTTTTCTTATAGATCTAGCATTCAAATTATTGGGTTGTCGGAAAATTCATGATGTATTTTTTTCTATGTTTTTCATTGCAAAAATATGTTATGACTTTTCTGACAACCCAATATATAAATTGTAAATTCAACATATTTAGTTTAAAAAGCATAAGTTTGGGGGCTTAAACACAATGGACTAAGGGATAGGTTCTATATTAATTACCTTTTCCTATTGAAAAAAGTATTTAGAGGAGATGTGTGTTTCTAGCCTAGCTGTCAAAAACATCAGAAGGACTTCATATCCAAAAAGTGAATTATTCATAATATGAGAATAATTCATAAGTATATGTATGTAAGCTGATGGAAAATTTTAGGGAATGAAGTTAAATCTTTATGCAAGACTAAGTTAATTTTTTCTATTTCTTCTTTCTCTACTCCTTTAAAGAAGTTGAACTATTTTGTTTATTTGTTTTCCACAAAATTAAGACCTGTACATTATTATTTTTGTTTTGAGTTTCTTTAACAGAGCTGGCATTGGCAAAGACAGAGCCTAAGGAGATTGATTCTCATGATTACTAGGGCATTATAAGGTGCACAGTAGTCCATTTTAGTATGTTCTCTTAGACCCTCAAGACACCTCTCATCTAAAAAAAAAAAAAACCAGATACTTTCAGCAGAAATGTTCATTCACTGGACATTGTAGTTCATTGTTTCCACTCTGTATCACAACAGTTTGGAGAATGAGCTGTCTGAAGTTCTAATTCGATTTTTGGATCCATCACTAGTAGCTGTAAAATTATGGGAAAATTCTGTAACTGCTCTTTTTAGCAGTTTTCTAATCTGTAAGTAAATTGATGAGTGTTACTTATCTCATGGTAAATATTAAATGACTACACACAAGCAAACCCTTAGACTAGTGCCTCTCACATAGTGAGAACTGAATAAATGTTAGCTATTGTTATTTTAAAGAAATATTAAAATGTCATGAAGATACAAGACATTTTGTTGAAAGGTTTTGATACCACTGAATTTTAAATGCCCACTTAAAAAAATGGATTTCTGTGAGATCAAATACAGTCTTCAAACCAGATGGTTATGAAAAACAAAACAAAACAAAACAAAAATGGTCAGGAAATGGAAATGGTAGGAACTGGTAAACCAAAATTTTAATCTTTCAGTAGTTAATTTCACATTTAGTATTTGTGAAACAATTATACATGGTTAAAAATAAATTATAACCTATAAGTATGTTTTTGTTTTTATAATATTTTATAATAACTCTATGAGTACAACCTACATTTACAACTATATATATTGTTAGATGAGTGGAAAAGCCTAAGACTTTATTCAGTATAGTTATCATCTGCCATTGCCTTGATTTTGAAGAACTATTAATGTTTTTACTAAAAATGTTCACCAGCATATTTTATCTTTGTATTTACTTCAATAGATTCAGAAGCAATGGAGAGGCTATAGGATTCGGAAATACTGCTTTAATTATTTTTATTTGAAGGCCTACCTGAGAGCTGTTTCAGAGACCAATGATACAATTAGGTGAGTGGTCTAATCACAAGTCTACTAGTGAAAATTCTAGAAAGGGTACTCAGTAGATATTTATTGTTACCATACTTAGAAATGATTTCTGAAATTCAGTGATATTTTAGGCAGAAATATATTGAAAAGACAAAGATATATGACTCAATTTAACTTAAAAATTTATCATTGTTTTATGTTTAAATATCTTGTAGTCTTGACTGTAAATTAAATTACAATATATTATGCCTTGGTCCTATGCAAAATAGTTTAGCTTCAGTAAAATTATTTCATTTTGAAGATGAATTTACCTGTAAAAGGATGCCATTAGATATGAAGGCTTAAGTATGACATACCTCAGATGTATTTTGAGGAACACGTTCAATAGCAAAAACTTGCCTCTCAAAGAAGAATAAAATATCATGGAATGTAATAAAATGGACTGCTTTACTGTCAGCTTTTATTTCCTTGAATACATAGAAAGATAGCACTTGGATTTAGGCCATAGGATGATGTCTCCTGTAAATTTATGCAAATTACAGTTATGACAACAATATTCAGTCAGCTTTACCAAAGCTCTATGTATTAAGTTTTTATGTTACTGCAAAGATAGTTAGTTGTTGTTTTTTTCTATTGTAATGTGCCCCATTCTAATAATATGTAAGTGACCATATGCCTATCATATATTTCGATAACAAGGAAATGTAGCAAATAATAGCTGGCATTTATATTGTAGTTTCTTTCAGTTTTTCCCGATACTTTATCTTATTTTACTCCTAAAATTCTTTGAACTAAAGAGAACAAACAATCGACAATAAGTTGTTAAAATAAAGGTTTTGCCTGAGACCCTAAAATTATGTATATCCTAAGAAATATCTAAAAGCGAATTTCCCAACTTTTAACTATTTCACATTTGTTGTGTGTGTGAAAAGGGTTTGGCCTTTGGAGAATCTAGAAAACTCAGGAACATGTGGGTCTTAGGACAGCTATTCCATTTTTCCTCAGATACCCAAAGTCTAGAGATGAGCTGGCTCTCAGCAAACATCAGACTTGAGCTTGTCAGGAGGAAAGAGTAGTGAACAGGGGATGTGAACAGAGCTGGGACTAGCGTGAGGCAAGCGAGGCTCTGAAGGCACAAAAATGAAGGAGGCATCCTCACTGTCAAAGGCATGTAAGCACCAACCCTGCACTTTCCCATTTTACATGTTACATGTTAGCGGCCTCACTTGCTTCACACCCATCCCATCCCTGAATAGGAGAAGGACCTCAAAGAGACAAACAGGTACAAGGGTGGTTTTATAATAGAATGGCCTATATCTTGTATTCAACAGGTATTTCCATGAAGCCTTGTATTCTTCCTGATTTTACTGAGACTATGTCTAGTCACTAGAGAGTCTAGCGGATCAGCGCTGACAGTTTGGTTTAGCCTGGTAGTCTTGATCATGTTATAGACTTATTCTTACATTTCTATCACTCTTAGAGTTTTTAAAACGATAGAAGTTGAATATAACAAATGCTTTTCCTTATGATGTTTTTTTCTTGTTGACTTATCAATATTAAAAATACTTATTGTATTTTTATTAATAGATATATTAATGTTAACCCATCATTATGTGCTAAGGGTACAGATTATTGGGCCATTATTGAGTATTCTTTTGATTTATTACTAAATTATATCCATGTTTTGTATAGGATACTTATATCCACTTTTGTAGATGTGGTTAGTTATTTTCTTCCTTGTATTATAATTGATGGGTCTTGTTATCAAGTTTTTGCTGTATTAGATGAATTGAGTAGATTATACGGCATGGAAATTACTGTATTGAAAAGGAAAAACACTTGCCTGTTTTCTGTCTACTCAGCACTCTATGCCCAGTACTTGTGGTCATCAGAAGTGTGGGTTTTCCACACCAAGTACTTTTCAGACGCTGGCTAAGTGTCCTACGATTTAACCCAGTTCTGACACTATCTACCTGGAGTTAACATTACGTTAAGGACCCAGTCCCCAAGACTGTCCCCTGACACACTCACCCTCAGATACCAGTCACAAGTGTTGGCTCCCCAGGTTACCGACAGCTTCTATTCAATGTGGCTACAAATCAGAGATTCCCAGGACCTCCACCTCAGGTTCAGTTTTTTTGCTAGAAAGGCTGGAGAATGCAGAAAAACAGTTTATTTACTAGGTTACCAGTTTATTGTTAAAGGATGCAACTCAAGAACAACCAGATGGAAGAGATACGTGGGGCAGAATGTCAGGACTTGTGTAGAAAGGATTTCTGCATTTGATGACTAGAAAATTTTCCATCTCCCTTTAAATCTGAGATCATTTGCTTAATATGGTAATAAATATATTTGAAAGGCACAAAATCTATATATGTATTTACTGCAAAACTCAAAGCACTTTGAACTCCATAAAGGCACTAGGAAAATTTAAATGAGACTAATCTATGGCAAAAGGGAGTCACAGTAACGTATATGGTATAAAATTATCATTTACCATGACCAAGACGGATGTGATAGTGCATGTAAATCAAGATTATTTTCTACACATTATAATTATGTATTTAAAACCCTTAATCTAGAGTTAAAGTATTCTAAGTTTATCGGGAGATTTAAAAAATATGTATAACGCCAAACGATTATTGAAATATCTTAGACCCTCCTGAAGCATAAAGCTTGCTTTGCATTCCCATTTATAGAAAAGATTTTCTCATATGTGGCTACATGTTCAGAAATCATTAAATTGGTCTTTCAAAGTTTTGGAGAAGAATTGCTAATGGATTTATCATTATTATGACCATTATCCCAATTTTAATATTATATTTAAGAGTTCTTGGGTTCATTGACATGATTGCCAAAATACTAAATTGGAGAAGGCACCATCCACTAAATTCCATTATCACCTTTTTTTTTTTTAAAGATTTTTATTGGGGAATTGGGGGGATGGGAACAGTGCTGGGGGATTGGGGAAGGGGAACAGACAAGTTGCTGTCGTTTTGTTCTTCAGTCTAGTTGTGGAGGACGTTGCTTCACTTGCCCAAGTTGGCACCATCACTGCGCTCTTCCAGGGCGAGGCGGATCAGTCGCCGGCTTCTGGACGGCCACTCACTGTGGCTGCTGGCCGCTCACGCTGGCTGCTGGCTACACACGGTAGCCCATGGCAACCCACTGCAGCAGGGGCTGCAGCCTACGCCATCACCGGCGACTCACAGCAGCCCAGCTCCAGGTTGAGCTGTTGTTCAGCATCTTAGCTGTAGAGGGCAGTGTCACTGGCCCTCATATGTGGGATCCGAACTGGGGTCCTCTGGCATCCCAAGCCAGTTCTTAACCATCGCGCTACTCGGCCGGCCCCCATTATCACCTTTTTTATGATCTGGGTAGTGCTGATGAAATAGCACATTTATGAGATCAGCCTCCAGTCTTTTCAAGATCCCAGGTACTTCCGCCATATTGGGGACTGGGCTGTATGCTTGGTTTTCTTGGTTATTCTGAAATCCACACATCCGTACACTTAATGCCCCATATCAAAAGCTAACTGGTTGTTGCCTATTGCTGCTATTTTTATGTGAACAACTTCCAGTAGAACTATGAGAAAGTCTTAGTTCTTAAAAATTCACAGTTCCTCTCTCTCTGTGTTGTATTTCCTGTTAAACTGTCAGTGTTGTTCCCCAGGAGATAGTGACAATCCAGAATCAACAGCTAACTAACAGCTTGCTGTCTCAAAATATTTATACCAGTATTTATGTTAAATGCTATCTCTGTAATCTGCCAATTTGCATTTGTGTTTACGGATAAAGCAAGAAGACTTTGAGTGAGTTTTATGAATATGTGTCTAGTTTCTAGGAAATTCGATTCAAAAGATTTGAACATAATCTCTCATCCTTAAAGACACCATTGGAGTCTTCAAGTAATCTTTTTGTGGCAGAAAAATCATACAGAGTCAACAAATGCATTAGACTAATGACAAAACCTAAGAGCACTGGGCTCAGGTAACATTCTACATCAGGGAAGCACAGAGCCAAAATAGGTTTCTAGTTCTCTGGACTCGAAGACTCTTAATACATTAAGCAACCTAGGCAGCTCGTTTCTAGTTGTGCTTTAATTAACAAAGAAATAGAAACATGAAGGAAACCAGCATGTCCTTTCTGACTGGTGACATGTGTAGCCTCCAGAACTCAAAGCAGTAACCACTAGAGTAAAAATTCAGAGAGCAGGGTTGGCTTTCTCTTCCTGTGCTGTCACATACGAGTACTTCAGAACTTCACCAACTCCGTTTTCAAGTCACAATTAATATCAAGTGGAAAAATAATGAATGTAAACAAGAGTCTGGACTCTCGTCTACCAATATTGAGTGCATTTTTGGTAATAATAGCTTTCTCTAGACATGTGCACAGTGTAGATACAAAACAGTTGCTTAACTGGTGCAAAAATAGAAGTACTTTAATTACGGATTCAGCAAAAATTTCTGGCTGTTGGTAGGGCATATCTATGTATTTCTGGTCATAATAAGAGAAAGATCAATCTGGTAAGTAGTAATCAGAAATGTGATAATTAATTATCAAGCTAAAAATTTATATGGACAGATGTGGGCATTGTAAACGATGGCCGCTCACAGTAAGTCATATTTCTTAAGCACCTGTTATGTGCACAGCGTCTTGTATGTTATCTCCTTGGGGGTGTATATTAGTATCTTTAAAGATGAAAGACTTAGCTCAGGGTTTAAGAACTTGGGTTAGGTCACACACCTTAGTAGAGTGGGTCTGGAGGTTTGAACTCAGTCTTTTTTTTAAAAAAATGAAAATACACTGCCTCTTTGTGCCTTTGAATCATTGCCAGTTGTATATTTCACTTGTGACATATTGCATAACTAGGCTCACTTAGAACCCATTCCAAAGCTCTTATAGATTGATTGCCTTCTCTTGCTGTCCGGCCAGAGAACTAAAAACTCACTTTCTTGACTTCCTTGCAGTGGAGGTTGCATGTGACTTGGTCACGACCAATGGAGTGAAGTATTAAAAGTAACAGAGCTTAAAACGGGAATTTGACTCCTGGAGGCACTTTGGTGTCAGATCAGAAACCATTATTATGTAGTGTGAAATGGTTTTTCAGATCCCATCTACACTGCCACATGATACGCATCAATAACATGGAGGCTTTGATGCTAATTAAAATAGTAGGTACATTTCAGAAATTGGAACAGGCTGCCTCCTCCTTACCTCTCAGCAGATTTCTGTGAGAAATAGACGAACTTGGACTGGAAGTAGCCAATCTGCAAGCAGAGATGGGAGGTAATACTGCTTTGCTAAGGGACGTGTGTATGCTTACTGAGAGTCATAATTTGGAACCTTGTGGCATTGAAGAACCCATTTCTATACCTCAGACTGAAGTGATTATAAGCAGTGGCTATGGAGTTTAGGCTCTTAGCTGGAGATCAACCCCAGGCCCTGACAGACATGCCCAAGACAAAGATCAGGCCAGGGGTGGTATCTTCTCTGATAATGGTTAAGTGTTTCAGACCAACTCTCCTCATGATGACACCTGAACATCAAAGAGCTTTATCAATGTTGTAAATAATTCACTGGCCAAAATACAGGAGGAGAGGCACACTCAGAGATGTAAGTGTACACGCAAAGCTGCTCCTGCCTGGAAGGCACCTGCCTATCTGAAAAAACATCTGCCGTGATGCACAACAACTCTTTATCCCTTTAACTTTAATATTCTCTACAAAAGCTTCAACTCCATAACATCCCCCCAGCCTTGGGATGGCAGAGGGCAAAGCGCTAAATCATCAGTCCCGTTGGGCCCAGTAGAGCAAATTATCTTTTAAAATAAGCCAGTCTTTTTCACCATTTCTTTTGAAAATTATGTTCTCCGTCGTCGTCTGTAAGGTGTTTTCTGCGTGTCTAAGGGGCGCATGTTCCACCATGGCCCTGGTGGTTACGAGGGAGCCCTGACTTACCTTTCGGCGACAGTGGCTGATGTCTGCAGCTTTGTGGTGGGCAGCATGTTTCTGGGAGTTGTGCTGGCACCTGGCGCTCAGACTTGCGTTTGGTGTAACCGGTTTCAGTCCTCAGCCTCAGCTTGATTTAGGTCGGCTGGCTCTGCTTAGCTGACCAGACCCTACATCATCTCTTCCCATCTCTGTCAGTCACACTTGAGATCGTCTGTGTGCTTCAAATGACCACTTGGCCAAAGAGTAGTTACCCTGCAGACTCTGTTTCAAGGTTGTCTGTATTTTCACCATTGTGGTCCTGGTGACTCCACCCCTGGCTCTCAGCTTAGATCCTTCTTGTCCCCAAAAGTTTCTACACAAACTCCTTGGTCTTGTATGTGAACCAGGAGCAAGGAAGACTTGTGAGTGCTAAGCAAACCCTCTCTACCTGACCACACTGCTTGATCCTCTTTACTGGACTGGCCATTTCTTACTGTCTTGGGCTGCCTTGCACAAGGGGTGTCCCCCCAGGGTCCCAGCAGACCGTAGGAAACACTCCCTTGTCTTTGGAATCCCTCTCAATTTACTAACCACGTCTCTCTGCTTCCTGGAGTTTGGAGGTCAGGGCACAGGTTGTTCTGTTCTCACCTCACTCAGACACTCTTTTTTCTTCAGTCCTGCATCCCTGTCACCCCCAGCCTTCATCCCTCTTGGCTGAGGTTCTTATTAGGTTCTTCACACTTATTCAGTTATTTCCCTTGCACTGCACAGACTTTGTGAATAAGGAAAATTCCTTGTACTTGTGGTTTAAATTTTGACTATGACAGATATTCTTCGTTGATTCAATTTCTAATTTATGGTGGGGGTTCTGAATGTTCCTTGTCTTTCCCTATATTTTTGTCCTTTTTGTTCATTTGGCTGATTTCAGGAAGGAATTATAGGCAAAAAGAGCACACATTCACTATCTTCCTAGAAACCCACACACAATTATTTTAATAAGCACTCAATATTAGCTGTTCTTATTATGCATTCCTTAAAAATTAGTGTCATTTCTTTACTTTTTTCAATATTACTCTTTCTTCAAAATGTGGAACCTAAGTTGTTTTGCATTTGTAAAGACTTCATTGCTTTATTTTTTTGATTATTCATATACATGGCTCCTTTCTTTCCTTTTTTAATTTATTTTTTAAAAGATTTTATTGGGGAATTGGGAGAAGGGAACAGCGTTGGGGAATCGGGAAAGGGAACAGACAAGTTGCCCTTTTGTTCTTCAGTCTAGTTGTGGAGGACGTCACTTCACTGGCCCATGTTGATGTTATCATTGCGCTCTTACTGGGTAAGGCAGATCGCTCGCCGGCCACTGGACGGCTGCTCACGGCCGGCTCACGGCAGCTCGTGCCAGCTGCCAGCCTTTCACGCTGGCTGCCAGCGACACATGATAGCTTATGGCAACCCACTGCAGCCTATATCGTTGCTGGTGACTCATGGCAGCCCAGCTCCAGGTTGAGCTGTTGTTCAGCATCTTAGCTGTAGAGGGCAGTGTCACTGGCCTCATGTGGGATCCAAACCGGGGCCCTGCTGCTCAGAGCCTGCGTCCCAAGCCAGCTCTTAACCAACACGCCACCCGGCCGGCTCCATGGCTCCTTTCTTAATTAAAAGTTTGTTTTTGATGCTTGGTTATAGTATCCTTTCATTAAGATATGGAAGTTTTATCTTTATAATAATATTGATAATTTTCCTATTTTCAGTTGCAGTTGTTGACATAGAGTGTTCATTAAAAAACTGTATGTATATAAAGAAATATATGAGTGCATAATTTTTCTGAAGATGGGGTCATATATTCTTTCATAGTACCTAAATATTCATTAATTAAGTTATATGTTATAAATTTGGAAGTGCCGTAGTAGACTTTCAATAGTGGCAAAGCCTGATTCTCTTAGACTGTATAATACTTCTTTTATAAATCATTTCGTGTTTTACAATAAGTGTATAATGAAGCAAACGTTTATAATAATATTCTGATATTATCCAAAATGCCAGTTCACACATTTTGCATTCTCAGAGGCTGTGTGATGTAGATAAAAGAACAAGTATAGAGTCTTAACAGACCTCAGAGTGAACCTCCCACTGAAAACAGTAGGAATTAATCTTTTAACCAAATAGCGCTTTTTCACAGAAGCACAGTATAAATTGTTAACATACATTGAACACTTATTGTATACCAAGTATCGTGCCAAGCTCTGTATTCTCATCATCGCCTTCAATTTTCACAACAATCCTGTGAAGCAGATACTATTACCCATTCTGCAATTTAAATAGAAATATTTTAGTTTTGCTTTATTATGTTTAGGGCTTCCCTCTAACTAGTATTTTCCATAAGGTGTTTAATTGGGTTCGAAATGCCTGTACAGATGTTTGGTAAAGAATGAATAGTTATCTTAAAGTAAGGCTAAGCATAGGAATATAGACAATGAACTATTTCTAATTATTTGGTCAATAAATGAAACTCATTCAGAGTCAATATTAATAGTAATTTCTGTATTTATTAATTTTCTTTAATAAAACCCATTCATTTACTTTTTGAAAGATTTATACTACTAGTCAATAAGACCATTTATTTTTATTCAACAAATAATTTTCAGCTGAAGAGTGATCGATTTTCCATTTTTGATACCTGGAAGATATGCGAATCCTAAAAAAGTGGCTGTCTTGTAGATTCATTGGGTAGGTGAACTGTCAGGTGGCCTCCATCAGTGGGCTGTCATGTTATTTCACTTATGTCTATTATTTGAACTCAAATGAACTTCGCAGTTTCACGATCCATCTATCGAGAACCTGAACAGCGAGGCAGGACGGAAGGAAAGGTGAGCTTCCGTTAAGCTCTAACCTACCGTTGGCTGTCAGGTGAGCCTCGTTATGCTGTCCATCCTCATTTAACTATCCCACAAGATCTCTTAATGAAGTTAAGCCCCAAGTTCACGGCAATAATTCTGTGGCAAGAGTTTGTGCAATGTACCAATTCATCACTTGTCAGGAAGGCACTTTTAGTTTATACGTTTAATAAGGGCATCCTCTAGCTTGGTTAATTAGAAGTGAACAGTTTGCATATTTACTAAATGCACAGTGTCATTGCCACCACGGCCTATTGCCTGCATGAATTATTTCTCTATCTGCAATAAACAGCTGGGTAATTATTACTGCCATAATCAGATAAATTCCCTCTGTAAGGCTTTTCTTACATGGCAATTCTTTGAACTCATCCAAAGCTGAACAAAATTTATGAACTCCAGCAGTGAGGCCACTTTTTCATACTGTGGTGTCCCCGTTGCCTGTTTCAAGGACATAAGTAGAGCACTGTACATCGTGTGTAAGCAGGGAGAATAAATATGATTACCTAAAGATAGCATTTCAATCAACCTCATTTAAAAAAATATAATATTCTGATGTCAGCCAACTAAATGATCGCAGTTTGGCTTTATCTAATTGTATCGAGACGACAGGCTCCTCCCTAAGATGTAAAGAAAATAAGATTTTAGTTTTTAAGAACCAAATTATCCTGTAACGTTCACTGTAACATGTAGCTTGTGTCTGTGGAATCATTTTGAATATGCAGATACAATAATTGCAGCAATTAATTTAGTGGAATTTATATGATAACATACTAGTGTATCTAACTTAAAATACAGTGAATAGCCTTTGCTTTACAAACAGTCTGTAACATCCATAATTAGAAATTAATGGCATAATCCATATAGTCACTTTAAAATATGGAATGATATCAACCATTTGATCACAGCCTTTTCACATACTGTATTTTTAAGAAGAATGCACTACATTTAACGATTAGCTATTTCAAAAAGTTTTAAAAGCAAAGTATGTAAAAAGAAGGGAAAAAAAGCTTCATTCCCAAGATAGAATTAATAGAAGGAAAAATCTTATTACAGTGGGTATAATTACTTCGCCTGTATATTAATTTTATTTTCCAGTTTAACTCTTTACACAATGAATTTCAAGCAGTTTAGGAAAAGACAGATGAGAAAAGGGTAAGGGAAATAGGGACCACAGTGAAGGAAAATACAGACCGATGACACTAACGGTATGATTGATCAGGGGACATGGGGAGTTAAGTACGTCCCATTGTCAAAATGGAGAAAACATCACTGCATGTGCCAACAGGCAGCTTTTCCTAACATCGATTCTAAAAGAAATTTCACGTATGACTCTTCAGTCGGAGACACCACGTAATGTACTGAGCAGTGACTTCTGTTAACTTTTTAACAGAAAAAAAGCTTGTCTGAATTTTAAGTCGCTCTCTCGCTCTCTCTGGCTCTCTCTTAGGTTTTTTTTTTTTTATTTTTTTTTATTTTTTTATTCCAGAGTGTAGCATTAAATGGTGACTGATTTGAAAGCCAAGACTAAAACATGTGGGTTCCTGGACTTAGCCTTGCGGTGTCCACCTTGGCAGAATGGAGGGTTAGAAGCTCTTAGCTCTCACTTAGCCTAGCTGATCTTTTGATAGGTGATAGATGGAAGCAAGTCCCTTTTTTCCCTTTTTAATTCTGTGACAAGGACGGGTAATGCTGTTTTTAAAATTGCTAATTGAGATAATAGTGGAAATCAGATTCAGGCACTTGCTATGTTACTAATATACAAACTTCTTCAGTCATACTTGAAGATATGTTTAAGTTATTGTGCAAGTATATGGAGAAAATGTAAATGGTGCTAAAAAAAAAGAGCATTTATAATACTATCCAGTGGGCTATTTGGCCTTCATCCTATCTGGTCCCTGAGGCATATGACACTGTTGATCACTTTCTTCTCTAATCTCTCTTGTAACTTGAATTCTCAGACATCAATGTCTCCTGGTTTCTACTTTTCTAATGATTTCTTCACCATTTCTTTGTGTACTCTCTTTTATTTGCCAGGTCTACATATTCGTGTTCTCTCTTTAACACACTTGCTTTTTTTCACTCTCTATGCTCTGGACAGTCTCTTCCAATTCTATGACTTCTGCTACCAATTATATTCTAGTGATTCCTAAATTTGAATATTCTCAAATTTATCCCAGAACTCTTCTTCTGACTATTATAACCACCTATTCAAAAGCCAGCTAGCATTGTCACTTGGACATCAACAGCTCCCTCAAGTTAAGCATGTTTATGTATAAAATAGTTATTTCCCTAAACCTATCATTTCTTTTCTTAGCTCTCTGTTCTCATTCCTCTTCTTTCAGGCCTTTCTACTGCTGCCTGAGTGATTTTTCTAAAATACAAATCTGATCAATGTAATCTGATATATCTCCTTTCTTTCAGGGGTTTCATAGTCAAAGATGATTTAGAGGTCCTAGAAACATAGGAAATATAAACATTGAGATTTATATTTCAGAGTATTTTCTTGGCATTAGAATTAAGCAAACTTGGGCTGGCCGAGTGGCACGTTGGTTAAGAGTTGGCTTGGGAGTGTGGTCTCTTGAGCAGCAGAGCCACCGGTTGGGATCCCACAAGAGGGCCAGTGACACTGCCATCTCTACAGCTAAGATGGTGAACAACAGCTCGACCTGGAGCCGGGCTGCTGTGAGTCAACGGTGACGGCGTAGACTGCAGCCCCTGCTGCAGTGGGTTGCCATGGGCTACCGTGAGTTGCCAGCAGCCAGCTTGAGCTGCCGTGAGCGTCTGTCCAGAGGTTGCGACCCATCTGCTTCACACAGGAGAAGCACAATGATAATACCAACATGGGCCAGTGAAGCGACGTCCTCCACAACTAGGTTGAAGAACAAAAGGAAAGCAACTTGTCTGTTCCCTCCCCCAATTCCCCAATAAAATATTTAAAAAAAAAAAAGAATTAAGCAAACTCAAAATGAATAATTGCATTATATCCTTAAATAGTCTAATACTTAAAAACTTGGATCTTTGAGGGAAAATGCTAACCTGTATCTTAATTAAAATATCATTGTAGAATGAGCATTCCTAGAGTTTATATATACATAAACAAATTTTATGATAAAGAGGAAATGTATGCAGCGGTATCATACTGCAAAGGCAGTGAATTAACAAAGCATCGCTTGTTTTTTTAATAGCTTTTCATTAACCCCTTTGTAATGCTTTTCAGCTTTTTCCTTCTTGTTTCTAATCCATTTCCTCTCTCAGGAGTGACATGGGACAAAATGAAGAAAGAAAGTCACACCAGTTTATGCCTATTTCTTTTTGTCCTTTCTACTAGTATTTTGTAATCTCTTCTTATCCTTTTACTTATCCTAACAGTAAATAGGATGGGATTCATTTTGACGTTCATATGGAAATGATTTCTAAGATTGATTATAAGACAACTGGTCAATAGATAGTTTTCTAAAACTCATTAGATAATGTTGTGAAGTTACGTGTGATATACTGCTTTAAAGTATGCTGACATCGTCCTAGGGTACCGCATTGCTTTGTGACAGTCAGGATCCGTTTAGAGATACCCCCGGTCTGTACTGAGTGGATCACGTGCCAAAGCAGCCGCAATTATGTTTGCTTTAAAATGAAGTCAACTCATTTTAAATGAGAGATAATGTGTGATTTTTGAGGAAACACAAAGTAAGTAAGATCTTGCAGTTCATTTCATGTGAAATGGAAAATATAGGTACCTCAACTCTGATCTCTACCACAAATCAAACTTCCATAGCTTGAGCCTCATTCTGCACAGCTCAATCGCTGTGAAGATACCCAGAGGAGATACCTAGAGATGGGCCTTGGTCTACCTTTATGCACGAAAGCCCTCATGCTGCCTCAGAGTCACCATCTGTAAAGTCACTTCATTTCACAAAGAAGAACAGGACCCTTGTTCATAACACCTGCCCCTTACGACCTCAGCGCAATGCTTTGAGGGTGAATTAATGCCTGTGAAGTACTTGGAGCTCCTGAAAATAATGCACGATGTACACACGTGTTACAATTATACCTATCATTGTGCTTAGCTCAATGTCACTCTCAATTATTATTTGACATCATATACGTTATATAAAAATGGACTTCCTTTTACAGAAACTATCCAGAATATAAAAAGGAAAATAATTTTAAAATGAATTATGTGCATATTTTTAGAAAGAATACCATCCAAAGAATTCTTTTCAACTAAGTTTATTCAAAAGATCCAGAAGAAGGAAAAATTTGATTTTCATGAATGAGCTTTGAATAGAATCTTATTGCTTTTTAAAATCATGCAAAGTAGGCAAATGAAATAATGGAGCAATTGGATAATCCCTTTTTATGATCAGAGTGAAGTCATGGTATTGCAATTTTATAATGTCAACCATTATCTTCTTTTTTCTTTTTTTCTTTTTTTACTTTTTTCACTCGCAAAATCTCTACAGAGTACAGATTTTCTGGCATTCCCGTTAGACAGCCCATTCACCCTCATTCTATTGCACCCTCCTCTGTCCCATCTCTCTCCTTAAGTGACAGCCTGCTCAGTGCCCCGTTCCCAGCCCCAGTGTCTCCATACACACAAAGGCTTTTCGGATCCCTCTCCTTGGAAGTGAGCTCTCTGAACTTAAGGGCTGCGTGTTTCTTTCTAGACTTCTTCTGTCTGTTGTCTAGTTAGTTATCAGCTATTTCATTTGCAAGCTATTTGAAGGCACAGGGACTGAGCTTTACACATCTTTGTTTCTTTTAATATTTTTAAACATTCTTATGACTCACTGACTGAATAAACAAATGACTGTCAATTTTCTTCATGGTAATATTAACTCTTAAAACAGCTTAATTGCTTTGAGGAGAAATTGATTTATATTGCAACAAACAATGGGTTTTTAAGTTTTTTAAGTAACTGAAACGTGTTTCTGTTTTGTTTTTGTTTTGTTTTTTGATGAGAGGACTTTTCTAGATATATCTAAAATGTCAAAGTCTCAACCCCAGGTTTCAGAGTAAGGTCTGACGTCCATGGGAAACCTGAGTGCTTGAATGTTGCCGATATGCTACCGATGCTTAATTTGAAGCTGTACTTTCTGTTTGTCAGATGCCACCCTGTTGAAATTTGTGACACCTGTCCAACATTTCCAGGGCTTAGGTGACCAGGTTGATAAAATAAGTGGTTTATGTGGTCCAACTGACTTAAAGGGAAGCTTTTGTTTCTAATGCAAATGTTTTGGGTATCTTAGTGACTCCCAGATAACCTGTTCTAGAGTTTTACCAGCCTCAACATGTTTTTGGGTGTCGCACACCAAGTCCAAGCATATAATTGGCTTTATTTGTAGTTAGTATTTATATTTTAAGCTTAGCCTTCTCTTTTCGCTTTAATTTTCTTGTTATTTGGTTAAATTAATATCAAAACAGAGTGAGGACTCTAGAGAATTGTTTAAATCCACTCCCTTAGAATTATTTTTTTCTTTTTTTCTTTTTGCCAATTACTTTGTTTATTTATTTATTTATTTTTTAGCTGAGCCATCCTGCCACCTGTTGGCAGCTCAGCTCGGGTCGGGCATTGAACCGCTGTTGTTCAGAGCTCACACTCTTGAGCAAGCTCTGAACCAACTGAGCCACTCGGCCGACCCCCTCCCTTAGAATTATTTTTTTCTTAAAGATAGTGTGGATAATGGAATTTTGTTTTTATTTGAGAAATTGTGTAATGTTGTCTGCAGTACCCTCTGAAATTTCAGGCATTTATGCTTTTAAAAACAACCTGCATATAATTTTTTTTTATTTCTCTGGCAAAATTATGATTTCTATGAAAGCATTGCAATTGTGATATACATATCCTATCTCATTTGTAGCCCTTCATGGTGCTTTAGTTAATATGGTGATATTCTATTAAGATTATTCCCTGAATGTAGTTGCCGCTCTTCCTGATGTCATACTAGTGAATAGAACTGAATCATCTCAATTCCTCAAGACAGTCGACGGTTTTCATTGGTGTAATCTAGTGCCTCTCAAACTTTAGCAAGCAGGCGATTACCTCAGGGTTCCACCCCCAGAGGTTCCGATTGAGTCAGCCCGCTGTGAGACCTGAGACTGCATTTCTGGAGGTCCCCAGGTGAAGCTGGTGCTGCTGTTCGGGGGACCACGCTCTCATTACCCCAGTTTCTTGAACTATACAATAGGAAACAGAAGCATAAGATGAAAGAAAATATGTGTGGTTCGGTCAATAAAAAATATCTTCTGCATAGTATTATATTTCTTGTATCAGGATGATTCTAGTTTGGTCTGGAGTTAGACTCTACAGACCTAAGAATTCTGATTCCATTTCCACCATTAACTAATTTGTCTTTCAGAGTAAGTCATTGCATCTCTTTATGTGTTTTCATATTCGTAAAATAGGGTAATTAGTAACATCTATCCCATATACATCACGGATTTATGTGTGTGTGTGGGGGGGGAGGGGATGGAAATAAAACTGCACACCTGAAATAAAAACAACCTGAAATTATTTGGAAAAAAGTTTAACTGTTTTTAAAGGTTCTAGATTAAAAAAATCCCTGCAAAAAATTAGATAATAATTTTTTATACTTTTGTGGGTAATCCTTGTTATAATAGGTTTCTGTCATTTACTCTTTAATGAGATCATGATTTTTATTATATCCTTTTCACTAAACCATATTTTCATCTCTAGTGATGTAACAAAAACATATATATCAAGGATAAATGATTTATTCAACTCTTCCTGCTCGGTCATTTAACAAACACTCTTTGACATAAATATAACTGTGGTGTTTAGTGTATCTGTACACTCTCAAGTATGGCCATAAATCAATTAGGAATGAAAGATTGTATGAATGTATTAAATTAATTGTTTTGTGTTTGGAGATCGGAGATCACCCCAGATGAGCTTTTCTAGTGTTTTGTCAAGTTTCTTGGATTTATTTTGGGGGCTCCCCAGTTCCTTCTGAGTTTATTGTGCGTTTTCTGTGTACACTAGAAACTGACATTCTTGTACACATCTCTCAGGCTTAGCTTTCCCTGTCAAGCTCCCCAAGTACACACTGTTTATATTTTACGTTTCCCTATCCTGAAGATGGACCGTTTTTACCACTTCAAATAATTCACAGTTTTGATTTTGTGTCAAGTCCGATGTTCTTCTTTGTATCTCACCTGTTCGTGTGTTGTGTTCATTGTATTGGGCCTTTTTCCTTTCTTAGGTGAGGTCTCTTCATATTCATTAAATCATTTACAGAGCACAAACTCCTTTGTAGATATGTTTTTTAATATTGTGATTGCTCAGAAAGTTACTGTGCTTATCTTTGGAATGATATAAATTAGATGCATGGGCATCTGAGTAATTATCCTTTTAGTGGCAGTCCTTGGTTATTTTAAATTATCTTAAAGACTTATAAGAGGAATTATAGACAAAAGTATTTATTTTTTTGCATCACAAAAAACAAAAGATGAAAATTAATACTATATTCAATTTTTTATATAACGTACAATTATATTTTTCCTGGTAAAAATTCTCATTTATTCATATGTAACTGCCTTGAAATGTGTACTTTAAGGACAAAGAAAGGTCACCAGTCCCTCTAACTCCTGGCTCTTTGTCAAAAATGGACACAGTTAATGAGGTTTGTTTGGTACAGAACAAATTCTCAGACACAGATAGAGATCCTTTCAATGGAAACAAATTTGTTTGGCTTTACCAGGTTACTTAGCGATTAATAATAGCCTTGAGATGCAGGTCAGAAAGGTCATTGTACCCGCTTGCCAACACAATCTAAATGTGCAGCTAGCCCAGCTCTGTGGGTGCAGAAGCCCCCCAAATACTATGCATAAGGTAAAACAGGCTATTTTCTGACTTCTTTTTTCATATTAATAAGCAATTTTCAAGAGAAGGGTGGCAAAATGAGGGCCATGCCACTTCAAGTAATTCATTTATTTTGCAATTTAATCTTATGTTGAAAAAAATTGCTGTGCTGCCCTGGTATAGCACGGTGATTTTTAAACGTCAATGTGTTTCATGAGTAACCTTGTATGAAGTATTGTATTAGTAGCCTTTTAACAGGAAATCGTAACAAAAATATTTCTAGACATTGAAATAGAAATGAGAATCCCCTCTTATTTTTAGAAGTTTTCTCTCTACTTACCCTGATATCTTTGAAGTAAATACTCAGATGATGTACTTAATACTTGACTTACAGAACTAGACACTGTTACATATCTATTTTTTAAAAGAATAAAGTACAGTTTCAAAACATTATTTTAAGATGAATAGTTACATTACATTTGTTCTATTAAAATAAAAGATTTATTTTTTTCATATTTGATAACATTCTATTTAGCAGGTGTTTTTTTTTACATATTATATTTTAAAGTCTTATCTCTTGTTTAAATTTATAGATGCACACACATAAATGATGAAAAACTTTCATTACTTTAATGGAATTTATTATACTCAGAATGCCATGAACTTACTCGCCTAATTTAGCTTTTATTCTCATTATCTATATAATTGGACAAAATGTCAACCTTTCAAGAGCAGGACAATATATGTAATCATGTTGCTATTACTTGAACTATTAACAGAAGTAAACTTATAATAAATTAAGCATATGTGTAAAAGCCCATCATACTTTTAAAATTAACCCATTAGTTAGTATACAAAATAAATGATTAGAGATTTGTAAAAACAAAATTAAAATTTAAAGGAAATCAGTAGATCAAATGTTTTCTTGGGATAGTTAAGTGTGTCCAAAATAGTTTATCTTCAGCCAAAGAAATTAATATAGCAATGCACTTATTTTGCATTTGGTATATTTCCTCCACGATTGAATTAATTATAATATATAGTTATCTGAGTCTAAAAAATTTAACCACTGGGAAAACAATCACTTTTGTTGCTTGTTAAAGATTTCAGGGATGTATAGGTAAGATAGATTGCACCACTGATTTTGATGGATGTGGATGATAGTTGCCCCTCAAAAACTTACTTGATTCTCATTAGTGAAAGAATTAAAATGTAAGCAGGTTTTTTTAGTATCATAAATAACAGCAGCCTTTGGATGCAGGGAAGCCCTGGAGGAGTTTGCAGAAATAAAAGAGAGAGAAGCGACGAAGGCCGACCTCGAAAGGAAAGAAAGAGAAAGAGATTACCGAGCCCGGAAGATGCATTACCTCCTCAGCACACAGCAGGTTGGTCTACCTGTCCCTGACAGCTCCCGCGAGCCACCTGGGCCCCTAGCCTGACAGAGACAAACTAGCAGGCTGAATGGGACATGACTTGTTGAAAAGATATCACAAAGACACTACTTCGAGTTCAATTCCATGCCTGTGTGTCGGTGCACGCAGACACTGTGACTCGTGTGTGTCAGCAGTTTCATAGAGGCAGCCGCTGCGACGCTGGCAGGAGGGTCCAAGTCAGCAGTGTATCTGCCTCTGTGACAACACAACATGAAGGGCAGAGTCTGGTTTTGCAAACCCCGTCTGCGTGGCTGATTGTTGTATTGTGAGCTGAGCAAGAAGCAACGAGTTTTTCAGCGGAGGGAGCTTTCAGGCTTTCTCCTTTCATTGAGCTCATGTCGAGATGAAAACCATTCTTGCCCCTTCTCCAAATTTTGATGCACGTTTTAAAAGGTATAGCTTTTCACCAATGTCCTTCAGCAATTACCTCTTCACACAGAAATATAAATGTGGAAATTCAGAGTACTTTGAAGGTTGCTAAGCAAAAGTACATTGCATGTAGAATATTCTCACAAAGAGATACGGCTATAAAACATGAATTTGAGGGTTGAGTTGTGTTTTGTTGCTTGAGTGTTGGGTGGGAAACTGTCGATTTCTGGCTTTTTAATTTTTTTCTTCTACACGTTCAAGCCCTGTGTCGTAGCTGTAGTTAGAGTCACACATTTAAATGTTTTCAGACACGGGCAGGTCAAGTCCAAATGGTTCCGGGTGAGACCTGAAGCTGACTGTCATCCTCAGAAGCATCTACTTCAAAAATGTATTAGGTACTCGGAAGCCCTGTCTTCTTGGAACACAGGCTTCCTGCACCTTTAGACTCGACTTCGTAGTCTAAACGCCAGTACTTTTCAATAATGATGACTATCTTATTGTGGACGTGGATTCCTATAGCTGAGTTATCTTCACTTAACAGGCAAGGAAATAGAAACGCAGAGATAATTCTGTGGCTGATTTATAGACACGAAACTAGCAGTAATAGATTTTGCACTGAGACTGAGGTCTTTTGACTCTAAATACTTATGCAGTAGCTTGAAGACAATTTTTTAAAAGTCAAAGTATTTTTACTTTTTATTATAAGTTTCATAACAATGTAAAATGTTAGCTGTGTAATAACATTAGCTGTGGTAGGTTACCTTTTTATAAAATATAGAATTGCAAACCAAGAATTCTTTTTAGCAAAATGCTGGGGTTTTTTTTTTACTTTAGTAACTAGTCTTTTTAATTTTGATGAAACTAAAAGGGCCATAAATATATCTTTCAGTTCTTTAAACATGATAGTACTTCTTCAGTAGAGTTGTTTATTTTGATAACTCTTTATACTTCAAAGCATTCTTAATCTGAGTTCTAATTGTGCTGTTTATATGCTATGTAGTGTGAGAAAGCAATTTATAAAATGGTGAAATCCAGTTTAACCGAAACATTTGTTAATTCTGTGTTATCTGGGATTATCTAGACATCTAGTATGTAGTGGAATCATTTAGAAAGTCCATAAAGAATTAGTTGTTTTGTTAATAAAAAAAATATAACAGGAAATATCCACGGGCTGCTTATCTTGTGCCAGAGTATCGTAAGTACTTCAGATACGTTAGTTTTTTGGTTTTTTTTTAACTATTTTGATTTAATTTCAGTTTTAAAATTAAGTGCCTGGTTTAACAAATTATTTCTCAAATTACCATGTGATTCAACTGATGGATTTTTAAAAAATTATTAAATTTATTGGGGTGACAATGGTTAATAAAGTTACATAGATTTCAGGTGTACAATTCTGTAATCCATCATCTATATATCACATTGTGTGCTCACCACCCAGAGTCAGCTCTCCTTCCATCACCATATATTTGATCCCTTTTACCCTCATCTACCATCTCCCTTCCCCCCTTACCCTCTGGTAACCACTAAACTGTTTTCTGTGTCTATGTTAACTCGTGGATCTTAATGAATTTTTTTTTAATCAGCTGTTTGAAGTATTCTCAACACACCTCTGTTGTAAGCAACCTCCATTCACTCCTGTTAACTCTTTGTTTTTTTAATTAAAATTTATTGGAGTGACAACGGCTAGTAATATTACATGGGTTTCAAGTGTACAATTCTGTAATACATCATCTATATATCACATTGTGTGTTCACCACCCAGAGTCAGTTCTCTTTCCATCACCATATATTTTACCCCATTTACACTTAATGAATTTAAAAATAATATTACCATTGTGTTTTAAGTCTACTCATGTTAACCAGTCCAGGCTGTCAGTGCTCTATCCCATTTTTCTCTGTGTTCGTACATCCTGACTTCTAGTAATATCAGTGTATGTAGACTTCAGTTTAGTGATTGCTTGCCACCAGCACTCCCTGGCATCCAATAAAACGATTGTTTTTGAGGTGCTGTGGTACAGTAGAAAGAGTATCGGCACTGTCATCAGACACAGCTGAGGTGACACCCAAGCTCTTCCACTTAGAGTAAGATAATAGGACATTACTTTGAATTTTCTTAGCCTCCTTTTCACTCAGCGCCTTGAAAGACTGTTATAAGGATTGAATGGAACATATTTAAAAGAGTGCCAGTCCCCTAGAGAGCATTCAGTAAATGATAACAATCGTATTAGAATTTAACCTGTCAAGGATAAACTAAGATTCTAAACACTCAATTTCTTATGTTTGCCTTAGCTGTTGGGGGCGTTCATTTTCTCATTTCCTTCCTTTGCTTTCCTTTGGTTATTAATGAAAATTAGTTAGAAAACTTTACAATGCTGTGTCCCCTTGTCCCCGCTCCCTCCATTTCGCACCTGGTTTCACAGACATGAGGGCAATAAAGGGGAGATTGTGTTCTCAAATCACCCCTGTTGAAAAAGTGTTATAAAACTATCAGGGATTTTTATTTGGATCTGGCAAGTTGATATACTTTGTTAAAAGGCTCTTAATATTTGATCACAAGCAACTAGAGATAAAAGGACAGACAACTGTTTGAACTAGGGAAACACTTTCGTTCCCAAGGCAAACTTTTTTTTTTTTTTTTGGTCACCCTAATGTCCGTTTACTTTGGTCAGGGGGGTTGTACTAACTGGATGGTACTGGAAATTTCAAATGTTTTTTTTCTTATATCCACCAGATTTGCTTTATTAGCTTTACCTCAGTATTTTTCATCATAACATGAAGAGGTTGAACTTTAAAATTAATACTACGTCATAATTATAAACCATCTTCACCTAAGCAAAAACTGCAATGTTTTATCTTCACCTAAACAAGAATATGCAACACTAAGATTTAATAGAGTGAATATAAATCTTAACTTTAAAATCTATCAGTGAATTACTCCAACTAGCATTGTTTCGAGTACCTCCAATCTGTCTGTCACTGGACTGGGACTAGGACATATAAATGCACCCTACGGGATTCTTAACCACACGAGCAGCATTCAATTTAATTTCTGTTAACGCCAACTGTTTTAGAAGGAAATCAACAACTTTCCATTACAGCTTATACAGTTAGTCACTGAAATTAACAACCACGCTCGTTTATGGCTTTGCTGCTTCCATTTCCTATTTTGTTTATTTTAATTAAAAAAAAAAAACTTTACTTTTTCAAACCTAAGGAAGACTCAGAGAAAATGAAAGACCCATACTTGAGTCCAAAAATTGTTACTGGTTTTCTTGGCATGACTTGGCTGTTGGGGAGAAGTTAAGCTGTAGATTTGAAAATATTCCTCAGTTAGATGTTTACAGATTAATTTTGTTGTTTGTTTTAAGAGTTTTGATTTGAAATTCTATTAAACATACAGTTAAGTACACAATAAAAGCCAAGTATGAATTGAATATTTATTATGTAAGTCTTGTGCAACTTGTTATTCTCAAATTGTGCAGCTATTTGAAAATTTAAATATTCAAATGCAAATAATTTTTATAAGAAGTATGTCAGGATAAGAAATGTTCTACTGGGGCCAGCTGAGTGGCTCAGTTGGTTAAGAGCTTGCTCAAGAATGCGCGCTCTGAGAAACAGGGTCGCCGGTTCGATTCCCGGCCTGAGCTGAGTTGCTGCTGAGCTGCCAACAGGTGGCAGGATGGCTCAGCTAAAAAAAAAATAAATAAATAATATAGGAAAGAAAAAAGAAAAAAGAAATGTTCTATTGACCTGCTTAAAAGAATAATTTTAATGGCGTTTTAGCAAGTAGAGAAACAGTATTTCATTAGTGATTTCAATAATTTAGAAATAATTTTAATCTAGTTTGTAAAATACTAATTTTATATTAAACTTTCTTAACTAAGATAGCTTAAGTTAGATGAGTAGAAATAAAACATTAATTCATACAAATAATTCTTCAGAAAAGGTGAATATTTTTGTAAGCCAAAATTGTGTTTTAAACTCAGAGATAATAAATGAAAGCATGTATTATTTAATGTATTCATAATTTTAGGACAATTATGTTGATTACTGACATACACTGATAGCATACTTTCAAAGTCAATTTTAAGTTTGTTTTTATTACAAATTCACTGTATATCTTAAAATAGTTCTAAAACTTATTGCTAATTTTTATGGGTATTAATTATCTCATCTTTATGCAAGCAGATATGTTGGCATGAAGAGAAATTACACAACTAAATAACTAATATTGCACTGAGTGAATTAATAGACCCCTAAGGGATTTATTAATTAAAAAGTTCAAGTCATATTAAAGCACCTTTTGTATATGTTTATTTCAATCAGAAAGCTGAATTTGGTAACTTATTTGCATAAATAATCAATCACCATTTACTAGTAGTAATAAGGTTAATTTGTTGCTACAGACATAATAGGATTAGTCAATTATATTTCCCAGGAAATACTGTTTGTTATGCACCCCATCACCTATAAAACAGGATTGGGTTTAGCACCATTATTAAATGAACACATCAAAAAAATGTTTGTCCCTTGTAAAAGTTTTATGAAAAGGAAGCTAATTTTAGTTGATTTGAATAAGTAAAATGCAAACATTGTCTCCATTTGGAAATTTAATTTATCTTTCTGCAAAGATTGATTATTTAATAAAGTTATTTATTTTAATTCAGTAACCAGTCAAACTAAATCTAACATATATAGGACATATTTCCTTTGAAGAAAATCTCATTTGCAGATTTGTTTTATTCCGGATAAACTGACTTTCATTCCCTTGTCCTTGCTCTTGGGTAATAAATTATGTTGTCTGCTCCACCTACTGGTAGATCTATGCAAAGGCCTATTGTTGAATTCATTAAAAGATATGGCCTCTCAAATGTTGCCAGAATTTTTAGAGATCCTTCTGGAAATCAGCAAAGTTACAGATACAGAGGTGACACTCAAGATCCAAATCATAAAAAGTTAATGTTTAGAAAAAAGGTAGTTTCATAGAATTATACATGTTAACAGTTTTCTGATTGGTGAACATATTAACCTGATTTTTATTTTAACATGCTAATAATAAAGGATAGATAAATATAAAATATATTAATAACTCACTGTATCATAACTATGTATATTTACTTTAGTCACGGCATTCAATAGTTTATGCATATTCAAGTTAAAACTAAAATGAAAATTATAAATTTAATTTAAATTTGTACACATGTATTTTTCTGGAAATAATTTTCATGTTATCCTTTATACAATAAGTTCCCAATGCTTTCCCTTTAGTGAATAGTGAAGATTTTCATATGGACACTGAAAGAACAATTTTAAGTTATTTGTGATTCTTTAAAAGGTTAATATAGATTAAACTTTATTTTCAATTACTTCTTTTTTTAGAGAAACAAATGATTTCAGCTGCTTCTTTGTCAGAATCTTTTCACATCTATATACAGGAGGAAAAAGAGCTTAAATATAAAAAGTATGCCTGATATACCCAAAATTAATTGGTAGTCTGTTGATATGGGCAACACATAAGACAAATTGTATAAGGTGAAAAAGGTAGAAGTTAAGAAATATAGCAAGTCTTCAAAAGCATTTATTGCTATCAACTCTTATCTTCCCTGTATCATAAACGGGGTGCTTATGTGCCTTACATATGTTAAATACACACTATGTCATTGCCCACTTTTAATTTGAGGTGATGAAGTCACAGTAAAATGGCAGCCTTTCAGTGTGCACCTGCCTCTGTGTGTTTGTCGTGTGTCATTGTATTCTCGTATGTGGTATATTTGGAACCTGTCTTTGGAGAGCCTTTTTTTAAGGCATTGTTTTCGGGCAAACCACAGCAATGGCGAGGACATTGGAGTGTGATGTAAAAATGTACCCCTATAATGACTCTCTGAGTTTACTTTTAGACCTCTGCTCCTTACTGCAAAACGTCTTAGACATCAAAACATTAACTTTGTTCCATCCCAGTTTCTAGATTGGACCATTTTTCTCTGCCCCCATTCTCTCTCTTTGTGTCTGTCTCTCTTTTGTATTTCCATGAAATACATGCAAAGCATCGTATGCCTTGATACTAACAGCTGTTGCTGGTACCTTTATATCTACTGTGTTGAATAATATTATATTTATGATTGTCATGTTTTGATGTAACCTGATTTGGGACATTCCCATGGTTCCTTGCTTCAGCTTTCTGAGCTTCCTGTTTTTGTTTTTCATTATGTGTTTTTTTTCTTTATTTGTCCAAGTCAGTTTTTATTTTGATCAACAATTCTAAATGATTCTTGTTTGTCCAAATTTTTTTAAATCATTAGCTCTTTTTATTTTCTGTCAAATTACCAACCTCTTTCAATTCATTCCTCCAGTTTTCTTTCAAATCAATTCCATTGCGCCCATTCCTTGAACCCCAAGCAGTGGTAACAAATCTGTAAAAGGATTTCCTTTTTGTTCTATCTTATGCCTTTTGACCCAGGTTATAAACCTCCAAAGTTTCCCCGTTGTCTATAAGATAAAATCCAACATTTTCAATATAAGCTTCAAAAACTTGCCCTAATCTGACTCCACCCTACCTAGTCCATCTTACCTTGTTTTTGCTCCTCAGTATAAACATCCTGACACAGCCTGACGTTATACACTAGAAAAAGTCATCCTAAGGTTTTCGTTATACATGAGGTGGGTGACTTTCTGTGACTTGTCATAGTCTGGGGATTCACAAGGTCCCCTTTTTCCTCTCAGAGAAAAAGGGGCCACATCTCACAGAATTTCCACCAATACTTTGATTTTGCCATTATTTTACCAATAAAAGATGCACTCCTCTTCCCCTATTCAATTAAAATACCTTTAGAATGGAGACAGCCATTAAGCTGTTCTTATTAGTATAGCTTGGTGAAAATTAATAGGTATAAATAGGTTATGATAAGAGGAGGAAAGAAATGTACATCAAGGGCTCTGAGACAAGGTCTAGAGTACGAAGACCCAAATGGGCAAAAGGTTAATAATGACTGGATCAAGAGAGGCTAAGGAACGTTATGACTCCATGGGATATCGAGGAAGGAAAATAGGTATTTATGGCGCTGAGAAGAAAATTTGGAGGACATGCAAGGGGAATTTGTCAATTTTGTCATTATGCTTAGGATCTCTGCTATTTAATATCATTTATTAACTCTGTTACTCTAGATGCCTCTTATTTCTTACCTACATAACACAGCATTCTCGACAACAAATTCTTAATTCTTACATTACCTACCCCGTAGTCATGGCAAACTTCTGTAGGAGTTGAAGACGTCTGGCAGTTAAAACTGAGAATCAATGGAAGTACAAAGTGGGAGGCCGATTCATGAGTTTTACGTGAAGGATCTTATATTGTTTTTTTGCTAACTTCCCAATAGTTTGTATGAACGTTTGCATGGAGAGAAATTTAACCGTAGACACTCACGCTAATGGAAGGCCCCTCATTGGAATGTACTAGAGCAGCATGGGCTCCTTAGAGATGGCCTTTCCAGCCCTATCTGTTAACAGATTAAAGAAACCAGGTGTGGAAGATGAAGCAACTTGCTCAAGGTTGCATAACTAGTGTGAATAAACTCTGTGATGTTGGGGCACCCTCAGAACAATGCAGCCACAGTGAAAATCTGAGTTAGTGGTCTACATTGCAGTCTACATCTGATTCCCCTAAATAAGCTCTACCTGTGAGGAACTTTATCCTAAGTTATGAGTCTCGTTGTCTCTCTTGAAAACACCAGCGATCTTATTACACACTGCTCCTTGAGTTATCCTCAATTCGTTGAACTCACTTTTTATCCTTTCTCCATAGTGGCTTAGCACTTATAAGAAACATTGATCGTGAGTGAGTTCATGTACAAAATTAGAGAAAAACTAGGGCCTGCATATAAAGGAGTGAAGCAAGCTAGAACGTAATTTAGATTTCTGTAGTGCCTTCCTGTGAATAAGTCAGAGCACTTTTATTACCTTTATTCCCACAGTATTCGATACAGTAGCCATCATCTTCCCAGCGACTAAATGCTATTGTTTGGTAGTCGTTTTTCCTCTGGACGCTTGGCAGATTTATTCTTTCAAGATGATTATGCAATGAATAAAGGTCTTTGGATCCATAGTTTAAGAGGCAGGCCTTCAAGTTTGGTCATTTGTTCTTGGTCCCAAGTGAACAGTCCACATCAGAGAATCATCACATAATTTGTTCCTATTGGCAGTCTCTATTCAGAAAAGGCCAAGGACTGAACTAGCATGGAGAATGAATTAGCTATTAACTTTTACATTGTATTTCCTCCTCCTTCAACATTATAGGTTTTATTATCCTGTAATATAGAAAAGGGATGGAATTATTATCCATTGTCAGTACTCTTTAAGACACAGAGTGAAGTGGTTAAAAAAAAAAAGTCTCATTGAATCCCTTTCCTGCTCCTCTCTACTTGTCATCTTTTATAACCACCAAGCATCCAAGAAGTGGAGGCAAAAATGCTGATAGACACAAAAATGAAATCAAAATTAATTAAAAGAGAGACCACTTAGGTAGAAAAGTTCCATAGCTACTTCTCTTATATATATTTTTTTCCTTTTCAATAGGCAACATTTTTAAAAGTTATTTTTTAAAAATATCTTTAGCAAAACACACTGTAAAACTCTTCTATATGTGTGACAGATAGGGTAGATTCATGTGTTGTGAGGCCTGGCAAAATTTTGGGATCTATCTTTTTTAGAAGAAATTAGACAAAGTTACAACTACAAGAAGATTAATATTTTTATAATGAGCAAATAAGTATTTCAAACACATTTCAAATTTTAACGTCTGACAATACAACTCAAAATCTAAAACTATATTAGTATTATTAAGTGTCTGACAGTGCTGTAATGTTTATTCTCCATATTTTGGCTTCATTATTTGATAGTAATTTTGTTGTGTTTTCTAGAGTGAGAAAAAGTTATTCACTCTTTTCTCTAGGAATACTGATGTAAATTTTTCATTACTATAAAAAAAGTCAAATGATGTATTTCTATTTGCATATGCTGCATTATTGGATATATTTCTGAAAGGGGAGCTCTTCCATTTTATATAGGAAATGAGAATCAAATTGGCCATATATAATTTACACATGTGAATTTTGGAATAATTTCCCATAGTCTGGCTTCGGGCTGTACATTTCAAACCCCACTTATCTCTCTGTACCCACATACTTCCATGACCAGACACCGTGGGAGGTTCATATTGCAATGAAGGCTCTGGCGCTGCCCCGTCACCTGTGATACCTGGTAAGTCTGCAAGGTGGGTGCAGGAATATTCCTGGAAGTTATTCATGTATTGGGATTGCTAACAAATATTAAGTATACTTGGAAGTAACAGAAAAACCACATACAGATATCCAGCTATCCTAAATTAAATGTCTGCCCATCTCAGCTTCTCCCTGGCTTGGGCCCCAACATGCCCAGAGCCACCCACCCCAAGGGTGACTGAGGGTAGTCAGAGAAACAGTGGAATTAATTGATGTCTTAACTTTTGCATATTTTACCCAAAAATCCAAGTGAGCACTTTCCCTGGGTCCCTCCCTGTGTCTTGGAACGGGCCTATGAAAATGAGGGACCCTGAGGGTTGCATTTCATCAATTTCACCTCTGGTTGGACTACATTTTTGTACTGTGTGCAAACCCTGCAGCTCTTGTTAAAGTCACTCAAATAAGTTTTAACTTTTATTTTAATGCGCTATAAATATTTATCCGCGTACCAGATATCAAATCCAGCATTCGGGCATTTAAATACACCTTATTATTTTAGCCCTGTCTTTAAAATTGACGCACCATATTTTCTTTAATCCTCTCACATTTTTAATTTTTTTAATTTTTATTTTCAGACATTAAACTCAGGGTCAGCTTACTTCCATTCAGTAAATTGGGTAAAATGTTAATGTATTAAGCTATGGGGTAGAGAGAGTTCTTATAGGTATTTAAAAATACCCTATATATACATACACACACATATACTGGGGGTGCCCAAAACATGTATACAAGTGGACACTTGGCCAGCGTTGCTCAAGCAGTAGTTCGCCATCATCAGAAGTGTGTGGACACTGGTGGTAACCACTTTGAGCACCTCTAGTAACTGCAGAAGTCAAATGTGACTTGCATTCATCTTTTGTTATCGGTATATATTATTACAATTTTAATACATTTTCCTTTCTTAAAATGTGTATACATTTTTTTGGCACCTTCTTTGTGTGTGTGTGTGTGTGTGTGTGTGTGTGTATATTTATACACACACAAATTCAGACATGTGTGAAATTTCAAATACAGTTTTCGTAGAAAATTCAAAAGTCAGAAAACAATTAGAACAAAATTTATAACAAACGTAGTTCCCATTTCCTAACTCATTGTAAAACCTTCCTCCACTTCCCTTTGCACCACAGCGTACCATATTTTAAGCTCCACTGTATACAAACATTTTACACAAGGTAATTGAAAGTTAACTAGTGTACGTTTATTCCTATTGTTTTTGTATAAAATTAATATTGTAAGCTAAGTTAATTACAGTCAACCATATCATTTTCTTATTGATTAGAGTTTTTGGTGGTTCCTTTTTCTATCACTGATCATATTTATAATGTAATGAGATCCAAAACTTAGACATACAAGGAAGTTATACCATTGCTTTAATTAGATCTGATGAAGTAATTGGGGCTGTAATAGTTTTGTAGATTTAAAGATTTGTTCCTATTATGATTATCAGTATAAGTACTTTTCTACTTTCAGAACACTTCAAAATATTTTGGATTGATGGCAGTTATAAGTTAGATGCTATATTAACTGATAAACAATGAAGATGTAGAGTTTGTCAGATAATGATTTATCCTAGCTCTTTTGTGACCTCAGTGACCAGATCAGCTACATTAGTCAATGTTTGAGTATCTTAACCATTGATTTAGTTAAGGTCACTGTTAAGAGAAGAGCATCAGTATTTCTTAACTTTTGAGTTTAAGGTAGAGGCCAACACAAGACATCATCTATGAACTTAAGATTGTATGTAATATAAAATAATTATTTTAAAAGACATAGAAATCTTGCTCATTATTTTATTTATTTATTACTGTCACGAAAGAAACCTAAAGAGGAAGCATAATTTTTTTATATGAAAAATATACAAAACTAGCTTAATTTTGGTGCGATGAGCATGATTTTAAGAATTTTAGTATAAAGGGGCAGGTTTCTGTGAAACTAGTACTCTTGTCAAATAGTGTTACTGCATCTTTTGACACCTCGACTTATTTCACAAGGGAATGAGTTAAGTTACCCACAGTGTCACAGCAGAGAGTAAAGTAAGAGATGAGAGAACGGAAGGAAAATGTGCACAAGCGAGGAAAGAGAAAGAATTTGTCTTTAAATCTGTGAACACCAGATTTAAATACTCATAGGCCCCAAATAAATAAGCTACATGACTCAGTAGATGTACCGTAATCTTTCTTAGTTTAGAGAAAAGTTACATCTTCAAGGAGATTTTATAATGTAAAGCATTTCTGCTTAGTTTATTAGTCTTGTTAAGTTAAATTTTAAATGTTTTCCTCTTAAATTTGGCTTTATTTTCCACTTACTTGTATTTATTTATTTATTTATTTATTTCATTTGAATAGAGCTCTTAGGATTTAGTCTCTTAACTTTCATATACCGGCGGTGCCAAAAAAATGTATGCACATTTTAAGCGAAGTTAATACCTTGGTCAGCATTGCTCAAGCAGTAGTTCACCGTCATCAGAAGTGTCTGGACACTGATGGTAAACACTTTGGACACTTCTTGTAATGGCAGAAGTTAAATGTGAATTGTATTCATCTTTTGTTATCGGTATATATTAATACAGTTTTTCCTTTCTTAAAATGTGTATACATTTTTTTGGCACGCCCTGTATATCATACAGCTGTGTCAACTATAGTCATATTGTGCATTACGTCCCTAATACTTTTGTCTATCTTCTAACTAGAATTTTTTGCCTTTTGACTACCTTCTTCCAATTCTACCTTTCATTTACTTTTAAATTAAAATATGTATATGTGCATATAATTTCAGTTTTAATATCATTGAAATAAGCTGTGAATCATTAAGATAATGTAATTTTGTTGTTCTCACATTCATTATATTTATGCTCCATACCTAAGTTGATTTATGATCATCTGCATTACTCTTATACTCATCATTAAAATGGTTCAATTTTTTTAACCTTTATTCTTATTTATATATCCATACCAAAATCTACTTCTCTGTCAACACTTATGTGATGTTAAAATTGTCACGCTTTCTCTGACCTTTCAACGCAGTTTTCCTTTTTGCCTCTTTCTATGTCTTAATATAACATTTACCGTTGGCATTATGGTTACATCTACTTCCCTCTAATGTAGGTTAATTCATAAAGGAGAGTAATCATGTCATTTTACTGTCTCCAGTTTCTAATACCAAAGTTAGGTGCATGAGTAATATTGATTGACTAATAATTAACGGTTTATTTACATATCCTAATTCTGATTTATAATACTTTCAGATTGAAAACAAGAAAGGCAGCTTTTATTTCAATCCCAATTATTCACTGTTCCTTGCTTGAGCTGAAAAAAAATATCAATGAAACATTTATTTTGGAAGCTATAATAATTTTTAGTAACTCATGTCTGTAATATGCTAAAATGTATTTTATGTGTTTTTTTGAGTGAAAATCTGGTATCCAAAAAAAAAAAAAGGCACAGGGTAAGCTAACATTTTTAAAGACTCCTTATATCCCAGATTAAACCAGGTTACCCAACTATAGAGTGTGGAGCTGAAATTCAAACTTAGGCCCGGCTGTTGTCAAAACCGTGCTTTCTCTTTATGGTTATAGTTGGAAGCTTTGCTGAGAAAGGTCCTGGCTCAAGAATATTTTCCTGGATGATGGCTGAAATCATATCCTCAAGTGTCTAGTTATTTGAAATAGACAGATATGCAACCTTGTTGGCCGTTAATGCCTTGTGGGAATTAGCTCATCAGTTCTTTCAAACATCAGGCGAGAAGCAGAAGTCTAAGATGCAGGGCCCTCTCACAGGGAGGCAAGCAAGCCCGCATGGGCGCTTCTGGCTGAGCTCTTAGGCAGGGTGTTTTTCTCGTTAGGAAAAGTGCCAGGAAGAGAGGAGTCAGGCGGAGCACTGGTTATCTGTTTAGTATTTTCATCTCTGCAGTATCAGCTGAAATTCTGATACAGCGGAAATCCTGTTCAACACTGAGTTACACATTGTTTTGTGATCATTTTATTTGAGATGAAGAGATATCTAGGAGAATGCAAATGTCTTCAATATCTCAGTCCTGATCTAACTAGTGATACTTGTTTTAATTAATAGATACTCATGTCAGTGAGAGAACTGGCTTGTGGTCCCAAATGATGAAATCGAAACTATATTTATTGTTGTATGAGCACCATCTGAAATGCTCACATTCACAAGGACTGCTTCTAAAAAATCTTAGCACTTATTGAGTGCTAACTTTGTGTTTAGGCACCGTTCAAGATAGCTCTAGCTGTACTAAACTTTTTATCAACCTGTTGAGATAGTTCCACTATTTCAGAGGAGAGAACCATGATGCGGTGAGGTTAACTAAAGCAGGCTAAGATCATAGAGGTACTAAGAAGTGGAGCTGAGAATTCAGATTTAATTAATTAACCACCTAAGCTGTACCACAGAGTTGAATGGATTCCGGTTTGGGATATGGCCAGGTGGGTGTGGCAGGACAGTGGATGCTAGGAACTTGAGTAATTAAGATAATCAACCAAGTGACGCCAATCAGTAAGGAAAAAATGTATTTATCGAAAAGTTGGGGGGCATAAGGAAGTTGTTTATTATAGAGGGGAGACGGGTTCCATAGGCAAGGTTGAAAGGATTATAGGCAAGGGAATCAGAAGTGTCGAGAACAATAACAGGGCAGCTGAGGAGTGTATACCAAAGAATATAAAGGAGAGCTGTGATTCATTTGTTAGAAAATTATTTGGGCATGAGCAATTTGACCAAAAAAGCAAAGACACAAATAGCTGCTCTATCCAACTGTATTCTAGTGTGGACAAATTTCAGTTGCCGTGCCTATTACTTATTTCAATTAGCACAGTGATGATATAATAGACTGAAAGCGAATTATGGATTAACAAATACAAGGGAAGTACTATTTCCCCAAATTTTGAAAAGTAGAAAAATTAAAAACACATAAAAACTTGTGAAACAACCCAATAGCATGCCCTCCAAAAAAACAAAACTAGACAATTACTCATGTTAGACCTCATCCGTTTTTTAATCAAAATATTGTATTAGCCAACTTTTCTTGATTAAATTACTTTCCCTCTAGTTATTTTGTCACCAAATTATGTTATCACTAGAGGGGCTTCCAGTTTGAGTGGAGATAAAAGAGACTAGGGTTATGGAGCATAGCAGAATGTTCTGGGCTCCCTAACGTCAAGGAGATCAGAGCAAAATAGGAAAGCAAAAGATGACCTTAAAAAGAGAAAGCCTGTATTGAAGGATAACATACAGAAAAGAGCAAAAATCCTAATCCCGCAGCTCAGTTACCACAAAGGTCCAATATATACTTAATATGTAGGTTCTAATGAATGATTTCCATACAAGAAACCACAGGTTTACAAAACAAGACTGGGTGAGAGCCCCGTGGTCTGAAAATGAAGTGATCGGTGGATCTGGACACCAGATTGTGGCCAGCCAGAGTAAGGCAGCACAGCGTTCCTCCGTGAGGCAGTCAGTCCTGCACTTCGATAAAACTCAAAATGGCCTCATTTTGTGTGCTCAAAAATTCCTTCTTCAAAGACTCTTGGGAAATCAGTTTTTTGCAGAGCCCTGTGTAACACTGGGAAGGAAGTCTGACAAATGTTCTACTCTACTGGTATGTTTTCTTTCACAAAAGAAAATTTTCACTCAGTTGCCTGTTTCTGCAATGTTAAGTATTTTCCTTTGAGCCATTAATGGTCCTGGAAGTCATCTTTTAAACCCAAACTATGAAATCATTTTCAATTCAAACATCTGTGGAAGAACCAAGCAAGAGAAAAACGCTAGGCTTCCGGAGGGGGAAAAGGATATATATAATGGAAGATTTTCTAGGGAGGTGGTGCTCGTTAACGCATGCTTCACTATTTTTCTTAGGTCATGCAGGCTTCATTCGTATGTATAATAATACAGCTCAGAGTTTTTTGAAATTGTGTATTAGAAGAGTCACAATAGGGAGTTTTCAAATCGCTATGGAATTAGGGGTCCATTTCCCCTGCTCCCCTGAAAATAACTTTTGACAAAGTCACCCAGGAATCTCCTTATTAGAAATCCATGGGACCTCTCAGAGATTTGCACACTGCTCATCACACCTGTGATCCTGAAACCTCCTTCGGCCTTTGTGACACTCCTTTACAGACTTTTTTTCACTTATTCAGATATGCATGGATTGGTTGTGTAATCTGAGCCAGGCAAGAAATCAGGGTTTCTCAACTCTGGTTGCACCCCAGCTTTCAGAAACAAAACTAAACTAATGGATGTGCCCAGACACGTGCTGTAAAGATTCTGATTGGGTTGGTCTAGGACAGAGTTTGGGCATCCGTGTTCTCATGATCCCCAAATGACCCTAACATGTAGCCAGTGATGAGAACATACTGGAACACCTAGAGATCAAGAAAATGAGCACTGTTCTTGATGTGACGGAGCTTAAATTCTATTGGGGAGATAGATGCAAAAACAAACAGCCATGTATGTGTATAATTAAAGGTTCTAGTGCCATGAAGACCATGAACAGGGGACTTTGAGAAGAAAAATAGAATAGAGAATGTGGATGGGGTCGCCAAAGGTCTTTCTAAGAAGCTATATTTCCTGCGAATTTTTAAGGGTGAGTATAACTTGGTCAGGCAAATAAGCAGATTGACATTTTTGGTGAATTTGAGTCATGGAACAGCCTGAAATGTCCCGAGGAAATGAAAGAAAGCTTGTGTGGATGGCGTTGAGGGAGGGCTGGGGAGAGTGGCTGAAATGAGATGGGAACAGAAAAAAAAAAAAGACCCTTCTTAAGAAAGCATTAATTTTCTTAGGTGCTCTGAAAAGACACTGTACATTCTTTTAAGGGGGAAAAAATTGTTTTATCTTTATTTGTTACTCTGGCTTCCTAATAGAGGGTCAGAGAAGTTCAAGGCAGAGCAGATGGAGAGAGACTAAATATAAGTTAGAAGGACTTTAGTGACATGGTAATGGTTGTTTGGACAAGGTAGTGGCCGTGGATCTGAATTCAAGATGCATTGCGGAGGTAGAGTTAATAGAACTTGGTGGTGGGTTCGGCATAGGGATGGAGAAGGTCACTTATCATCAAGGTCTTGGCTTATCAGACTGAGAGCTGATGGCGCCATTTACTTTTCCCTCTAATATACTTTGTTTTGAGCAGTTTTAGGTTCACAGTGAAATTGAGAGGAGGTACTGAGGTTTCCCATAAACCCCGTCACTCCATACATCTATCTAGAGTTGCCTTATCTGGACATTTTACATCAATGGAAAGATACAATATGTGCCATTGCATCTAACTTCTTTTATTTAGTGTATTGATTTTGAGATTCTTCCATGTTATACCACGTATCAGCATTCCATGTCTCTTTTTTTTTTTAAAGATTTTTTTATTGGGGAATTGGGGGGATGGGAACAGTGCTGGGGAATTGGGGGAAGGGGAACAGACAAGTTGCTGTCGTCTTGTTCTTCAGTCTAGTTGTGGAGGACGTTGCTTCACTGGCCCAAGTTGGCACCATCATTGCGCTCTTCTCGGGTGAGGCAGATCAGTCGCCGGCTTCTGGACGGCCGCTCACGCTGGCTGCTGGCCGCTCACGGTAGCCCATGGCAATCCACTGCCACAGGGACTGCAGCCCACGCCGTCGCCGGCGACTCATGGCAGCCCAGCTCCAGGTGGAGCTGTTGTTCAGCATCTTAGCTGTGGAGGGCAGTGTCACTGGCCCTCATATGTGGGATCCGAACTGGGGCCCTCTGGCATCCCAAGCGAGTTCTTAACCATCGCGCCACTCGGCCGGCCCCCCATGTCTCTTTTTTGTTGAGTAGTGTCCCGTTCTATGAATTACCATATTCAGTTAATTTATTACATGATTGATGAACATTTTGACTGTTTTCCATTTTTGGCATCTTTAAATAATGTTGCTATAAACATCTGTATGCAAGTCATTGCGCGAACATATATTTTCATCTCTCTTGTGTAGATTTCCAGGAATGAAATTGTGTTTAACTTTTTTAACTTGTTTAACTTTTTTTACTGGACATTTTTTTTGTAAGGCAGTTTTAGGTTTACAGCAAACTTGAGGGGGACGTTGCCATATATTCTCTAGATTCTCTAGCCCCATATGTCATGATTGCCTGAAGTCCATAGTTTACATTAAGGGCTCATGCTGGACGGTGTATTCCATTTCACTCTCATCTTGTTTGTGTGGTTTCGAGGAGAAGTTGGCTGTAATTCTTACCTTTGCTCCTCCATAGATAAGGTATTTATCCCCTCTACTTACAAGATTCACCTTTGAATTTTTGAAGTTTGAGTACCTTGTGCCTACCTGTTTGTGTGTGTGTTTGTTTGTTTGCACTTATCTTGCTTGGTGTTCCCTGAGCTTCTTGGACCTGTGATTTGGTATCTGACAGTAACTTGGGGAAGTTCTCAGTCATCATCACTGCAAATGTTTCTTCTATACTTCCTCTCTCCCTTCTCCTCCTGGTATTTCTATGACATGTGAGACATACCTGTTGTAGTTGTCCCATCATTCTTGGACATGCAATTCCATTTTTATCAGACTTTTTTCTCTTTGCCCTTCCGTTTTGTAAGTTTCTGTTGATATATTCTCAAGTTTGGAGATTCTTTCCTCAGCCATGTTGGGTCTACAGGTAAATCCATCAAAGGCATTCTCATTTCTGTTACAATGTTTTTGATCCCCAGTATTTCTTTCCGATTCCTTCTTAGATTTCCATCTCTTTGCTTACATTGCCTATCTGTTCTTTGCATGCTCTCTATTTTATCCATTAGATCCTTAGCATATTAATCATAGTTGGTTTAAATTCCTGGTCTGATATATGCAACATCTCTGCCATATCCAGGTCTGATGCTTGTTCTGTCTCCGAATTCGAAGTGTGTTTTTTGCCTGTTTTCATGGAGTCTGTTTTTCTGTGGGCTTCGTGCAACAGTGGAACCTGCTTCAGACTTTCTCCTGAGTTTACCTTCTAAAGCAGAAGGTGGAAATCAAGAGATCCCATTATATGCAGAATTAAATGCAGTCTTGCAACCTTCCAGGGTTTAGAACCACTTTATCTTTGCAAGCTCATCTTTGACTACAGCCTCAGGCTTACACTGGCCAACATGATATTCAGTGAATACTAGTACTCCTATGTTTTCCCATAATATGACTTTATTTTACCCTTCTTTTGGCCTGGCATGCCCCCCCCCCACTCCCTGTTTGTTTTGTTTGTTTGTTTGTTTTTTTATTGCCAAAATTCTACTCATCTTTAGCACAAATTCAGATATTTTGTCCAGAGTTTTATAAATGATATACACTGTTACCACAGTCTTTGGTGTGTATACCTCTTTCACAACCATGATTAAAGGACATTTATTACAGGCTGGTTATGTTATTGTCAGTCACAAAATCATTCTCTTAATCTCATCCTCCCCACCACGGAGAAAGGCATGATGGGCTGATCGCTTTTTATTCATCTCTGTCTCCACCTTAGATACAACAAAGTGTTTCTAAGTTAGTAGATGCTCAATATTATTGAATTGAATTACTGTATAGAGAAAGGTATCTTAATTAAATTTCTTCATTTTAATCAACATTTCATGAGAATATTTTAATATATGGTAATAGTGATTACAATAGCAAAATGATGTATAAAAAAAATCATTTGTTACCCTAAAGAAGTCAGCTACATCTGGGGTCTGCATTTAAGTGACCCCTCTATAGTTTGACTCAAAGTATTTAAAAATTCTGTTTCTTAACTAAAAGAAGAGAAAAAAGCATTTGTAATCAGCAATAGCTTTTTTTTTTTTTTAATCTTGCTTTACGTAGATCTAAGTTCTATACCAAACATGTTCTTTGTGGGTCCCTGACGATTCCATGAAATTCTTATTCCTTCTGGGGTACTGTATCTGAGGTTAACACGATTATTGTCTGAAATGCAAGTGGCCGCGTAGCTGCTATAGCTGAGAAATGACCGCATTTCCTTTTAGTTCTCAGCAAGAGTAATTGAATGTAGAATATCTTTCTAAACACTGGATTGTGACAGTGTGTTAACACTCTGACTCTCTCCTAACAGCAGGGCAATTATTTGCTGAGTGGGGTTTTTATCAATCCCCTGGCGCTAGTATGTCCCGATAATTATGACGGAATGCATTGGTCAGCGTTGCTTCAGCGGTCCCTTCCCAGCAAATATTTCATTCCCAGTTCTCCGGCCCACTTTTCCTTTTCCTGTTATTAGAGATCTTTGCTACTCTTCTGTGCTTGCTCAGTGTCTTATTTCTTAAAAAACACTTTTTTTTAAAATTAAAACTTAAAACTCACACGTGTTTTACACAGCCCACCTTTTAAACTGTTTGACTCTCACCGTTATTCACAAATTCTGAATCACGGAGCAAGAAAATCCTTTTTGATTTTGTTCCTTTTCGGGGCAATCGGGGACTCCTGTTGCTGTGTAAGTGTCACCAGCAAAAGTAAAACTTGAATTGTCCCACCTACCCTGTATACTTAATAGTTCCTCATTCCTGGAATAAGCAGTGACTTGGAAATCATGAGAAATTTTTATGCTTATATTTTAAAATATGACATTGAAACACTCATAATTATACTTTGGGCATTATAGGTGCACACAGTCCTGTTTCAAGTTCTTTTTATTTTACAGAAAACTTGTTGAAAAAGTAAACCTCAATAACAAAGAGAAGGGAAAAAAAAATTAAACATAGCTTCCCCCAGGCAATTACAAAATAAAGGTCAGCGTATGAGTGGAAAATGACCATAAAAACCTTCTTTATGAAATAAAATAGCAGACGCTCCAAATATAAAAAAGCATATCCCTTTGTTTTCAAATCCATTGCATTTTTAAAGTACTTTCTCATAGAATGCTTAAGTGCAAGAACAAAAACGGAGAAGAAAAGAGCCAGTGGATAGATTGTTAGAAATATGGAATAGTTCGAATTATTAATGTAACGCTAAGGGTGACTGGGTAACAAATGGTACATTTGCTCGGTGTTCAACCTGACATAATTAATATTCTAGGTCATGCTTAAGTTCCCATGATGGAGGGTCTGGAGGGGGGAATTCAAGAAAAATATATATCTATTATATAACTCATTGCCTTTTTTTTCTTTTTTTTTTTTTGCTTTCCTTTTGACGAGTCAGAATCATAGCCTTTAAAAAAAATCAGTGCTTTCACACCTCATTTGCCGTATTCACCACTGGGCCACCAGTCAGCAGCCGGGCCTGATTCAGGGAGGTCAGTGAGAAGCTATTAGCAGAGGCCTCTCCTGAGATTTCCTGGGTCTTATTGAGTTGAATGTTAGCATGACAGTACTGCAAATAACTCAGTTGTAGGCTTTTTTTTTTTAAACAGTTAGCACAGATTTCCCCATAGTGTTGGTCACTCTAGAAAATTATTGCTGAAAATGAAGTCCCAAAAGCTAGCTTGGCAGTAGCCCTTCTAAGTTGTGAAAAATGTGAAAACTGAAAAATATGTCCTAGTCTCTTAGGATTCACTTTGTCTTTTGTGACTCGTAGTTGTATTTTTAAAAAAATCAACAACAAACCATTATTCACAAGTGGATTACAAATTATGAAATACAGCAATTGAGACAATAGTAAGTTAGGGTGCTTTTATTTACTTGAAGAATAATAATTACATGAATACTGTATCAATCTAAATAAATAGGGTATTTGCTTGCTGTAGGGCTTGAGGGGAGGCTGGAACGTGGTCATTGATGTAAGTTAGCAAATGTATGAAATTAATTTCTAAAATACTGACACCTTGAAGATTTTAAATGATACATTTTAAATTCAATTAAAATATATTTTCTATCTATATTTGATTTAAATTGCAAAGAGAATACACATGAGGAGGCCTCCATATAGGTTGCAAAATATAATTTAAGAAAGCTATCATGTCTACTGATCGATTTGCATTTCCCATCTAGCCTGTGTATACATGTGCATGCAAATGGCGAAGATCAAAGAAGATTTCTAATGCGGGTAAAGTTAATAGCTGGTAGCAGTTATTCAGGTAGATAGATATTTTAAAGCATAAATTATAATCTAGTTAGATTGTATGTATTTTACTACTTAAATCCGTAAGGTTGTGGAAATGATAAACTAACAGACTTCATTTAACTAGATCATCACTAAGCAGAAGGGTGTTTTCTTATATCTCTTTCAGACACTATGTAGATTTTGTTATCTTTTATGTCAAAACAGTCTTTTTAATATAATATTTGTTTTTTTCCTCATTACAGTTGATACATTCTCATTGTAGAAAATCATCCTGAAAATTATCTTAAAATATTACCATCCACTCAAAACTTACTTTCGGCTGAATGCTGTTTTGAATATATATGTATATATATTTTCTTTTATTAAGATCATTTAACTATCTGTTTATATATCCACCTTATTCTGTTAATATATTTAATATTATAGTAAGAGAATGTTAACATAACATTAAAAATGGTGTATAAAATTGCCTATAAATTCCCAACAGATTTTTTTGGTGTTTGTTTTTTTTTGTATAAATTGTAAAGAGGTAAACACATCTCAAAGAAGAGCCAATTCAAAATATTTTAAAAATATTTAAATACGTTTACATTAACTTTGATCTAATAAAATTCAGCTCTCAATTATAACATAGGTGAGTTGGTGATGACTCAAGTAGATCTGTGATAATTTCGTGTCAGTCACAATGTGCTCAAAGCAAATTGAAACACTTGAAACCTACATAATTTTACTAACCAATGTTCACCCCAATAAGTTTAATAAAAAATTTTTAAAAAGAAAGATAAAAAGGTATATAATCTATAACTTCTTTGAAAGAAGGCATAGGATTTTGAAATAAACCTCAAACATTCTACGAAGATATTTATGCGTCTTTGGAAAGCAAGAGGGAAAGAGGTTTCATGGGCCTTTCTGAATGGTGCATTGTTAATCTAGGATGAGCAGTTCACATTCATTTTTTGACGGCCTACTATGTATTCTGCTAGGCCCTGGGGATGCAAAAATACCTACACCAGAGCCCCTGTGCCCAGCTGCTTGGGTGGGGAAGATTGACACACACAAAGATAATTATGAAACAATGTGATAGGTATTGTGATAGAGTTATCCTCAGGCTATTAAGGAGGCATTAGGGATAGGGAACTGAATCTAGTCTGAGTTGGTATTAGATAGAGGTGGACACTTATTGTTGAAAGTGTTGGGCTAGAAATATAAAATTTTCTAGGATAGTTTTTCAAAGACAACTATCCTAGTTAATCATAATACTTTGGAACTGTTTATTCCAGCAGGTAAATATAGCAACCAGAAATATTTATGGATGTGATGGTGGCATAAGAGGAAAGCACATTTTCAAGAAAAACAGGTTCAATAGATGCATTCTTTATATTAGAGTGTCTACAGAGCAACCCAACAAGTCATATTGTCCTTTAAAATGTAACTTTTCCTTATGAATATGCATTTGTATATATTAAAAGAGTATCAAAATGTGGTTTTATATTCAAATACCATTGAATTATCACAAAATGGACATCTGCTGAACTTGAATTTAACATGTGTCATATATACATCTATTGAACCTCTGCTGCATAGCAGGTGTTGTGCCAAGTAAGTCTTGACTATTTTGACACAGTGTGACAAGGTCAATGATAGAACAGCAAGGGTAATGTGACACTACAGAAGTACAGTCTCAAACCACATGAATACAAAATACAGGACATTATTTTGAATGATACTATAGCATGTATGTGTGTGCCTATGTATATGCACTTTGATTATTATTTTAAAGTACTTGAAACAGCTTCCATTAATTAGGTTGTGTAATAAATAATTACTCAAGCAATCAAATATTTATTGAGTCCATATTTTGTACCTGAAACTGGTTCAAACATTATATATTTGAGTTTGTGTGAGTGAATATGTGATTTACAGATACGGTTACATGTACATATGTATAGTTAATAGTTAGAATATAAAATGAATGACTTCAGGTCCTGCTGCTTATTTTTTTCATAAGTACAATGATGGAAAATAGGTCCTGTGTGGCAGATAGGAGCTATATAGCTCAGCAGTTTTTAGCATATTTAGTCTTCAGCCTCGAATGATTCTGAAGTTGTTGGTCTGGAGTGAAGACGAGGCACGTGTATTTTGTCATCTTCGATAAATCTGAAATTCACCTCTAGTTTCAGAACTATTTTAGGTTTAAAATAGTCCTAAAACCAATGAAGACTTTTCGGGTTCCACTTCAGCTTCCTTTTATTTTGTGTGAAAATGAAAGATAAAGAAATCAAAAATAAGTTCTCTTTCTTTAGATTCCAGGTATATACAATTCGCCGTTCAGAAAGGAACCGGATCCGTGGGAGCTGAGACTACAAAAGGCAAAGCCTCTAACGCCCCGGATGCCTCAGGTGAAGCCGAGGCGCTCCATCCACCTTAGCAGCTGGCTGGCGAGTACCAGTGCGCGGTCCTTTCCGCGCTCCGACGTTCTGCCGCCCATTGACAGGAAACAGTGTCAGGTACTCATTGTCCCTGTATGAGAATCCTGCCTATCATGGTATCCTCGCTGGGTTATTTTTCTTTGTTTGCTTGTTTGTTTTTAAGTTAGTGTTGTTTTGTCTTTGTGACAAAAGAGGAAAATTATTTTTTTAACATAATCTAATTTGAAATAATAAATATAAAGTATGTTTAAAATATGCATCAAGGAAGTAATCAAACATTTCTCTGGCAGTGAACTTGATTATTTTCACAATGAAGGTAACACACAGGGTTTGGACCTAGGATCTAGCCTTTTAACATAAAAAGATTGTTATGGCAATCTTTGTTTTATAAATTGTTGCTAGAAAAATCAAATATATTTAATTTAACCTCTCATCTGATGATCCATATCTTTATATACAATTGTAAACATAATTTAGGTTTGAGTGATTTAAAAAGCGTAAATTAAAGCCCAAAACAATACAAGATTCAAGCAGAGACAAGACGTATCTTCTCTATGGATTGGAATAATGCAGGATTGGCAAATGACTTTCTAGGGCTAAAGGTGGATTGGGATGTGTTGGGTGATGATTGTCACTGTTTGGAAAGCACCAGAGAGCCGCAGTTCCATCTCTTCATCAGCATTTAAACTGGACTAGACAACTGCCACCAGGTAGCATCAAGCCAGAAGTGGATTTATTTTCGGTTCACACTGCCAAGCTCCCCAAACTCCTAACTATTAGTTCCCTGCAAACGGTTGCGTCTGTTACTCTTTTGCTGTGCAATCAGTTACTCCAAAACCTGGTGGCTTAAGCTAACACACAATTTTTTACCTCACCATTTCTGTGGGTCAGCATTGTAGGTACAGCTTAGGTGAGTGCCTCCAACTTAAGATCTCTCCGAAAGGTGCATTCCAGGTGTCAGGCAAGGCTGTGATTCCATAGGGAAGCTCAGCTGTGCAGAGAATAGGGTGGGGAGACCCATTTTCAAGGTCACGCTGATGATTGGTAGTTTTTATGTCTTCAAACATGGCAGCTGGCTAAAAAAGAGTGAGAGCTCTCAAAACAGAAGCCACACCTTTTTATGACCTAATGCCACAAGTGACATCCTATTCTGCCATGTCCTGTTTCTTAGACACGAATAAGTCTGGTCCATACGAGGGCATGCATACCAGGAAGTAGGGATCCCAGGGGCCATCTTAGAGACTGCCTTTCACACACTCACCCATTTGATCAACCTTGTAGTAAGACAACCTGCATTCTATGCCATAAAATAATTATTGCTCTAATTATTTGTGGTGTTTTGTGTTTCTGCTCTCCGTAATTGGGTCCCTAATTCCCTTTATTTGTGCATATTTGGTCTCTCAAAATTACTAACAAATAATTAGTACTATTAACGGATGGTTTATACTATATTATAGAAAGAGCTGTAAAAAAAGACTGAAAAATCTATAAAGATAATTTTCCCCCTGGACTCTTTCTCTTTTTCCTCCTCCCTAACTCATTTTATAAGAAAATCTTTTTATATCAATATTCTTAATTACCTTTAAACTAATCTATTTATCAAAAAAAAAAAGACATAGAAGATAAAAATTCTTCCTGTTTTTGAAATAAAGTGGCAAGCAAGATGGAATTGAGCAAGGGAGCAAATAGAGATAATGGGAAATATTTTAATTTATTTTGGAACATGTCTTTAGAGTATGGTTTCATTGTTCCTTTCAAAATATGGGTTATAACAGTATTCCAATAAAGGCATTTAAAATAGTTTTAAAGTCAAATATAAAATGAATTTTATATTATAAGTAACTAAATTGTTTGCCATTTGACTTATGCAAATTACTGTTTCTATTAATGCAAGTAATGGTTTTATATAATGCCATCAGAATGAACAATGCATGCATAGTTATTTTATAGAGAAAATAACTCTAGTACCTCCATTTCATGTGTATCAAGTGTCCAATGGTTGCTAAGTATCAGATAACATTGGATATTGAATATTTAATGTTCCATATTTCATGCTATATTCACAGGAATAGGTGTAGGTACTATGTGGCATTTGTAGAGTAATTCTACATGCAACTAATTAGGACATGTGAAAATTATATGGAATTAATATGTTTTGGGCATATACATGTTTCTGTGTTGGGAACACTCTAGAGGTCATTCAAACCAAACTGCCACACTGTGACCAATATCCACAATGCTAACCATGATGCATTTAATATTAGCTTATATGGGTTTTATAATATTGACATTTCACATTAGCTTCACTGCTTTGATTTTTTTATGCTTTCATAATATGGCTTATTTTATACTGGTTTGTATTTACTCTTCATCCCTATTAATGCACTTTTTTCAATACATCCACTTTTATTACATCACATGGCTCCCCCATGCCATTCTGTTTATATGTACGTTTATACACATATGTGTATTTAGTATAACTGGAATGAATATGAGACATATTATACATATAGCTATATAAAAGATATATGTGGACAATATGTATGTATATATATATATATATATATATGTGTGTATATATATATATATATATATATATATATATACCCATGTGGAAAATACAAATATATATATTTATATAAATATATATGTATACATATATATATTTATATAACATGTAGAAGATATATATGTATGATCATATATGATGGGGTGTTTTCTAAAACCAATGACCAGTTCCCTGATTCTCTGGCTACCAACTGGGTGTCCAGCAATTCAACCAGTTAGGAAAACTCTATTAAAATTGTAATACTCAATATATATCGATAACAAAAGATGAATCACGTCACATTTGACTTTTGCAATTACAAGAGGTGCTCAAAGTGGTTACCACTGCAGTGATTTTAATACAGCATTTTTCCTTTCTTAAAACGTGTGTACATTTTTTTGCCACCCTCTGTGTATAGCATATAATATGAAGATACAGAAAATATATATACATTTATATAAATATATATGTGTATTTATGTATGGAATATAGTATATATATAGAAGATTTTGTATGTATTATATATGAATATATACATATATACACATACATATGTGTACGCACACACACACGCACGCAAATTGCATTTATCTAGCATACCAAAAATTAATGATCCTTACTAATTTTTTTTCCCTGTTCCCTCCTTTTTTCTTTTTTGTCCTTCTTTTCCTCTCTCCTTCCTTCCTATTTCTGGTCCTCCTCCCACCCCTCCACCCCATCTCGTCCTCCCTTCCTTCGCATTCTTCCGTAATCCATCTTTCTTCCCACCTTATCCTGTCTTCCTTTGGCTCTTTCATTCTCTCTGTCTTCCCTTCTTTTTTCTTTTTCTTTTTTCTCTTTTTTTGTTTCCTGTTTTCACAGAATGGGATTTTTAATATTGTGGACTAAACTGCATTTTCTATATGTAAGCTAATAATAAAAAGGTATATACAACATTGAGGAGATATATATGCCATAGCCCAGATGATAATATTTATACTCTGACAGCCTGTCTGTACTTGTGGAGTAAATTTCTTAAATGTGTGAGACAATTGTTGTAAGTTTAAGAAATAACTTCATTGTTATTTAACCTTTGAGAAAAATTTTAAAATGCCAGATGACTGTAAAATACCATGGGCTATTAAGAATGTAAATATATTACACTCATAATTAGGATTTGGTTGGAGGCAAAGGAAGTCAAACTTTGGTAAACTACAATAGCTAGGAGTCCAAGGAGATGTACAGTTTCAAGTTGAGGCCTGGATGGTCTGGGCTTTCTAAGGATCACTATTTGGAAATGAGTACAGTAAGCAGATCTGAAGTTTGAAGCTATGTCCAAAATCTGATCCCATGTCACTCCAGACATGATTGATATAAGTGATCACTTGGGATGTAACAGGCAGTCAGTCTACCAACAGAAATGCAAATTAACAGCACATTCTCTTTGCTTTGGCAAAGAGAACCCGGACAGTACCAGGGAGGAGGGCTATTGCGCTCAAAGGCAAGACACTGATTGTCTTTAAGATAGAAACATAGGGACCGGGCAACTGAAAGACATAGAAAGATGGACATGATTACAGGAGGATCCGTGTCACAAAGGCTGTAGTGAACCTCCAAAGGATGACTTGAGTCTGTTTTTAGTCTAAATTTTGCTGCTCAGGTAAGGTGCCTCCCCTTTCATGTCCCAGTCTCATTGGAAACAGTAAGTCACAGAACAAGTAGTGGGGTTAGCCTACAAATGGATATGTGTTGTGCTGATACACCAACAAATGTTAGAAGGCAGAGCTTGGCTGCCGAGAAGACCACTACGCCTTGAGAATACTGACCCCTTCAAAGTCAGAACCTTGGCTGTTTGCTTATACTCGTATATTTGATGCTGCTACTCTTTAAAATCTTTTTCAAACTCCTCTTGAAACTAATAATAATAGTAGTGAAAATAATTATAAAGCCTTCGGTATCATTTTTGAGTATTGACTGTGTTTTAAGTACAATGCTAAGTGTTACATTATCTTAACTTATGTTAAGGGCAATTTTGTGAGATAGTTATTATTCCATTATGTATACATGAGGAAGAAAGGTCTAGAGCAGTAATTTGTCCCTGATAAAAAAAACAAATATTAACTTTTAAAACAGAATTGGTCAAAGTAAAAGATTAAGAACCTCTAAAATATATGTGTGTGTGTATGTATATGTATATGTATATACATATATATGGAGATGATAGATAGATAGATAGATAGATAGATATAGATACATCCCCATGTAATTTTTTAATAGTGAACTTGGAACCATGTTACTGTATCTTTAAAAAGTAAAGTTCCAATAAAAATCCATTAACTACTTTCAAATATAACAATCCTCCTGTCCAGCTGTGAAAAGTACTAGATGATACTTATTTGCCATTTGTGTTATTTACGGTCCATGACTTTTATGGTAACTGGTTCCTATTATTGGTTTCTATTAATGTAAAACATAAGTGAACATAAATGAGGCGTGAATCATTTCTTTTTATTAGCCCACAGTCTTCACTCAGTGCTTGCAGTAACTCCAGCTGTGTCTTGTTAGTGATAACCTATTTAAAGAAGAGATCTTTTAGGATAAGGAATATGATTAGAAATTTTTGTCCATTTTATATCACTTCTCTCCTGCACAATAGTATTGAAAAAAGAAAACAATATGTAATTGATGGCACAGCAATATCTCAAGCCACCTATGATTTGTATTGTGCTCTATGTGATACTAATTAGACAGCCAGTGGATCCTAGTGACTAGTATAAGTAACTACTAATTTAAAGGTAGGATATGTTATAAATCATTTTTTCACAATTGCAGCTTCTAGAGTTTCATCTGCTATATATTTGTGTGATTAATTGGTTGCTATTATATCAAAGTTATTAAGCAATAAAATTTAGAATTTTAAATAAAGAACATTTAAAATAATTAAAAATAGGGCCCATCTATGTTTTGGGAGACAACTAATTAACTATAAGATTTGACATTCACTTAAAAGCTTTATTTTAATGAAAAAACACTTGCTATCCTATTTCTGTTTTTTGGTGTACTCTCTGGAGGCTATGCTCTGGATCATTTTTAATATCTTATTCAAAAAGAAGAGCATTCTTTTAAAATTATGTTAGAAGAAACATGCTTTTTAAAATTAGAAAGTAAAGCAACCTATAACTACAAGTTTACCAGTTCGAGCATAAAAAGTCTTTTGATGTGAGGACAGTTCTGCTTAATTTAAAATAATTTAATATAATCACTTATAGTTGTGTGAACGTTTCTTGAAGATGTGTATTCTTATGTCATGTATTTTCTAAATCAGGAAAAAACATATTGTTCCTTTAAAATAACTTAGTAAACTTGCTATTCTTTATAGATATTCAATAGCCCTGGTCATTAATAATATGATAAAAAAAATTCTCCATAATAAAATATTTACCTCATCCTTTCTTATCAGGGACCCTTCCGTGACATCGCTGAAGTATTGAAACAACGCTACAAGCCTTTGGAGCCAACTTTGCGGATGGAAGAACCAATCAGCGAGTTGAAAGAGGCCAGAGAGGACTTCAGAAGACAGGAACGGACCAAAAACATTCATGACAATATGTGAGTTCTCAGCTAGAAAAAATAGCTGTACCATGTTTGGTGCCGGAAGCTATCTAATATTTCCTATTTCCTAATATTTTAGCTGTGAGAAAAGGTAAAGTTGCCATTGACCTATCAGAAGCAACCATTTTTAAACATGCAAATATTTTAGGTAAGGTCCACATTGATGACAATATTGGTATGTTGTGTGTGTGTGTGTGTGTGTGTATTTTATCACACCAGCCATATTGGAGTAGGGGAGCGCCCTACTCCAGTATGACCTCATCTTATGATATCACTATCTTTAATATGTTCTTTATATATTTTTTCCTTTTTTTTCTCTCTTTTCAACATGTTCTTTAAAATAAGCATAGGAAGTAGAACAATAATATTTTACACATAAAGTATGGATTACAGAGGGGTCTTTTTGGAAGCCATCTTAAAGCTTTAATTGTTTGTTCTTGTTCTTAAAGAAACTCACTCCATTTTTCTCAGACCTTATTGAGGGAAATGATTTTCCTTAATCATACGTCCTTGTGAAGCCAGGATATTACATAAGCAATTAGTAAGTAATCGCTGAGTAACTTTTATGTGAGAAGCTCTTAGCTAGATGTTGTGAGAAATATTGTCAGTAACTGTTTACATGTCAGGAGTAGTTCCAGGCCCTAGCGAGACTGCACTGAGGAAAATAGACAGTCTGTGCTCTAATGGACCTTCTGTGCTTCTAGCTCGAAACTGAACCAGAAAATCCTAATCAAATTCTGAGGCACGACCATAGGTAAGCCATTCAAAATGGCCACGTGTGTGTGAAGGACCATAAGTGCCATGATTTTTTATTTTTCTTCATGTAGGGTTTTCTCTGATCTCTGATGATCTAGGTTTTGATAGGGAAAAGAAGAGAAATGATAAAAGCAGGTTGATTGTATGAAAAAACAAAAAAGTAATGGTAGGAAAAGCTCACTGGACAATGAGAAGACTGATTTGACAGAAACTAATTTTTACGTGAAATACGGTAGAAAGAACAATTGTGTGAGTCTTCAGGGCGAAGGGTTTGAGGGTTTATCGGTAGATAATGGAGAATTATTCAGTGCTTTTGAGTAAGAGGATGTTATAAAAAGAGCGTGAATTTGTTGATTGAGAGACAGGTGTGTTTAAGAAAAAATATGCTGCAGGGACTGAAACCCATTTGGGGACCATTGCAGTCATTTTGGTGGAAGTGGTGGGATAGAACTAAAGTGACGGCAGCGTTCTATATGCCACTCTTTCTTTACTTTCTTCTTTCTTTACTTTCTCCTTTGGACACATAATCTCTCTGATCGCTTCTGTTTGGAAGACTTCAACTGCTACCTCTATGCCAATGATCTCTACTCTCTAAATCTCTAAGGCCTTACTCCTGCATTCCAGATGTATATTTTCCACTGCCATCTTTGTGTGCATCTCCACCAGATGCCCCAAATTCAGCATGTCCCAGTCGGCCCTGATTTTTTTGGCCATGAGTGCACTTTGCAGCACCAACCATCTGCCTAGGGAGGGACTTGTGAGTTACCCTGTTCTCCTCGTCTAGCACTGTGCTGGTCCTCAAATCCTGTCTTTTAAATATCTCTCAGGCTCAGCCTCTTCTCTTCCTGCCTACTGATACTCAAACTTAGGCACTTCCAATGTCTGCTTTTAATTGCCCAGCCTTACTCCCGTTCAGCGTGTTACCATAACACCAGAGAAATTTAAGCAAGCAGTTATTCAGCCAGAATGCTTTCTCATGGCTTGTTATCAACTCCAGGAAAAAAACGTAATTCCTTATTTCAAGATACAGGCCATTCAGGATCTGACCCAGGCTCCTTTCCTCAGCAAATCTTCGTCCACGTTCTATAGGAAACTCTGCTCTCGAGCGGCTGAGACGCTCCCATCCCGCTTTCAGCTCATGTTTTCTTCTGCTTCCATGAAGGAATTTTCTACCTCCCTGCTTTATTCAATCTGCTCAAACCCACTTGAAAAAGAATAAAAAAGGATGGCTTACTTTTTAAAAACTTTTTAATAAACACGATATTTATTGTAAAAACTTTAAACATTGTAAAGCGGAAGACCCTCCGGTATGTGTTTTAGAGGCACTGGTGTTAACCACTTATGTCTTACCCAGACATTTTTTTTTTGGCATAAACAATTAAATATGTATATATTATTTTAAAATAATACGCTATATTATTTTAAAAAGGCAAAATGTTATACACACTGTACTTCCTCTTTATAGGAGATTGCAGTCAGAGAGAATTTTAGGGTTTTTTTCAGAGGGTATTTTAAGGACTATTTTCAGATGTGAAATGGGACAGTGCAAGTTGCCTAGATCAGTGGGGAAAGAAGTCGTTGTTATTAGAAGGCGGGAGAAATGGAAGGCCACAGTGGCACCAGAGCTTTCCAAGTAAGTGTTTAATTTACCCATCACAATGGCAGAGATGGAAAAGAACAGGTGATCATAAATCAGGTGATACAGGCTTCCGTAAAGTCTTCCGAGAGTAGCTGAGGTCCTTTAAGTTAATATCTTCTATTAACTGTAAACATCGTGGCTTAATCCTGGAGACTATAATTCCGCAGGCTACAGCCATATCCACAATGGAGTGGTGGTAGGACATGGCGATAGAAGCCAGCGTCCATCTGTGTTCTCCGAGGCAGAATAACAGCCCCTCCAGAGCTGACACCCTCATCCCAGGCTCCTGTGACTCTGACCTTCTATGATAAAGAGGACTTTGCTGATGTGGTTAAGGCTTTAAAATTGGGGAGTCTGTCCTGGATTATCTGGGTGGGCCCAGTATTTTCACAAGTGTCCTTAAAAGTGGAAGAGGGAGGCAGAAAGGTATTTGACTCCATCAAAGGTCACAGGGATGCCATTGTGACAGGGACTTTGAAGATGGGAGGAGCGGGCCACAATCAAGGAAAGCCGGCAGCCACTAGGAAATGGGAAAATTAAAGCAATGGATTCTCCCCTGGAGCCCCCAGAAGGAATGCAGCCCTGCCAGAGCCTTGATTTTAGCCCAGCGAGACCCATTTCCAACTTCTGGCCTCCAGGATGCTAAGCTAATAAATTTGTATTCTTGAAGCCATTAAGCGTGTGGCGATTTGTTACAGCAGCAATAAGAAACGAATACGAATGTTCCTCAATCAAGGAGTTACCTTGCTAGATCAGGCTTTGGTGTTCAGATGAATTATGAACCTGAGCCACACTTGACGGAAATCCGTGGACCCGCAAGGATTCATGATTCTCCTGCAGGTTGAGGGTGTGGGCATTTAGAGGATTAAAGAAACTCGGACTGTGCCTTGAGCTCCCCTATCAAGAGACGTTTATGATTGACTCATATTGTAAGGATATTGTATTTTGAACTGGTACAGGCTTTCGTAAGGACCTGAGTTCAGACAGCTCAATAGCTGTCTCTACATCTTTTTAAAAAATAAAAGGTGTTAATTTTTTGATAGTTATTGGAGGGGTGGCCAGGCTTTACAACCTCTTCAGGTCTTCTGCTGGGCCTGAGAATTAAATTGCCATAAGACAGATTAACAGGACGAAAGCATACAGATTGATTTAAGTTTCACATGATGCAGGTGCCCTCATAAGGAAGTGAAAACCCAAAGACGTGGCAAACCCTAATGCTTACGTATTAGGTTGAGCAAAGACCAGCAGTTGTTTAAAAAGTAACTAAAATATTTGGGGAGGTCAAAGGAAGATAAAAGTTATTTAAGGTCTGTTGGTACAGAGTTCTCTCGGCCTTGACTCCCCCATATCTGATGATAAGAATGTTTTCCCCCTCCCCGCAGAGGAAAGGCACCTGTCATATGGGAGTGTTAGCTCCTGATTTTAGGGTAAAAAGCAGAGCCCAGGTCCCTTTCCTTGGACCTGTTGTTTTCAAGTACCTCTAGCTCAAAATACTCCTCTGCCAAAGTGGCATTATTGGCGGTTGTGTTCTGCCACCCTTCATTGTGCAGAGTAGGTGAGATGAGAGACACCCTTGGAGCATTCAGCGGCAAAGCGGAACCAGCAACTCAATTTCTTGAGCACCTACTGTGTGCTTAGTAGCTACAAATCTTATGTATTTGCCTTCACTTCCCTCAGATTCACCATCCAGCTCAAGCAGAAGCCTTGGTAAACAAAAGAGTGCTCATTTTTCAACCCTTTAAATATTGTTTCTAGTTAAGTATTGGTACCATTTCATAGACAAGCACCATAGAAAAAATGTAGGAAAGGTTAAGAAATGAGATCTTCAAAACAGTTTTTAAAAAGGGCGATTGAAAAAAAATGGGATATATGTATATAGAAGAGATCTGGGTTCCACTTATCACTAAAGAACGTTGGTAAGGAAATTTACTACCTCTCCAAACTTTTTTTGACTTTTGTGATTTTTTTTTCCAAACACTTTATAGACCTTTCCAATTTGCATATTTTCTGAACTGTTATTGTATTATGATAAATAGGGATTATCATATATTTTCAGAGAATGTGTTCTTAACAATTCAACTTTTAATTTGTGCCTCTTCCATTTATTTTAATTACTAGCACAGTGTGCACCATTTATTAATCAGCACAGCCTTTTTAAGTTAACATACCGAATTAGCTAACCCCATTAACACAGAATACTCCAAACAAGCAGTAATAGGAGAGGTAGTTACTGTGCAAATCGCATTACACATGCGGGTGCTCCAGGGCACAGTTAAGCATGATTACCCTCTTTTGATCCGGTATCCCTCTGCCTCTCCCAGCTAATTTCCAGTGGAAATTTACAAAGTGCTGCCTTCATTTTTCCAGCTTAATTTTTCTAATGAAGTTCTGGTACTTTGTAACACTGGGGATACAGATAATAAGGCTGTATATAATTAAGAAGTTCTAGAATTTGTCTACAAAAGAGCCCTTTATTAGTTTGGCGGTATAGTGAGAGCTGTGCTCTCTTTTTTTGTCCACTGTTTCCTTGAAAAGAAAAAAAAGTGTAGTTGTTTTGTTTGTTTGTTTTAAATACATGACCCCAGAGTACTGGAATTCCATTATTATGGACAGAAGTTTAAAGAAATTTAAAGATTTATAACATCCACATAATGGTGATAATTTGGAATACTTTTAGTGATATACCTGAAAATATTATGAACGTTTTCAGTGTATGCAATCGGACAAGTCATAAAAAAGACACTTGCAGTCTTTTTAGTTAGATTTTTGTCATATCCTAAGCACTCTTCCTAACGTATGCTAACTAAAGCTTTGCCAATTGATTTTCAGTCAATTTGTGAAGCATATGGATTTTCTTCGTGAAAGGCAGTCATTTTATGGCACACTCACATCCTTATGTTGGCATGGCATTTATACATCCTGGATTGTCCTGTTTCCATCTAGGGTTTAAAAGAAGGTGGGGTGGGGGGGGGTGGCAGTCAGAAGAGGATTGAAGGTTGAGCAGAAGTTTGCCAGGCAGAGCAAGGAGACTGGCCCAGGGGAAGTGGCCTGGACAAAGCCATCTCTAGGTTCCAAAGTGTATAGCTCACGGGGGTTTCGGTTTGCTGTCTGTGGTATCTTGAGAATCTTAGCTCCTAACTTTGGTACCTTGTGCAAAGTGGCAGCAATGATATATAAAGCATAGGTAGAGCCGTATGTCCTACGATAAAGTATTTGCCCTTTACCATGTAGAGAGAGTGTAAAAGCCTCACAGTGTTTTAATCGCCAGATTGAAAGCATCCGATAGCTTAGAAACATGGCTTTGTTAGCTATGTCCATGGTGAACAAATGGAAGTCACTGGTGATGGAGACCAGTTAGGAGGCCGTTGCCTTAGTCCAGTTCAGAGACAAAAGGACATTGGCAGTAGCACAAGGACATTGGTGGTGGAGGGGAAAATAAATGTTGACAAAAACCCTATACACCCTAAATCAACCTGATTTAGGGGGCAACCTGATAATGGTGTGGATGGTGTGGTCAGGCGCACAGGTGTGTTTCGGATCAGTGTCTTAGAGCTTTCTTAGTTGCAAAAAACAAAGATCCATTCAAGGCAGCTCAAAAAATTAAGGGTGTGTTTGAAGAGATACATCAAGGAATCTTCTAGAAATATGAGGCCTCCTGTACGAGGAGAAGCATATACCATTATGTAGTCTGACCATCTATTGACAGTTTCCTCTGATGACTTAGTACTTTGCCTCTTTAAGGACTTTGCCTGTTTAACCTGCATGAAAGCATTTATGTCCATCCTCAATCAAATACTGCTTCTATGATGAAAACTATTTTAGATGTACCTTTTCAGCCAAGTTCCTGGGATGAGCCCTAGCTCTCACTCCTGTATCCCCACTTACGAGTCCCTGTCGCGTCAATGTTGTTGATGATTGGCATGAGAGGGGCTGCTCATACACCAAGCTCTTGATTAATGCAGCTTATGGTCTTTTGAGCATTTTCCATGATTTTGCCATAAGAACAAGCAAAAATAATAGGCATTGCCACTCTGTGTGGCATACAAGATAAAGATAAGACAGTGAAATGCACAAAACCTTATTTGCTATGCTGTCATCTCCTTACATTACAATTTCTTATCTGTAAAGTGTAAGAGGTTTAAACACCAGAAGCCTGAATCAGTTTATACCCAGTCTGAAATGACGGAATAGTGTTTTTGTTTCTCTTTTCCCACTTGATAAGGGTGATGGTAAGAATCCTGTAGGTATTTCATAATTAATAAATAAGAAAAAATATCTCCCAATAAACGGTGGAAAATGTCAGATGTATCTTGGTATTAAAGGATCACAAGGCTTGTTTAATGACTAAATTTTAAGGTAGTAGTAGAGAAATTAGTGTGGGTTAAAGTGGGACAATCACATTGCCTAGGTAAGCTGAGTGTTAAGCTAGATTTTGAAAGTTGAATAGTGTATGGATCTGCATTTCAGGAAGAGGAGCATGGATGGACAAAGGCAGAGGTCGGAAGGAAAGATAGAAAGAAAGAAGGAAAGGAGGGAGGAAGGAAAGTAGGAAGGAGGGAGGAAGGGAAGGAAGGAAGGAAGGAAGGAAGGAAGGAAGGAAGGAAGGAAGGAAGGTAGGAAGGGAGAGAGAGAGAGAGATGAAGGAATGGAAGAAGGGAGGGAAGTTTAGGACACTAAGGTGACCCATTGCATTCTAAGAGGTTTGACAGTTGGGCTGAAGAATATAGGCTGGAACCGTATGCAACAGGGGTTCATAATTTGTAGATTTGGATTATCTCGCAGTGAAATAAATGGATTAGAGGACAATGTAGAATTATGAGTGACAATAATAGGGCTGTAAAAATGGGGACAAATGAAAGAGAATTATAAGGGGAAGAAAAGTGATATTTGTATTCTTTTTTGGAAAATAATATTAAGTATATTAATTCTCAACAATGGCTATATTTGCAATGGACCTATTTTCCCTGAAGCTAATTGATTATTTTTAAGTTTTGCTTCCTGAGACCTCTACCCATTGCTCTCCAACTGCCCAGACATTCAAGTAATGACTTATTTGTACATACCACGGTATCTCCACATCGTATTTAAGAATTTCTCCCAAATCCGTATTTTTATGAGATTATAAAAAATAATAGGCAAACCCATATCTTCTCCTTTAGTGTGGTTTTCAGTTCATTGAAATGTACTCACTGCAAGCATAAAATACCTCTGAATATGTATTTAAAATTGGTAAAAGATAACATTTTTAAAAGTAACTGATAATTATCTAAAAATTTGATTATAAACTAAAAGTGATTTTTATGGTTTTCAAACCTATTTATACTTTTGTAGAGCAAATCCTATTTGAGAATTAAGTAATTTCTTCCTAATTTGAGGTAAGTGTTTAAATATTATTTACAAAACTTCTAAATATTTTTGGATATATGTATGTATGCACATACATACATATACTTAAGAATATGCCCACATGTTACTTTAATGAAACATCATGACTGAATGAAAGTAAAATTAATTTATGGATGGGGGAAACACGAGTTTTTCAGCCTGTCTTCTTAGCTGTCCATTCCCTCGAGAAAGCAAATTTTGTGCAGACACAAAAGAAAAATGTACAATTAAAATGCAATTCAGAAGTGAAGTGCAGCAGCCGGCTCACAGCACCTCCTCTGTATACTCAGGGACGTGGGGGCCGCATTAATTTTTGTGAGCGTGATGTCCATCCCATGTGCAAATTAACACTGAAAAGACCATAATCTGTCTTACATGAGAGCCCTTTTCTCAAGAGGATACATGCCATGTGATTCTGTACAATTCAAAGCTCTGCGTTCTGTTTGTGTTTACTTTAGATAGTATTAAGGAATATTTTCTTGGCAAAAACATTAAAAAGGAGTTTATTGATAAGCATTAAAAATAAATTGTAGAGGTATGTAAAAATTGATGAACAGACACTGCCTTTCCTGTTTATTATTTTTTTAGACAAATGTGTTAATACAATGCTAAAAACAAATTTTTAATTGAATTGAGATTTTTAAAAGCCCCTTCTTTGTCTTAATTAAATGAGATACTATATGTGAAAATATTCACATACCATAATGGCTCCATACATTTGTAAAGCCTCCACTTAATTTTTTCAAAATCTGAATTTCAGAATATTTTTCTCAGCAGAATATTTCATTTTTCTACGTATATCTTTTGATTTCCCAGAGTTTGCTCTTTTTCTTTAAATGTTCCTTTCATTTAAAACATTGTCTAGCTCTAATTTCATTGATACCATATGTCCTTTGATTCCATTAATTAAAAGTTCCTGAAGTTCATGCCTGTTTCCTGCACTCCATCTGTTCACTCTAGGTTACCTTTCATGCGTGCATCTGTGTCTCCCCTTCATGTGTGTACTTTCCCCAATTGGTAATCCATTCTTAACTTCATATTAAAAAGGAGACTCTAAAGGCCAGGTTAGAAACTGTGTTTCCATGCGAGAGTGGTCTTTTGCCTGATACACTCTAATCGCACTGTGATGCGACCTTTTAATTAAGAGATCCCAAGTGTTATGTTTGAAGTTGCTTCCCTGGGTGCTCTCAGTATCTTCTGAGAAGAGGCTTCAGTCTCCCGAAGGAGGTAAGTCCGACAGCCAGGTCACTTAGAGAGATGAGCCGGGAAGGGTCCAGTGGGCGGGTTTTTAGTGAAAATCCATATATCCCATTCCGTGCCTCCCCCGGTGTCTGTTCCCTGCTTCCGCTGAGACCTGTGCACTCTGGTGTCAAGCTTTCTGAGCAGAGGCTCTTCCCTGGATGCGTGGACTGGGCGAGGGACCTGGGGGTGTATCCCTCTTTGCATAGACTTCTCATCTGTTTCCCGCTGTATCCCTCTCTCCCACCTTGTGCAATAACCGTAGCTTTTGTTCCTGAGCGTTTCCAGCTTCTGCGCAACAAATGGCCCCTGCTCTCTCAGGCCTCGCCTTGTTCTGGCGTTAGACTTCAGTGTTTGACTTTTCTATCTGCTTCCCTCCTGCCCGAGATGTGTTGCTGCTTCTCTTCTTTGTCGTCTTTCTTCTTATGGGCTTATAACTTTTTTTCCCCCCTTTGCTCTTATTACTCAGAGGGTTTTGGTGAGGGATCTAAATAATTCGCTAGGTTACATTAAAAGCAGAACACAATCTAAGATGGTCTGTGAGAGTTTATATGGGTGTTAAAAGTTCAATTTCTTATGTTGATCATAATTAATACCAAAAATTGCTGATGGTGATGATGATAAGAGCTACAACGACAATTCTACTTCTACTTTTATTTCAACTTTTGTTTACTGGACACTTGCCCTTGTCAGCCTCCATGAGAAGCTTTATATATATTAAGTTATTCACTCCTTACAACTCTCTGTGAAACTAAAATCTCATAGAGGTCAAGTGACTTGCACAAGGGAACCCAGCCAGCGACGGCAAAGCTAAGATGTGGACACAGGTCTGGCAGACTCGGAAGCCTCATTATTCACAACCGCTACCCAAATTGCCTCCATTATTTGGTTGAGTTAAGATCCAAAGAAAACCCACTTCAATGAGAATTGCCCATCCTGGCCATCCTTTTCATTTTCCGGATACCATTTTAAAATTAAGAACATTTTTACTTATCTGATCAATTTGGAATTATTTGGCACCCTTAAATAAATGAATTTGTTATTTAACATTTTCTATGTTCACAAAATGTTTGAGGCTCACAAAAATCCTATGAAGCAAGTTTTCATATCTCCACTTGAAGAATAAGAAATGACGATTCACAGAAGTTACTAACAGCGGTAGTCAGTGGCAGAGATCAAAGCGGGAGTCAAGCGTTCCCGCCCGAAGCCATGTTTTATCTTCACCATACTTTACTACTTCTCTAAATTCTTTTTTTTTTAAATCAAATGTCTCTAGAAATCAAATTAAGACTATCACCTTAATGTTCTTTCAGGTTTTTGCCGTTTTCTTCCTACCATAAGAACAAAAAGTACATCCCATCGATACATTTATCAAGCAAGTATGGTCCCGAGTCTTACGGACATCAACATTTCAGAGATGAAAATCCTAACAAATGGATCTGCGACAAGGTAGGTTAATGCAGCATTAAAAAAAGAAAAGAAATGGTGCTCCTTTTCAAGGCTAAAAATATACACCGATTATAGCAAATATAAATATTTTCATTACGCTTAATACCATCATGGTTACAAAATTATTTATAGGTATTTTATGGAAAGATGGTGCTGGTGACCTATGTCAGTAAGAGACTTGGTTTCAGGGGTTTTGTTTGCTTGTTTTTTGTTTAGTGTTGTGTTCTTACGTTTCGTGGCTCAGCTACCCTATGACCAATGGCATGGGTCATTGTCTTTGGCAAAGCCCCCCGGGATCAAGGCTTGAATCTGTGGTCACAGGACGGAATTAAGCTTCACTCTCAGGCATGGAGAACAGGGCTTGCTTTCTCTCAATCTTTGTAGCTAGATCAGTAGATAGATAGATAGATAGATAGATAGATAGATAGATAGATAGATAGATAGATAGATAGATCCGATCGATCGATCAATCGATCAATCAGTAGATAGGCAGACATAGATGTATCTGTGATATAATATCTGTATGTATATAATAGAGAAAAGCAGAAAGCGAATAAATATTTCTTGTCTCGCTCCAGAATATTTGTTAGCACTTAGATAAAAATTCCTCAGTTGGAAAAAACATCAAGACGTCTTACACCTATTCATGAAAAGTTTTTACTGTGTGTTTACCTTATTCTCTAGAAACTAGAAACTACAACTTATTTATAGCAAAATTGCACAGGTAAAATGAAGTAGTAAATGATTTTCGGAAGAGCAGTTAGGGCCACTGAATTCCTTACACGACCAAACTTGTTGGTTCTATTAATTGTCTGCCAACGAGGATTTACTCATTTACACACAATCTCCTTCCAAAAGGATTTTAAGGCATGTTATTAAAAGGGAAATACAATAAGGGTCATAGTCTAGAAGTAAAAATAAGGGGAAATGATCTTGGATGAGAAGAGTGCTGATGCCCATAAAATGAAGGGAGGACACTGCTGTGGTGGCTGGTGACTTTGGGATTTCGGTGTGTGGGTGATAAAGCAGGAACACAAGTTTCAGGCATGCACTCTTTTCTCAACAGGAAGAGACACATGAGACCCTTAGGGAAAATAAGACCTTTCCTTACCAAATGCTAACGAAAGTTTCTGTTGAAAGGACGTTGTAAATATGGGATTACCAAGGGTAAGTCATATGAGGGAGTCACTTGGATACTTCGAGAAGTGCTTTTTTTCTTTTGCAGCTACAAGGTCATCTTTTAAATAAATTGGTCTTCTAAAACACCAAGTAATGATTCCATGTCATAAAGATTAAATTCAATGAGTGGTTCAGCGTGGTCTACTAATTGATGAACCTAAATGTTGGTGACAATGTTATTTCATAAAAATCCACACTAAAACTATTCTAGCGTTTGTTTTTACCTAACATGCAATCGTTCAGAATATGGGCTAAGATTTTAAAACATTTAGTTTCATATTTTGAATGTACATAATGTGATCTGCATCTCATTTTCTTTCTTGACATAAACATTTTTTGCTTTTATGCCCTCTCACCATTCTATTTCATTCAAGGAAGCATTCAATTCTTCAAAATGTAAATGACTCACCTTAGGACATTAAGCCCCTTCAGAGTAACAAAGGTTTTTGTGCAAATGTTTCTTTCCTAAAATAATATGGTATTTTTAGTTTTATGCAATGGGTTCACGTCATACCTTCTGACATATTCCGAGAACATTCATTCATCTAGTGGAAGTAAACAAGTTCATGGAAATAAAGAGACTTTTGGATACTTATTAAAAAGAACAGTATTTTATTTTGTCCTTTTGAAAGAATCATTGTGTGCCCTGTATACTTTTAGAAAGTATATATAGTTAAAAAGTTAATGACAAATAATTGTTCTTGTAGACCCTGAAAGTTAAGCGAGAGCAGTATAGGAATTCTTTACATTTTAATCAATCATTAGTGTACTGAACCCTACATAAAACCATGTGGAAAATATTAAATGCAAACTTAAATTTCTCTCTTCCTACTTCCTTCCCTTTCCTCCGTCCCTCCCTCCCTTTCCTCCTTCCTTCCTTCCTTTCTTAATTTCTTCCCACCTTCTTTCTGATCTCTTCAAATAGCTATAGCAAATAAATTACCCCTCTGTATAACTAATGTAACCTGCAAGATACGGAAGTAGTCATTCTATGTATATGTAAAATCTTAGAACTATTAAAAAATATTTTTATTTTGATTTGATGTTGAGTGATTTGCATGCAATTTCTTCCCAATCAATTGCTGAATGCAGACTTATTCTTAATTTTTTCTATAAAACTTTGTTTCTTAATATTGGAAATCGGAGGCCACAACTTATTCATTTTTAGTTGATTGAAGACAGTTTTAGGCAATGAAGAGTTGTTAAGTTCAAATGTTGAAGAAGGAAAAGACTAATATGGTTTTATGCTTCTACTATGGGGAGATGGACTATTTACAAACATTTCAATGCACATAAAATTTAATTGAATGCAGTAGATTGATTTCAGCCAAGAAACAGCTCAGTTAAGTATATTTGGTTCCTGTTCCTCAACCTTTTACCATGTTCTAAGATTGTCTACATGGAATTTTTCTCCTCTTTTATCATCTTTAAACATGGAAGTTATAATTTTCAAATGATTTGTTACACAATTGTATTAAAGGATATCAGTTGAGAGAAAAATCAAATGTTAATTAAATATTCTTAATTTAATCATACATTAAATGCATTCATGTATCAAATATTAGTTAATAGTTTTGCTTTATTTTTAATACCATTAATATGAAGAACACTGTGAGAAGACATCACAAAGTCAGCAAATTGAGAGCAAATACTACTACTTTTTCTTGAAAGTATGAAAGTTAATAATGAAAAATAACATGTATGGAATTTTTCTTGAAAGTATAGAAATCAATAATAAAGTAATGTATGTATCATATACATTACTCATAGCTCATTGATCTATTTGTAAAATGCCCCAAGTCAAATTGTTGGATTCTAGCTCTGTGAACTTTTTAAGTTCAAGGAACCACTTTGTATTTATAAATTCTTCATTGTGCTGATTTCAATATTTAAAATAGAAGTGAAATTAAATAAGGAGAGTCTACCAGTCACTATTAATTCATCTATTTGGGTAGGTCAAAAGAGTTGGACAATAAAAATTTCAATATACTAAAAACATTCTTTTGGTCATCCAAACATTCGCATATGTTCACATTTACCAAAGCAGACATGATAGTCTAAGGCCTTTATCTCAATTGAAATTAGTTTCCACGTTCACTTTAGACAACTGATTTGAATGGAACCATTTCATGTTTTCGCATTTGCAAAATTCAGCAAGAAGCTTTTTAAAAAAAAACATTTTATTTTATTATTATTATTTTTTATTTTTTTAAGGCAGTTCATGTTGCTAGAGCCTTTCCCCATGTGCCTTATTACAGGAGAATGACAGTACAATAGAAGGGCAGCCCTTTTCTTGTGATTTTCACATGTGTGTTGGTCCTAAAGAGGATTTGATAAGCTGCAAAGCATAAACACATCCAATGCTCCAAAGAATGAATTTAGAGAGCCTAAGCATATTGCACAGAACATAAAGTTGACCTTTACCGTCTGAGGCTTTTGGAATGGAGTGGGCTGTAGAACACATCATGGATTTAATGTGGCACGTCGCCGTCTGCAGAAACTTGGGTGGGACTGTGACTGCTTGCCCACTGCACCCGGTGATTGAATCTGCTGTCACCAGCATCCTGATAATAATGAACATTCAGCTTAACGACCGTGATTATGATTATCATAATTGATGTGCAAGTGCAGTGTGTGGGGACCATTACGGATGAACCGTACAGTGGAGGAACAGGCCTCAGTTAGAGATAATTTTATGTGTACGCATTGATTGGGGGTAAAATAGACCTTTCTGTTTAAACAGACCAGCTTCATATAATTTTAAGAATCTTTCTGTACATGTTGATTGATGATTATGCACTTGCTGAAAAACAGCCTCTTATAGTTCGTTTGTTTTGTATGGTTTCGTTTCATTAGGAAATGTAAACAATTAAATAATTAGGTGTAATTGAGGGAAAATATTTTGCTTATGAGAATGGCTGTCAATAATCAAATATTCAGTTTAAGTTTCTTCTCTCTTTTTTTTTTCTCTCTCTCACAGTACATCAGGGACTGAAATTCTTTAATTTCCCCTCTTTCATTACTCTTGTGTCCATCTTCTTGAGGTCATTAGACCAAAGGAAAAGTATAAGTTTATACAATTTTCATTATAAGTCTATTGCTGCTTTGGTATTTGCATATAATATTTATATATACTCTTTTATGCACTTTGAAAACTGGACAGAGCCAAATATTGTTATATTGTTTATTAAAATAATATCTAACCTATAGAATAGTTTAAATGTGTAATGTTAAGATGTATATATTTACACTACCTTTGCTTTTTAATCACTGTCTTGTTTCTGATACATTTATTACATTGTGTAGTAATTTTTAATTAGAGTTTTAAAACTGGCGCAGAAGAGTTTCTTACTTGAATTTTAACTTATGGATGAAAATAATATGTGCAGTGTCGTGTCCAAGATTTTTAATAGACTAGATCAGACCATTATTATCTATAATTATTAACCTAAGGACACAATTTTCATTTGAGTCTAAAGTTTTGCATTTGAGTGATGAGCAAACCTAATGGAATGCATTTTTATAAAGCATGGGAAGCCATGTTTAAAACCTATTTTATAACTGCAATAAAGTCTGAGATTGAGAGATCTCTTCATCAGATTACTAATAACTGTTCAGCTCTAGAGACAATGGCAGATGTTTTCTTCTGCGCGAGGTCTGTAAGATTTTCCTTACCCCAGGTAAGACGCTCACTCTGGCGGTGCAGCTGTACACGGTGGGATGGTAGGACAGTTTTTGTTTGACAGTGAGAGGTTTTCTAGATTGCGTGTCAAATCTTCCTCTGAAAGTTTTGAGTCCCAGTGTAATTCTTGAACTTGATGAAGAGTTCCTCTTGAACTTTGTCTCTAAAAATTCAACATAGCCTCGTCTTCTGTGCATTATTGCTAATCTAGAATAATGAGTTAAATTCTTCATCAGACAAAGATGATGAAACATGTTATCTGCACTTCTCTGCAATTAAACTCTTAATTTTTCTTCATTTAAAAGCCTCAGTTTACATTGTTGTTGTTGGTATTATTGTTGCTGCTGTATTTGGAAAGTAGGTTAACCTATCAGTGGAAATTTTAGGGGTCCAGACCTATTGTCCTCATTTTCATGTATAGGAGCATAGCTTTAATTTCTTTTTGTGACCTCCTGGTGATATTTTGATCTGTCCTGGCAAAAGAGGAGGTTTACCAGAATGGAGGGCCCCAAATGACTAGAAATATAACTAGGAATTACACTTGGTCCCTTAGAAAGGGGCTGACTTTGATCTTAGGGATCACGGAAATATTGGAAGTATTGCATGAACACAAGAATTAGCATTGACACTACACTTTCAGTGTCATTCTGGCTATGTCTGGAGGTTTGGCATGAAGAAGTCAGAGGGATATTTGTGTGTCCTTCTAGGTTGGCCACTGTCAGACCACTTAACAATAATGTTTGAACACCCACTGCAGTGAACATTCTTACACATACATCTTTGCCCTAATGAATTCCTGAAAGTAAAATTTCTGGGTCAGGGCTGTGATGGTTAGTTTTATGTATCAACTTGAGTAGGCTATAGTACCAGAATTAATGGTAGTCTATTGTAGAAAACTGGCAGTAAATTTGGAGCGATGTGAATTAATAATAGAAGTATTAAGAATACAAGTAATTTAAAAATGAATTGAATATGATGGAGTAAGAAAGAAGGAAGTTCACTGATTACTCCTAAGTTTCTAGGAGGGGGAAACTGAATTTGCAGTGATACCATTTATTGAGATGGGAAAAAAGATCAGAATTTGGGGAGCAAATGTAGAGAAGAAAACTTGGGTTCAATATTGGACATGTTTGATTGTGAGATGACTTTGATCTATCCAAATAGAAAAGTCAAATAGATAGCTGAATATATAAATCTGTTGTTTGGAACAACAGTCCTGACCAGAGTCACAAAATTAAGTATATTTGGTTCATACATGAAATTTAGGATATTTGGTTTATAAATAGTAATTGAAACCATGAAAGTGAATGAAGTAGCTTAGAGTAAGAACAGAGGCTAAGGGCCGGCTGAGTGGCTCAGTTGGTTAAGAGTGCAAGCTCTGAGCAACAGAGTCGCCAGTTCGATTCCCACATGGGCCAGTGAGCTGTGCCCGAGCTGAGCTGCTGCTGAGCTGCCAGCAGGTGGCAGGACGGCTCAGCTGGTGAGAGCACGTGCTCCCAACAACAAGGTTGCCAGTTCGGCTCCCACATGGGAGGGTGGGCTATGTCCATCCGCAACTAAGATTGAACACGGCACCTTGAGCTGAGCGGCCGTGAACTGCCGACGGGCGGCCCGATGGTGACTGGACTTGGAGCCTAACTAGCTGCACCCCTCACAATTAAGATGAAGGACAACAACTTGGCTGTTCCTTTTCCCAATTCTCCAATAAAATCTATAAAATAAATAAATAATAAGAACATGGGCTAAGAAGAGAGGAGAGCTAGAATTTTTGAGGAATACTAATACATCATTTGGAGTAGGGTGAGCCTGTAAAAAAAAAAAAGGATAAACTGAAGTAAGCCAAGAGAATATGCTTAATCAAAGCAGTCAAAGTAAGGCAATGCAGTAAGAATAAAGGAGTGATGAGCCATGGCAAATGGTGCTGTGAAGTCAAAAAAGTCCCGTAGATGCAGCAAAAATGAAAGTCATTGGTTACTTAGCAAAAGCTGATTCAATGACAATATGGGGAACTAAGCCAGGTGGAAGTGGGCTGAAGAGGGAGTGGAAAAAAAGTGGGGGCTATACTGAGTGCAGATAATAATTTTGATAAGTTTGACTGTGACAGGGAGAAGAGAGATTGATAGGGCCATGGCTGTAGGGGGATATGGGTCAAGTTTCCTTTTTTTTTTTAAAGAATGGAAGAAGTTTAACATAAATGATTGTGTTTGTTTACCCTTTTTGATTGTCCTAAAATTTTTGATTGTGAGTTTTTAATCCTTGGAACTTTATCCATGGGAATTCTTTGAAACCTGATTTAAAGTGCATTTTTTCAGAGATGGTTTGTGTTTGTTTCTGCCCAGAGCACAGTGGTGCTGTCCACCTGGGACCTCTAAAAATTAAATTTTGGTTTGGCGTCCAAACGTGTATGAGTACATAGCAGCTCTTAGGAAATACTTTTTTTTTTTTTTCTTGCCTTCACTCAACCCAGAACCAAGAATGAGATGAGGCCTTTCTCCAAATCTCCCTAATAGGGTCTTTTACTTTTTCTGGCTCACCTGCTGAGAATGCTGTTTTACAGGAATGCTGGTCTGCCGCAGCCCCAGGTGTCAATTTCTTGCTCATGTGCCATGTGACACCCAGGTACTGAGACTTTATAGATAAGTATATAGCCTAATATATTTTCACCACTTCTGTAATAATGACATTCTAAATCTCTAATGCTCTGTGTATCAATACTTAAAAATTTTCTATTATTAGTCCCATTGTCATGTATTAGCATTATAATCAGAGTTATTTAGAAAGTAATAATAAAATCACATTAATAAATTGACCAAGTTCAAGTTGACTATAAGATGAATTTGCTTTTCATTAGTTTAAATGTATTTCCCATACTATATAGCTTGTTTTCCTATTATAAAATTAAATATTGAAATTTAAACATCGTAAACATCTAACTTGTGTTTCTTCTAAGACAAATACGTAAAAGCTTGCCATCAAGTCAAATTTTGATTTCTAGATAACATTTTTATATCCTTTGTATCTTTCAGTTGATTTTATGTGAAAACAGTACTTGGAAAATTATTTTTGGTAAACTTCCAAGTTGGTGCTTAAAACTTTTTTTAACTCTTACGAAAAGGCAAAGGAAACCAGTAGTGACACAGACTATAAAAAACAAAGGACAAGTCAAATATAATACTTCTCTTCATTTTGTTGTCATACACTTGATATCACCTTATATAGTGAGCACCAGGAAGTCCCCAAAACTCCCCTCACCTGTGTCACATGCTAGCTTCCTGCCTGAGAATTAATTTGAAGAAATTGTTCCATTGTGGAAATTATTTTGTGGATTTAATTTATTTTAACATGCTTAACTGAATAGTTCCCAAATTATGCCTAACTGCATTATATTGGGTTGTCAGAAAAGTCATGTTGTATTTTTTCTGTTTTTCTTTGCAAAAATGCGTCATGACTTTTCCGACAACCCAATATTTTCCTCTACAGACATTTTTCACAGGGTTATTTCACTAAACATTTATCTTCATACTAAAAAAATTGCTAGAAGTCATACTACCGGACTGATTTGGGGGCTGTTACAGTTTGTAACTTCTGCTATATAAGTAGCAGATTAATAATTGTGTTATTAATTCTGGATTAATTTACCAATTACTTCTTAGGTGGCTATTATAAGGTTATAAACTATTAAGGAAAAATGTAAATCTGCAAGCCCGTGTTAAAAGTTTAACAGAATATCAGTTGACTAAAAAGTGATAATGATGGTCTTGGCAGCAAGTGACTTTGAGGATATCAACTAAATACTATGAAGGTGCTAAAGTAGTGAAAATATTTCACAATGTGGGCTGTAAGGATACAAATAGCGACCTTACTTGCTTATTACATCGGTTCCAAGAGCCTATTTGCAAAGAGGTTGCTCACAATTGGAACATTTAATAAAATCTAGTTTCCCTCCCTTGTAATTCCTCAGTTGGAAAATGTGGTCCCTCGATGATGATCTAGGGCTTTGAAGAATAAATGGGTTTTAAAGAGAAAATTAGATGGTACTTATTATGCTGTCTAGCCAGCAATGCATTGTCATTTGTCTGTTGTATTATGAATGCCTTGCTATGCCTACCTTCTTCATTTAATCATGTAACTTGCCTGGAAGCAGTGTGAGAGAAAAATGTTGCTGTATTACTCTTTCAATTGTTTTCTTTGCTTACCCCAGACACAGCTCACGCTGATTATGCCCAATACAGACCTTCCTCTCCTCCCTGCCACCTGGCCTCTTCCAAATTCTTCATTTGCACAGTCACGCACTTACGCCAAACGCCAGGAGACAACTAATTTGCTCCCCGCACCTCCTTTGGAAAGCTTTTCCCCAGTAGCATCCCCTTTCTCAAGTGAGGCTCTCTATGACTGGCAAGGTTAGTATTTAAACAAATTAAATGCTGATATAAAAATTACATCCTAGTCCAAAATCAATTTTTCTTAGGGTACATAAAATATCATTTCTGGGCATTCATTCCTTGTTTTGTTATTTTCACTGTATAGTCTTTCCGAGTATATTTTATTGTGAATCCACTTATTTGTCATGAGAAGACTGGGTTGCAAGCATGTCTGTCCAGGTTTCTTTGCAGCTCACCAACCTAATGCCATATTATCAGGATCACGTTTATTACAGCAATATTGAAGAGCAACTAGCATTTACCATATGCCTTTTTCCCTTCACTTTACTATTTTAAGAAAATCACTTCCATTTTTAGTTGTCAGCATATTTAGTAGAAACTTGTTTATATTGCTAATGCCGATAAACCACTAAAAAGGGTTAAAGCATTTTCTTCAAAATGGTATTTTTTTAAAAAGAAAACAAGTGGAGGGCCGGCCGAGTGGCTCAGTTGGTTAAGAGCTCGCTCAAGAGTTTGAGCTCTGAGCAACAGCGGTTCTAGTCCAGCCCGAGCTGAGTAGCCGCTGAACTGCCAACAGGTAGCAGGATGGCTCAGCTTAAAAAAAAAAAAAAGAAAAAAGAAAACAAGTGGAATGTGAAACTATACCTGTTGAAATCTGAGCCTTTGCTTACTTTACATGATTTTTGAGACACTGCATATTGTTTTTCTAATTGAATTCAGAAATCATCTGTCAGTTTAGTATTGACATTTAATCTACATAAATAATGTCCAAAAGGTGGAAGCCATCTAATCTGCAAGTATTAATATACTTTCTAGTTCTAGCAGAGTAATTAAGGGAGTACAAAATACTATATGTAAAATGCATACTCCATTTTGAAAGTTAGTTTCCACATTCATGGCTAGTGTTAACCCAAATTTCAAAGTACAGTAAAAATTAAAAAAAATATATCTTGGAAAGAAGAGGATAGGATATGTTAGATATATTTTTAGCTAACATATAAACTTTTTATTTTTTACTGCAAAACACTAGTAATAGACACAGATGCTGATATTAAAAAAGGATCTGAAGTTGCATGATTTTGTCAATTGGGAGATTTTCAAGTATTATATGTTAAGTATTGGTATTCTAGTATGAAGAAAAATATCTCAGAATGTAGCTACTATATGAATATAAAATTATGGCTCAGTAGCATTGAGATAATCATTGGTAGATGTAAGCATTGATTTTTGATGACATAAAGTTCACTTTTAAGAAAGCTTCTTTCTACTATCGAGTACATTATAGCCTTAGTAAAGTCTGTTATTCCAAAGCAAAAAAAAAAAAAGACTTCTTTTCAAGTTTTCCCTTTTTGCGATATGTATTAATATTTTTTTAACTTTGGGTAAATAAATAATCATTTCATCATTATTATGACCTCATAGGATTGAAGTGTACTTATTTTTAATTTTCAATATTAGACTCAAAGAGTTAGTTACCATCAGGACACATTTCCTGAAGTATGTCTGCTGTGTAGACTTGTCTGTCTTTGCCCCTGGGAACTCACGGGTCCTTTCCACACAACCACAAATTCAAAACCCACATACAGGAAAGGCATCATGGGATAGGGTGGAAAAGAGAAATGATTGAAGAACCAGCTCTCTCATATTCAAAGTCACATATAAAAATAATGTTCTACGCTATGATAATTTTTCTCTCGAACTACAGTTAGCAAGAGTGACCCAAGACAAATAATCCATCACAAGTGCCTGTTTCACAGTTGGTTGTAGGCTCGGACTTTTGTATGCAAGGCCCGTCCACCTACACAGACTCACTAGGTCTCTAATGGGAGTCATGTCACCAGCTTTCTTCCACTGAGCCCTGTGGTTTTCTTTCCCTTTGTTACCCTCATTTCTTGTGCTCCTTTTATGTGGGCAGTTTGGTTTAAAATATAGAGGGGCCAAGTGGGTTTTCAGGTTTATTCAGGAAGCTGCTGGTTATCTTCAGAAATAATGTGAGGTCTTCAAATGAATAAGTTGATACTGTTTTTGACATCTAACTTTTTAGGTAACCTACTTGAAGCTATTGTCCTTCTCAATCCAGATAAAAGTGTGAATGTACAAATGCAACACATTTGCATGCATGCCCTCAATTTCATTGTATTGGGAACTCATTTCCTTCAGAGGTTAAATAAGGCGTTTTTAAAAAAGTTTTTGTTTATCATTATTATTCTAAAGTGTCTGTTTTATAAAAATGTGGAATCCAAATTTAGTAAGTAAGAAGTTGTATAAAAATAAATTTCAGTGAAAACACTATAGTTGCACTTAAGGAAAATTTTGAAAGGTTGGGGTAGCCTTTTAATATGGCACTGCACGTACCTTTGCCATGAATTTGATGCCAAATTTTTATTCTAATAGCCACAGATATTAAAAATAATAACTTACCTAGGTCTGTAGTGTCAAATGGAATTCGAACTCTAACAACTTGCTTTGTCAGAGAGCAAAGACTGGAATGAGGGAATAGAAAAGTTCTCTAAGACTCTCTCAACTGAACTTACGCCATTTCATTTCCTTTATTCTGAAGCCATTGAGGTTATGTATTTTGGAGCCTGCTGTCTTGATATAGTTTGTGACAGGTGAAAGTTAAAAATCCACGTATCATGTGAGTAACACTGAAGCAGAAGAGATTTGTAATGTTCCTAGGTGTTCGGAGATTTCTGCCTATACAGATGCGATAAACAGATTGTCATTTTCCACTTCAGCCTGCAAAATCACTTCTTCCAGATTAGAGTTGAGTTAATTATCTTCCTCTAATTTTATTTTCCAGAGTAAGAGCTTGTTTAGAAGGATTCATGACTTTACAGTACCATGCATAATATTGCTATAGGGCATTGAATAATAATAATAATAATAATAATAATAATAATAATAATAATAATAATAATAATTGATCTAAGTAATCCAATCCATGAATGAACTCTTTATCATATTGTTCTGACTGTGGCTTCCCATTTCTCTTAAGTATTTTGAAACTTCTACTGAAAGTTAGCTCCTTATCTTTAAGACTTTTCATATCCGGCTCTCATTTTCTCACAAAAATTCCCTGAAAAAAATCTTGTTCTGAAGTTGACAGCTCTAAAGCCATAAGCACACCTCTATTCAGGATTGGAGTGGCGTCCTTGGCAGTATTTCATGCTAATTTAGAAAGAAGTGACCAAGATGGTATGTGGAACTTTTTCTATCACCCTGTAAACCAGATGTGTTTCCAAAGATGGCAGCTACTGTACTGTACCTAGTCATGAAGTTTCGAGATTGTTCTTCCAGTTGAAGTTATGCTCAACAAAAGAACTTCAAATCATTTTGAAGTCAGGAAAATGGCCTGCGTAGTTTCCAAAAGGGTCTCACAAAGTAGGAATTTTTTTTTTATCATGATGTTAGTATGAATATACCAGTCCAAACTCACAAGTTGGGGTATTCTGAAGGAAAATGTAGGCTCTGTCATTTACTCTATGACATGCTAGAAAATATCAACTATTTGGGGGAACATGAAGCATTTCTTCTATTTTATTCTAAGACACAAATCATCTCCAACATGTATTTGAATGGCACAGGATTTCTCTCCTCTATGGTATGTGGTCTCTTCTATTTGCATTATGAAGTATTTCCACACAGAGGTCCTTGGATGGGGCAAATCATAGTTTGGTTCATTTCCAGCATTCTCAAATCAAGCCACTTTTTTTTTTGACAGAGCTGCATCCTCTCAAGGACTTTCACATAGGCCCGAAGTGCTCCAGCTGTATTTAATTCATGTTTTTAACTATGAAATCGCCATTACTCAAGAAGTTCGTTTTCTGTGCTATTTTATACCCTAAGTTTCAAGATTCTGTTGCTTTATGTTATAATATTAAGAGGAATGATTCAACACAATTTTTAATATTATGTAGCACTACCTACAAGAGTTATTCTGGGTATATCCTTCGCTGTTTAAAAATTAAATCAAGGAGGTGTAACAGAAATGTAGAATTATGGAGGTAAAACCTTCCCTGCATTGCAATACTCAAAGAGAAATAATCTCTGTCATATCTTTTAACTTGCAAATGGCTTGGCAGACTCGATTAAAAGTAGTTTCTATATGCTTTTGGTATGGCTTTTTAGAGCTGCTAAATTTAGACGTTTTGGTTCCAAATGTGTTTCTTGAGATTTTAGGAAAAAGCAAGCTGATGAGAAGATAAAAAGAATAACATGGCTAAGTGAACCGTAGGTTTACCAGATAATTAACTCTGGTCAATATGCCAAACTAATTATGTATACATTATAGGCATGAGTGATATTGAAATTGTTTGCTAACTGTACTTCACAGGCACTAAATTGTCACAATGGCCAGTCATCCCAGAGCACCCTGGGATAACTAACTGCTGGATGGTGGGGGATGTTGGAGGCAGTGGTTAGGTTGGCAGGTGTTTACCGACAGATAGGAAAATAATGAAAGCATTTCCACACGTCAGTAACCAGTTTGACCATACGGTGCACTCTGGCGGAATGTCAGTTCTGGTCACAGTGTGGATCTTGTTGTAACCACACTTTCCTGCCTGGGATTTGGCACTATCTTATCTTTCTGGACCCGTGGGTGGCTCTTCTCAGTCTCACGGCGGGGGGGGGGTGCGTGGCCTGTTGATTTCTTAAGTCTCATCTTCCCTGATGAGTGGGAATTTTATCAGCTTTTTGCATTGCATCCGTGTGCATTTATTAAGAGAGAAGGGCTTGTACTCTTCATTGTAGAAAGTTGGCTTGGCTGCTACTGCATCTGTTCATAAAGATCTTGTTGTCCATGCAACACCACAGAATGCCGGAAGGGCTCTGCTCGCTAAGTCACAGAAGAAATCCTGAGAAAGACAGCTCCACGTTCTCTACATGTGGGTTGTTCAGTACGACAGTCATGTTATTCGTAGGCCTTGAGCCCTTGACCTGTGTTTTCTCTGGATTCTGAAGGCCTAGTACAAAAATAAAGCAACATAGTCACATTTTTCTATGAATGATATGTGACACTGACAATATTTTAGACTTATTGGGTTAAGATATTTTATTACCATACAGGTCATCTCTCCTCTTTCTTGTTACTATTACTAATAGGGCTATTGGAAAATTAAAATTGCATATGGGACCCACGTTGTCTTTCCAAACCATACATCTGCCCAGTTGTTTCGGATGAAAAGGACTTGATTTTAATGGAACCCATGGCAAACTTCCCTCTAGAAGCTCCGACAAGCGTTTTCCTCTGAGGTCCATTTTTTTTTTCCCACTTCTGTGTAGTGGGTTTGACAATGCCACCAGTTTCTTCGGCTATGTCTGCTTCCTCCACAGCTCACTAAATTGCCCCTTCCAGTTCAGTCATTATAGATCCGTTCAAGAAATGAGGTTTTTTTTAAAACCATACTTAAAGTTTTGGCTTAGCAATAGTTATCTTACTACTAACTATAACTATTCGCTAACTATACTTCACAGGTACTAATCTGTCAGAATGGGCAGTAATCCCAGAGCTCCCAATTTCTTATTTATCTTAATGTAAATAATTAAATGATAATAAAGCCAAGGGGAGCAAACATTAATAGTTTGGTTACTGTCTATAGGTATATACTGTTGGTTTTGGATAAGCTTGGCTTATAGCCAAAGGACTAAAAGAAATCACTTTTGTTCTAAGGAAACTAAGTAGGCATTTCCTCCCTACCATCCCTTTACATTAGATTTCATGAATTTATTTTGTGGGAAATCAGAGTATATCCCCTTAACCCAGGGATAAGATTATATTGCTCTAAATACAGGTAAAATTAGTGTAGCTTCATAGGTTGGTTAAAACATTTGTAGCCTTGGAAGATTTACAAACGTGTTTGAAAGATGTCACTATACAATCATAGAAATACATGAAACCACTCTTTTGCTGATCTATATCATTAAAGAAGGAAGCCCTCACCTGAGGCGAAGTACATTAACCCAACTGCTCAATATTTTAGCGGCTGTTTTAAAATTCTGGTACAAATAAATAGGTCTGAGTCTTGGACTCCAAAAAGAGGAAGAAAAGATCAATCAAAAATGCCCTGGATATTAAAACCGACTCTGTGCTCTAACGTGAAGCTACTTGATTGAGTAGTCTGGTGTCAGCCATATCTTTCTTCTAATGCTTGTAGTAATGCACGTAGACAGAGTGACAATCACAGCACAGCCTCCTATCAGCAATAATTAATCTTTTAGTTAACAGAGGCTAGAAAAGCCTCTCATCAGCCTCTTCTGAAGTCGGAGGGACCCTGTTTTTTTGATGTTTGCATTCTGAGGAAAATTGTCCCCACCAGTTCTAACAAATTGAAACACCAGGCTAATTATGGCAGCTAATGAAGTGTGTGCAATGGTCACAGCTTGTCGTGAAACTGTTCCTTCAGTTTGGATTAGAGTTTCATCAATCACTTTTTTAAACTGATCCAGAATTGCTTCTGCCCGGCGCTTGGCATTTTTAATGCTGTTTCTGTAATTGGTTTTTTCCCTAAAGCTTAGACTGTTTTTTGAAATATTACAGTCTCGGGACAGGACCTGCAAACTCCAGTTTATAAAAAATAAAATAAATAAATAAATTTTATTATTAGTGATATCACCTGATCAAGTGGTAGAAAGCTAATAAAAGGACCACCAAAATAAAATTTTGATATACTGTTTCATTCCTGCTAAAGGAAGCAATAAAACATATCCATGTATATCATTATTTTTTCAAATATAGGTATAATACAACATAGGAGAATCATAGTTGGTGGTTAGTGACTAAAATTCCACCAACAGTTTCTGTGAATTAATATATAGGTGGTAATTTATGGTTAGGGGAGAATAGCTCTCCATTTATCATTCAACATCGCTTTATAAGGTTTCTACATTTTGCATTGAGCCAAACATTTTAAAACATTAAGACCAAAGCACTGCATACTCCCACTTAAATCACTCTGCATAAACCTGAAGTTCAGCCCAGAAAACTTGGTTTAAAGGTTTTTATGTTATCTAAAAAAGGTAATCAGGCATTTTGCTGGCATAACTGCAGTTTCTAAACAATTAAATCTCATTTTTAATGTTAAGAGTTCATCAACAGCAAATGGTGAGCACTTATTATTATGTACAGAGCACCGCCTCGATTTGTAGTACAATTCAGTCAAATGGGTATTAAATTCTACTTGCCTGAGTATGTCCTTTAAAATAAGACAAAGACTTTTGGATGTTTACTGTATTGCTGTTTCCTTTGGAGGTGGACTGTAAGAACAACAAAGTTTTGCTATGTTTCATTTCTTCCCTTTTTATTTGATAAATTATCTTAGAGATAAAATTGTTCTTAGTAAACAGACATGTATTTAGAAAGGGTTATAGATATACAGTTTTCCCTCAGTGTCCTTGGGGGACTGGTTCCAGGACCCCAAGCTCTCGGATGCTCAAGTCCCTTATGTAAAATGGTGTAGGATTTGCATATAACCTACACACATTCTCCCACATACTTCAGTCACCTCTAGATGATGTATAATACTTACTACAATGTAAATGCCAGGTAAATCATTGTCATACTATATTGTTTAGGGAATAATGACGAGGAAAAAAGTCAGTACGTGTTCAGTACAGAAGCAACCATTGTAGAGCTTGACTATATAGTACACGTCAGCAACAACAGTTTCTAATAGTTTCTATCCGAGGTTGGTTGACTCAAAGAATGCGGAACCCCAAATACAGAGGGCTGACTGTATTATCACTCTGAACCTTCCGAACTAACCTAGGATGTTGATACTATCATTTCCTCTCATTTTATAGACTAAAAAATGAGAATAAATCAAATCATTGTCAAAGTCTGGACTATTAACCATTACACTTTACTATCTCAACTAGGTCTTTAAACCTTTCTCTTATCGTATGCCAGTTTCTAAGATTTTATCAGTTTTTTCCAGATATTTAGAAGACTCACTGGTAATCATATTGTAGAATATTGGAGCCGGAAGTCTTGTTTAAAATAATTCAGCACTACTTTATGAATTTAGGGAGAAAATATATGCATATATATATATATACTATATAGAGACATATATATATTGTATACACATATAGAGACACAAGCATAAATACACATATTAATAAAATATTAGATGTGTTATTATTAATTTTTGAAATAAATTTTCTGAGTTTTCATGATTCTTTTATAATAGAATACTTATTTTTACATTGAAGTGATAGAATTTTGCATGTAACCATACTATTTTTATTATTAAGCATCCACTAAACAATATGCAGAAGTGAAATGATGTGCCGTATAAAGTTTCCAAACCTATTTGGTTATTTACCCTTTTTTTTTTTATCCAAACATTAAATTATTTTCAAAGATAAAGAAGGGAAAATTTGGGGAGTTCAAGATGGAATGATGAAAATATTTATGTTAATAAATATGCCTCTGAGAAGAATTTGACTACCTTTTATTAATTTTGGTATTTCTTTATTTTCTCACTAAAAATCATACAATTTTTTAATTATGAAGAATTTTACATGTGTCTACATATGTGCATACATACACTACATAGGTACATAAAAAAGTACAGCAAAATATATTGTTTAAACATTGATGGTGAGTGCATTATATATATATATTATTTATAGTTAAAATATACATAAATAACATCATGCTTTATGTATTCTTTTGAAACTATTTTTTCTCAACTCTGACTCTATATCCAATGATTTTGCCAAATTTAATAATAATAATAATAATAACTTACCTGTAGATTTTTTTCTATATGCAAATTCATATTTTCTAGAAACAAAATTTTATTTCTTCTTTTCTAATCATTTCTGATATCAAGTAAATACTTCCACTATTTTTCAATAATCATGATGTTTCATCACACTTTATCATATGAAAAATGTTTCCTTTGTTCTAAGAGATTATTTTAAAAATAATAATAGATATTAAACTTTATCAAATGCTTCCACATCTAAAAATGATCATAGATTATTTTTGTTCCGTTGTAGTCAAGTATATAGTTTGATTTTTTTAAGTTCTCTTTTTAGCATAAACTCAACTTGAGTATGAGATGTTTATTTTTACATATCACTGCATTGAATTTGCTAATGCCATATTTTAAAAAATATTTTGTTTACTCACAGTGGTGAAAGAGATTGGTCTCTAGTTTTTCTTTCTTATTGCAGTCTTGTCGGGTTTTGGTATTAGCTTATGCTCGTCACATAAAACATTTGGGTCCTATTCCCTCTAAATCTGTTTTTGGAAGAACTTGTGTACAATTGTGTTATTTTTTTCTTTAAATATTTGGGGGAATTCAATAGTGAGCCCACTGGGTTTTGGAGTGTTCTATGTGGGTAGATTTTTATTTAATGATTCAATTCTTTTAATTTATATAGGACACTTTTAGATTTTTATTTCTTATTGTGCCTGTTGTGTTAAATTGTGTGTTTTCATAGTGTGACCCATTTATCTAAATTTTCAAATTTACTGGAAACATTGTTCACAGTTTTCTTTATTATACACTTAATGCCTAGAGCATATGTAGTAATGTCACCTTTTTTATTATAAACAATCGTAAATCATTTATATCATCTTTAAGCGAGAAAAATTTTGCATCTTCCTTTTTTCATTCATGATGTTGATAAATAATTATCAGTTTTGTTAGGAAGTCTTCAGTTTCATCAATGTATTTAAAAAACTAACTTGCCTTTGTTGATGAATGATGTTTTCTATGTCATTAATGTCTGCTCTTTGTTTTTTTTCTTCTTTAAACCTTTTTAGGTTTAATTCACTGTTCTCTTTATTACTTCCTGAGATAGATAATTAAATAATTAATTTTCCATCTTTGTTTCCAATGTATGCACATAAGGCTATAAGCTCCTTTTTATTTTAGATAATTTTTATGAGTTTTTTTTGGTTTTTTTTGTTGTTGTTGTTTTTAGCCAAATTGATGACATATGCCAGGGAGCAATGTCTCAAATGCTCTTAAATTTAAAACATGGATTTAGTGACATTCCACAAGTTTTCATCATAGATTTCAAAATGTTTTCTACTTTGACTCATGTTTTGTTCAGAAGTGAGTTCCTGAATTATCTAACATTTGGAGATTTTCTAGTTGTATTTTTATTAATTTGCTAGTTTAATTTCTCTGTGGTCAGAGAACACACTCTGTGATTTAATCTCCAGAATGTTGTTGAGAATTGATTTATAGCCCAGGATCTGGTCAATTGTGATAAATGTTCCAATTACATTAAAAAGAATATATTTTTCTGCCATTGTGGAGTACAGGGTTCTATATTTACCCATCTTCTACAGTTTAATAATGTTCAAATTTTCTCCATCCTTCCTTGTGTTTTTTGTTTGAGATCATATTGAGATTACTGATATCAGTATCACAGATTCTTCTTCCTGAGATATTAAAATGAATCATTTCTTCGATGCATGGGATCTATAATGAAGGCTTTATTTAAAGGAGGACATAGACATACATTTTCTGAGGCCTTGAATGTTTGTGGCAGAGAGTTCCTTGTCTTTAAGTATCAGTTGTCCTCTCTCGACCAGCCAGATAGTAAATATTTTAGGTTTTGTAGGCCATGTGGTCCATAGTATCACTATTGAAATCTGCCATTGTAGCACAAAAACAGCCTTAGACAATACATAAAAGAATGGGTATGACTGTGTTCCAATAAAACTTTAGTTAAAAATTAGGAAGTGGGCTGTCTTGGGCTTGTGGGCTGTATGTAGCTTGTTGACTTTTGTTTTCTACTAATAGAAACTCTGATTTTTAGCTGGGTACATGGCTGTCTGAAATTTTAAAGTGCACTTATCAGCCACCTTTTTAAACTAGGTATAGTCCTGTGAGTATGTGCTAGAAAACGGGATGCAAGCAAAAGATGTGAAGAACAGCCAACAGCAGAACACAAAAAGAGCTACACAAACTAGTCCATTAGTCTGATAGAGTTCCACAGATGCCGGCAAAAGACACAAGCCTCCTTGGTCAGAGAAGGCGTTTTGGCGTAGTCGTGCCCGTTCCCTGAGCCTCCAGTCGCACCGTAAGTACAGAGAGCCAGGGGGGCTGCACGTGCCCGCGTGCCATGGGAGAAAAACCCTGCATGTAGGAAACCCACCACTCTTATAGGAAGCAGTAAGCCAACCTGCTCTGTCTAGAGGGAGACCAGGAGCTTTGCAGGTCTGTGACACCCCACTGTGAGGTGTGACATCGCTTCTCAGGATCCCCAGTTACTGAGACGTGGTCCTCACTCTGGGTAAAAGAATGACCAATACTTTGTGATTCTGACACATTCAGCGAGACGTGTGGGAATTCAAGAGTCCCATAGTGGACTGCCTTTCATAGCATTTTTATAAGACAAGTAAGCGTCATTCTTCTCATGTCTTCCCTCTGTATGTCTGGAATGATGGAGGGTTTGATAGCTAGAGATTGATTGATATCTTCAATCGTATTGTAAACTTTGGATCAATGCAGGCTTCAAAAGATAGAGCAACAACATAAAAGAATCCTGGGTCCCTTACCCTGTGGAACATCACACCAACCCTGGACTTTTGTGTAAAAGAGAAATAAACTTTGCAACTGTTTAAAGCACTGTCCATTTGGCCTTTCTGTCAGCTGTAGCTGAGTCTAATCCCAATCGGTAGAATATCTAAGAATGCCTTTGTGTTGCTTTCTTTATGTAAGTGATAACTAGAGTGTGTATAAAATACTGGGTTCACAACATTTTTCTCTTAGTTTTAATTAGTTTGTAATCTTCTATCAATTACTGCTACGAAAGAAATATGAGCTAAGACTGCATCTTTGTGTGTGTGTGTGTGTGTGTGTGTGTGTGTGTGTGTGTGTAAGGGGATCCTTTTTTGAATTATTTTCTTTATAATATGTTTATCACCAATTCAACTCGGAATAGCCAGTTGTTACCTCTAAAGCGAATTTTAATTCTGCTGTTGTGATTATAGTTTATTTACTCTTTCCACCTCCCATCTGTGACCTTGTTGTTCTTATGGGTGTCTAGTCCTGTTATTTTTAGACTTTTGGTCTTTAGCTCTCTTCTATAGAATCCATATTTTCAGGAGTTCCATGAAGTTGGCAAATATTGTCTCACACTGGAATTTTCTTCAAGTTTCCTGGAAGCGATGACATTCGGATGTCTGCTTTTCACGCAGGCCTTTAACATGAGGGTCTGTTTTTCTTCCACGGGCATGTGTAATAGTTCCCTGTTAGCATTCTTCTATTCTCAAAGCACTGGATACTTTTATTGTTTACCAAGACAGAGAACCTGTGGATTTGCATCTTCTATCTCTTTGGGTCAAGGCCTCCTTCCAGGCTCTAGTTGGAAGGCAGCGCAATTTACCTGCCTTCATTTCCTAGTTCTCCAACACTCGTAATTGGTGGAAAAGATGAAATTTTATAATGAGAGTCCAGCACTGGCTCTAACAGCTCCTCTTTCCATGGCCTAGAGGCCCTGCATGCAACGAGTCTCTGTAGAACCTGTGGGAAGCCTAGCCTACGGCTTGACTTCTGTCGCTCAACCATTTGTGTTTTCCACTCATTATCCTGAACTCTCTTGAAGGGATAGAAGTTTCCCTTGGAAAAAAAAACAAAACCAATGACCAAAAAGAAATCCAATTTCAATGCTTGTGAGAAAGTCAAAAGTTCAGTGAGGAGGAGTTTGGGAGCGATTTCCTTTGACAATTATCTGCTGTTTTGAAAGCTTCTAATGACTTATGGGGGTAACTGTGTGAGCACCAGGTCTTCTTGTGACGACTTCTTCAGTTCCGCCCATGAAAACATTGACAGTCGTAGTTGTTTGCAGTTTTCCTCCCACGTCCCAAGCCGATTCTTCCATGTGCTCTTGATGGTAGAGACAGCAAAGAGTTCTTCTTAGGACTCTACATGTAAGATTTCTTGGAAGAGGAAGTGCTTCCTGTAGGCTAATTAACTAGCCCCCATGATGGATAAGAGCTTAATGGAACATTGTGTGGGGTTAATATCCACTAAATCACATGAACCATTTGGAAAATTTGGATAGGCCCTAACCATGTAGTTGGGAGAGCAGACAAAACTAATTGAAATACTTGGCCATTAATTTCCAAGCTCTTAGAAACTAATGGGTTTCTAGAAATATCATTAACGATGACCAGCACCTATATCATAATCTATATTAGCTACACATATGTCAACATAAGAGATATATAAAGTATTACTCATTAATATCTTAAACTACATTGCTAAATAATGTTTGCATTAGAGAATCTACAACTCATAATTGTTTCAGTCTAGCATGTTAATATTTATCATCGAGTTTTAATGTGGCTTTTCAATATACAACAATTCTTTTTTTTTTTTTAAGATTTTATTGGGGAATTGGGGGAGGGGAACAGACAAGTTGCTGTTGTGTTGTTCTTCAGTCTAGTTGAATGCACAACAATTCTTATACTTCTTTTCTTTTTTGAAGAAAAAATGAATATATACTTGTCAAAATTTTACTTAGTAGCATTGAATAAAGTCAAGAATATCCTGGTTATCATTTGTTAAAGAAACACTATGAATTAATTAACTCAGGAAGGTTTTGATTTGTTTACAGCACTTTTAACTTGTCAAGCTTTGTTCAGAGATGTTTTCTATTAATAACTCATATTAACCTTCAAGTTGCTGATAGATATAAGAAATATTAAACCCCAGTAAGCTAATTTAACCTGTTCATATCAGAGCCAAATCTGAACTACTTAGAACTTACTACTTTTATACTTGTTTTATTTTTTCTTATATTAAATTTATTTTATATTTCTTGTTCAAGGGTTTTATTTAATAGAATAATAATTGAAGCAACATTGTAAGTGTTTAACCTACTTAACAGGTCAAAGTTTCTCAAGTTTTTTAAGTATCAATTGCATATAATTCATTTACTAAGAATATAGCCTATTAAAGGTTTAGTTTTTAAAGTACAATTTAAAAAGTGATATCAGCTAATTAGCAGTGATTGTATATTGGCGACGGTGAGACCTCATTGTTTTTTACTTTGCTTCTGATACATTGTTATTTGCAAAACAAAAGTGATATATGTGAAGGCAATGTATACACAGCTGAATTTAACTTTATGCAGGAGTTTTTTCTTCTATATTGTGTGACTGTGTCAGCAGAGAGTTTCATAGGGACATGATCATTTAAATTATTGTTTTTATATCCTTTTAATCTTTAAACAATCTTATTCAAAAATAATAATGAAATAACATTAAATATCAAGAATTTTATATGTATCATATGTCAGTGTTCTTGAATGTCACAGTCTCTCTTTAATAAAGTTTAAATTAGGAGTTATATTTAAATGTTCTGCAATAAATTGTGCTTTAATGGCAACAGCATATAAACATTCCTCAGTATTTTGAATACCAAAGTATTTTACCTACATGTGTTTTTGAGTTCAGACTCAGTAAAGTTCAAGGGCATCCAAGTATGAAATAGCTTGTGAAGAAATTCACATTACTTTCTTAATTTGATTTAGTTGGGGAAAAGGACACTAGTTCATAAAATCTTTGCCTTTAGTAATTTTGGTACAAATATAGACATTAAGTATGGTACATAGACTAGTAAATACGTATATAATTTTCCCAAAGCTTGTAAAGGGAGTTGGCATTATAAAATACATTCATTTCCACTGACTATCGTATCTGCATTTTAACATGTTTTATTATGTAGATTTGCTTACAGAAAGCATCGCTAAAAATGCTTAGGAAAATGTTAAAAAGAAACAACAAAAAACAAATGAGAAACACGTTTAGGTATTTTATATAAATGATACAAAATAAGGTATCAATTACTGAGAGGAATGCAGTTGATAAGTGTCTGAGTAGAAAGAAAACTTAATTCTAAGAGAGATAATAAACATTTTCGTGCACTAGTTATTATTGGGTTGTCGAACAAGTCATGACACATTTTTGCAGTGAAAAACATAGAATAAATATGTCATGACTTTCCGACTTCCCAATATTATTGTTTGCTTTATTTGTATCGAAGTAAAACGTGTGCATAGTTAAAGCAGATATGCTCAAAGATTTGAAATGCTAGATGGCTACTCCTACCCTGCCTCATCTTTCATGTGTGGTCCTTCTTTCCAGAGACCATTGTCAACAATTTTATCTTCTAGCTGAATGATATGGCTATATCGTGATTTACCACTCACAGATGTTAGCCATTGACATTCTTCAACTGTGCAGGATGAGAATTTAGCTCTTTCGTGTCATCATACTCTTGTTTTCTTAGACGATAAGTCTTGAGTCAACAAATACTCAGACTTTACTTTTTTTTTTTTTTGGCTATGCAAAGATTGTTTCCTGTGAAACCAGGGAGTTTTCTAAGATGATGTTTCCTTCTTGCACAACTTTGTATACTTCCTGGAGTTGATAATTGCCGTTTCACCCATTTGCTCAATTTTCTTCACAGCTCTTGTCAAGTTTTCTCATACTCAGTAACAGTCTCTCAATACAGTTTTTAATTGTGAAAATTCCATCTAACATGGAATTGATATTAATTAGGTATAGAATTTTAAGGTGAAGCTTGTTTCCACTCTGTTTTAAGCCATTGTTATCAGTCATTCTGCTTTGGGGAAATTTTTTTGCATTCTTTCCTAATTCTTTTTTCTTTGTTTTTTCAGATTTTTTTTCCTTCCTTTTTTTTTGAGCTCCTATAGTCAGAGAGTCAAAGAAGACATTCTCTACATTGATCCTCAACTTTTTGTTTTTTAAAATTTCGTATCTCCTATTTCCATTTTGTTGTCCTTTTGTTTTACTTTTGTGAAGAGTTCCTTGGTGTTAAATTTCAATTTGTCTATCAAGTTTTTTTTTTCTGCTTTAATTTTACTAATTCAGCTAAGCTCATGTTTTTGGGTTTTTTTAAATTTTTATAATAGCACCTTCAGTGCTTGCTTAATAGATACGTTATTCCTTCTAATGTTTCTTAGAATACTCATTTTAGATTTTTTTTTTTAACCTCTGTCTCTTAGGTTGGAGGTTTTCTCAAATACCTGTTGATCTTTGGCTGTTCACATACTTGAAAATGCTAATTGAAGTCACTGTGTGCATGGACAGGGCTTGGTGACCAGTGGCTTTCGCCTTACAGCTGACCTTCTATGGAAGAGCCATGTTTTGGGCCATTCTGGCCACTCTGTTTTTCAAACAAAAAAGTTCTTTAATCTCTGGCCAAGTGGGGATTGGGAATGGGGGTGGGGAAAAAGATGGCGCTGTCACCATTCATTGTGAAGACTTCCACTGAATTCGCAGTGGGGTGCCTTCCCCTTGCTCTCTACTCTACCTGGTCTCTTCAGTTTTTTTGTTTTTTGGGTTTTGTTTTGTTTTTCCCTCAGAAAACAGACTACTTAAACCTCAGGGGAGAAGCAGAGGGAGGGTCTCTAGGGGAACTTGGGGAGGGAGTTTGGAAGTTAAGTGTTCCTTGTTCAGACTTTCAGCCAAGCCCTGACCCTCACTGCCGTCAGAGCTAGATGAAGATCCCAGTGCCTCTGGGTTATGGGTTTAGGGGGGACGGATAGGATGGAATTTCATTGGCATCTCCCACCAAGGTGTCTCTGTTCTCCATCCCTGTTAGGTCTGGTATGATGCCACTCTTCATCTATATCTCAACATAAATTAAAATTTAGGATCACTGCTTCCCCCTGCATTCACTGAAGAGGCAGTCTTGTAGATGTTTATAATTCTCCGTGTTTTGGGGGGCCATGTCTGAGAGGATAAGATAGGGGAGGAAATTCATTGCTCTGCCATCTTAAAACTAGAAGTCTTCCAAATGAACACTTTCAAAATACAGGTCTATACAACTTTTACAGAGATGCTCTTGAAGTAATAGTGTCATTTCCAAAAATATGACACCCAGAGCAGTTTATGTGTACGGATGGATTTTCATTTTCAAGTGTATCTGAACGTGGGAGAGGGTGGGTACGAACACAGAAGGCCTGGGTCCTTCCCCCGGGGACCTTATCAGTCTAGTGGAGGAGCTGAAACATGGAAGGGAATTACTGTGATACAAAACAGAAAACAGAAAAGGGCCCAGAGAAGGGTATAATTAGGCACCACAGACATTCAGCCTGGGAGACTTCATTTACATCTGAAGAGAGAAAGATTTTCAGGAGGAGGGAGCATTTTTTATGTGAGGCTTAATGTTTGGGTAGGATTCGCACCTAGTAAGAGCTTAATAAATATTTACCGAATATAATTAGTACTGTTCAGCTTTGATGAGTTGCTGTTTTTCCTTCCACTCCTGTTGATGGTAAATATTCTCTTCACTGCAGTGTATGGACAGCAATCAGATTCACTTCTTCTCGTCTTAGTTTCCTGAGAGGAATGGAAAACATTTCTATAGAGAAAATTCACCATTCAATGACAGTTATTGATATATCCTATAATTACAAAAAAAAAATCCTTCCTGTAAGAATTCCATCATGTTAATGATGCATGTATATTATTAAGAATTATAAATATTGAGTAATAGAGCTTCAAGTTCGCATGTTCCCAGGTGTTATTGGGGGCTACTAGATTAGCAATTTTTCAAAAACATAAGCAGTAATTAGAAATCTTTCATAATTTCTTTCAGAAACAGCACTTGATTTTAATTCTTTCACTTAAAAAAACTTGTAAGAAAAAACTGTCAGAACTGTTAACATTTTTATAGCTTGACAAAAATTAAGCGCAATTAAAACGAAATATGTGTTGCATACATTAAACTGCAATTAATATGTTTTCTGCCGCTGCTTGAAGGGTAAGATTAAAATGGTGTTGTTAGCAGACTCCCTGCTGCGAGACTAATTTCTTGATTTTTATACCAAACAACATCATACATATTTCCACAATAAAAGAGTAAACCAACAAGTAGAAAACATTGTTTGATGAAAACGATATACTGCAGAAAGAGATAAGCTGGCTTTTATGACGCCAAGGCAATATTACTGTTTATTTTAAGATCTGATGACTAGTGGATTCCAAGGGTAAGATTTGTACTTTTAAAGCCATTAAAATAAGTAGAAAATTGCCTGCCCCTCATTGTGGTTAGCTATGCCTATTAAATTATCCAGTGTATTGTTTCAGGATGTTTGCTTTTTTAGGTGGTAATTAGAAAATGAACATGTTATGCTGAGGCCTCCCCTCCAGCAAACCAAGAAATTATCGTATCAAAAACTTAGATGTAACAATTTCAAGAGAAGTGGAGGAAAGATGCATTCTTGTCAGTACTTTTTGTGGAAGAGTATCATTTTTCTCACCGGAACCCACAATCGCCAAAAGAAAACCCAACCTGACAATAATCAGTTATTGCTATCTTTAAAAAAAAATAAAAATCCTACAGCTGCCACTTACCCAGACAGTGAGTGTATCAAGTGTTAGCTCTGTGTGAATTCTTTTCTGGCTAATTACTATCTTTTTTATATTAGACACCATTTGTGGTATCAATGAAAGAAATAGGGAACCGTGATTAATAGTCCTGTTTATGTCTCCAAATGTGCCTCTTGAGCAGTGGTGCTTCAGGTAGATAAATGACCCAGTGGGAATTAGAAATTATGGGCGAGGCCCCATCACTTGCTGAACTATGGCACACCTCTTCCTGGAGGCTGGGACGGTGCCAATGTACCTGTGCGATGACCACATTAGGATAGGACCGTGCCTATGGAAGAAGTGAAATGAATGGCGCTCTAATCACATGCAACAAGGCACTGTGCCCGCTCCGTGCTGCCTGCAGGAAAAGGCAGCACCTTTTCATCGCCTGACAACCTACATTCTGCACACAGGCTAACAGCCTCCGAAAGTTGGAAAATTTTGCCCTCCGACACATCTTAGAGCAAACCAGTCATCTTTTTAGGGTAGCTTAGGAGTTGTGGGATACTTGAAGGGACACTTGTGGTATAGTGACAGAATTGTTGGCTGTAGTTATGATCTTAATTTGCATGGTGACATTCTCACCTCATTCAAGTTGGCGCGCAAATGTCACCTCAGAGCAGCCTTCCCTGGCTACCTGATTTGAAATTGCCAGCCCGGGCCCTGATTCCCTCAGCCTGTCTCCTTTATCCTGCTGTATTTTTCTTCACAGTGCCTGCTATTACCTGGCGTTTGTTTGCTTGTCTGTCTCTTCTCACTAGGAATTGAAGTTCCATAAAGACAGAAATCTGTGCCTAACTTATTCATTTCAGTATCTAGAACAGTGCTTGGCATATGTAGACACTCGATTACTAGGTTTTGAAAGGAAGGAAGGAAGGAAGGAAGGGAGGACGAACAACTGTTTAAAAACCAATTCTTCCAAAAGCAGAAAGAAATTAAGCAAACATAATTCCCGATGATGATATGAAAATCTAGGTTTAGTAGAGGGTTATGAGAAGTCTGTTAGTTGAAGCTTCATTTATACTTTATCTTATTTTTAATTTCAGGGGAATGATACTGAAATGAGAACTGTTCCTTATAAAACTAAAATGTCAGGTACTTCTCTATATATGGCTAGGATTCATGAAGAGTCAGTTACAACCCACCCCGTAAAGAGTAGTAAACAACACTGAATCCATTCGTTTATTTTATGTGTTTGTGGTTCTCATTCACTCGTCCGTTCCGACTTACTCGTGCCCTAGGAGGCGCGATGCTGGTGATATGTTGGTAGAATACCCAAGTTCATGAAACAGTGAGTGCGGCATGGTGGGGCTTGACACGCTATGGATACGCAGTCGGCTCTTGTATTCTCAGGAGTTAGCGTTTGATAGTCACTTTGAAGCCCAGCTTTGTGCCTGCTGAACGCTTGCTTCTGGGCAAACACAGGGCTGGGTTCCTGCAGGCCTCCGGTCAGCTAATCAGTGCATAACATTGTTCTATGTGTGTTTCTGTTTAAAGCCTCCTTCTTCGATGTATATATACCTTGTTGATGCATTACCATTGAACTCATGGCTAACAGCACCCATAACTCCCGCCTCAATGAAGCTTGTTCTCTGTAAGGCCCACAGGGGCCTTTTTGCACATAGGGACACTAGACAGCCCTTCAGCAGTACGCTGTGGGTCCGTTTTAAACAGTGACATCGCCAACAAAAAGAACAAAAATGCGAAACAGGTGGCACTAAACAGAGCATGAGGAGGCTGCCTCAGCTGGGAATGTGTGTGTCGGGTGACTCAAATGTCTTGCCACTCTGCTCGTATCGATGAATGACCTTGCAAGCACTGAGAGTATTGATTTGGGGCTTACCAATTAATTTTAGCAAGTAGGTGAACTTGCAAATAAGGGATATGAATAATGAAGATCAATGGTACCAGTGTTTCTTATAAAGTCATCATTGCACACATCGTTATAGCCTATTTACTGATGAACCTAGGCATTATCATCCGTGCAAAACAGGGTCACGATTAGAAATCCTGTGTTTCTACTCGACCAGGATTCAGTGAGTCATGATATGTGTCAGGTACTGGCATGGCAAAGCAATGGACAAGACAGCGTCCTCTCCTCATTCCTCACAGAACTCATAGATTAATGTCTCTCTCTTTCCACCTCCCCCTCCCTCCTTCCATCCTGATTTCTCTATCTCCCCCCCATACACACACATACTTTTATTTATTATTTTTTAAAGCAGTTTATTTTATTATTTTTCTTTTTTAGATTTTTTTTGGGGGGGGGAAATGGGGGAAGGGGAACAGACAAGTTGCTGTCTTTTTGTTCCTCAGTCTAGTTGTGGAGGACGTTGCTTCACTGGCCCAAGTTGGCACCATTATTGCGCTCTTCCCGGGCGAAGCAGATCAGTCGCCGGCTTCTGGACGGCCGCTCACTGCGGCTGCTGGCCGCTCACGCTGGCTGCTGGCTACACACGGTAGCCCATGGCAACCCACTGAAGCAGGGGCTGTAGCCTACGCCATCACCGGTGACCCATGGCAGCCCAGCTCCAGGTTGAGCTGTTGTTCAGCATCTTAGCTGTAGAGGGCAGTGTCACTGGCCCTCATATGTGGGATCCGAACCGGGGCCCTCTGGCATCCCAAGCCAGCTCTTAAACAATGCGCCACTCGGCCGGCCCCACACACATACTTTTAGTCTGAAGTTACTGACGTTACAGAGGGGCCTGACATAGCATCTAGTAACTGGAAGAGGAAAGGTTTCAGAGTGTGGAGTGGACTTTGGGAAGACCCTCTTGATGACAGAGCCCAGGGCATATAGTTTCCATCTCCTCTCTTGGTTTCTAGAAGTGGCAGGGTCAAATGAGAGAGTAAGGATGTGCTTTTCCAGAAGGCCCAAACTCTCAAACTTTTAACAGTTTCATGGTTTCTCCAGGGCCAACACTGTTTATTCGTTACTCAGCCATTCCTCCGACCAAATAATATTTATCAAGCCTCAGCTTTATACCAGACACTGGGTTAAGCCCTGGGAATACAGCTAGGGACACAGTGTGGCCTGTCTGTAATCAGCGAATCCCCCTCCTGTGGATTTCCTCAGAGTACCTAATTATTTCAAGGCATTCCGTTTCTTTCCCACTAAGAAACACTTGGCATTTTAGAATGTCACAATACTGATTTCAGTTATTCCTGCTCTAAGGGGTTCCTTTCAACCATTTTATCTCTGAACACTTTTGCACCATATTTTCCAGTACCCTAACCATATGCAAGCCCAAACGTCCCCTTTAGGACCGGTTTCACGTAGCATCCCCCTATTTTCAATGGTCCATTTTGTATAGGGAAAGAAAGTTACTGGAACCCTTGTGCTGGTATCATCTGTTCTGTTACCAGATCTACTAATGGCTACAGGTCATTCTAACTACACATTGTAGATACTTGGATGTTCTATTTCAGTGACTTTTATTTAGATGACATTCTTATTGTTTTTAAGTTGAAATTAAACAGTTAAGGCCAAATTTTATATGCCTATCTCTATTTCTCTATCTAGACCTATTCCTTCTTCTGTATCTTGTATGTTTTATATAGCCTGAATACATAACCACCATAATACAGTGCGTTTACATGTTTCAGTGTACATGTCTCACCTGTTACATACTTTCCACCTGTGCGTCTATAGCCGAAGCTGTAAAGATGGAGGAGGAATGTGAACTAAATGAGAGAAAGACAGATGAAACTATTAAGAAGAAGATAGAGATATAGAAATGTAAAAACATAAATAGAAACTCAAATGCATAGCTTTAGAATTCAGATGTACCCACATTGAAATAAACATAGGAATGTGCATACCAAAGCCTTAAATAACGAGATAAACAGTGTACCTGCCAATCTAAAGCCATCTTACACTCAGGGGGTGAGTGACCCAGCAAATTCGCTCTTTGTCATTTTGACTTGGGTTTGAAAATGGACCTGGGCTGCATTCCAGCTCCAAGAGCCGTTCCCGTCCAAAGACTCCTAAATTGTCCCAAGGAACCCATTTGGACAGTGGATTATTTGTGTTTGGCTGGGCATCCTAATAGCAAAAGCTGTCTGTCCTGGCAAGCAAGGGCTGTGGCAGGATTTAGAATTACCATCCCCAGTGTTTTGTCTTCATGAGGTGATTTTTCAGAAAAGCAGTCCCCAGTCCCTCGTTGAAATAGTGACACTGCCTGAGTGCTGAGCAGGTGGCTTTCTTGAGCTCATCGATAGCTTCCCATGGCAGGGTGGCCTGTTTTAGGTATCATAGGCAAATTTTAAACAAATGAAAATCAGCACCAGATTTTTTTTTTCCCCAAAACCAAAGCTGTCTTAATGGCATACCCACCTCTTCCTGCATCAGAGGTAAGTAATAGTTATCAGTTGCCGGGGCCAAGTAAGAAGGTGGGATTTTTAAATTAAAAAATAAGAATGATAAAGAATTTCTGATTTTCTTTAAGGGATGTAGAGCGTAGATACCTGAAGAGTGAACCCTTGTTTATCTGCACAACTTGAAATGCCTTGTGCCTGACTGTCCCACTCATGGAAATTTTGGTACCCATCCTTTGGAAGCTGACACACTGCAGATGACCAAATGTTAATAGAATGTACAGACAAAAGTGTCACAGCATTAGGTGATGCTTTGTTCATTATGTAAGAGGGGTTCAAAATTAAGTACACGAGAAGATCCGCAGGAATGTAGAAAGAAAATACTAGAATTTCTAGTGATATTTATTTTTATCTCATGTACGTATTTACTTAACATTGCATTATACTAGCACATATGTAACTTAGCACAAATAATTCGACATCTATTGAGAATGCTTGCTCAAAATATTTTTGCTGGTGGAGGATATGCTCAAAATCTTTCGGGTCCTGTCTCACTACATTAATTCACCATAATTAGTTTCCCATAGGTGTGAATGAAATGTCTTTAATTTGATTTTTGGAAGAACATGGGTGGTAGAATATGAATAGACTCTTACCACTGAAGGAAAGAGGGAGGGATATACTGGTGCCACGGACCAGCTGTTTTATCCCGTTTAATCCTCACAACAACCCTGTGAGGTAGATATCTTCATTTTATAGATGATGAAACAGAATGAGTTAGGATGTGCTCCCTGCAGGAAGCTTCTATTTTCCAGAGCAATCTATAGACCAACGGTATCATTTCTTCCTTGTATGGTTGAGTTCGCCAGTGAAATCACCTAGGCCAGTTTGGGAAGGTTATTCATTATTTAAAATAAATAAATAAATAATTAAAAATTGATTCCATTTTTAAAATAGGCCTATTCAGATTACCTGTTCCTCCTTGCGTGAGTTTTGGTAGGTTGTATCTTTTCAGGAATTGGTCCATGTCATCTTAGTTATCGTATCTGTGGTCAGTTGTTCATAATACTTCTTTATCCTTTTAACGTCCATGGTATCAGTATTGATGTCCCATCTTTGTTAGTAATTACTCAAAATTTGTGTCTTCTCTTCCTTTTTCTTAGCCTATTTATCAATGTTATTGATCTTTTCAAAGAACTAGCTTTTAGTTTTGCTTATTTTCTCTGTTCATTTCCTGTTTTCAATTTCATGAGTTTTGCTCTGATTTTATTATTTCTTTACTTCTGCTCACTCTGGATTTAATTTACTTGTCTTCTACTTTCCTAAAATGGAAGCTTAGTTTATTTATTTTAGATCTTTCTTCTTTTCTACTGTATACATTCAATGCATTTGAAGTATATACAATTTGAATATATTATTATCCAAAGTAAATGTAAAACACAAATTTGAAATGTACATGTTTTAAAAACGTTATTTTAAATACTCAAAATTATTATATTAAAATGAAAAATGAATGAAACAAATTAAATGAAAAATAATTAATAAATATCAAAAGTTTAAGCTAAGATCATTTAAGTAAAATTAACTTCATTACTTTTTTGAAAATTAAATTAATTATTACATATATTTTTTAAACTAAAGCTATTCACAGTTCTAGGTTCATCAAGTGCCAACACAAAAAATTGTTATCATGCTTCACACATATGCATAAGCGTCATACACTCAAATTTAACAGTAATATGAATTCTTTGCTATTGCAAAACGTTCCTGATATGTCACATGTGACTGCTGCAAATACTGTGTCAATCCCTGAGTGCCTCTAGAATCACAATTTGGAACAAAAAGAAAGCAAGAATACTGATGTTCAGCTCCACAGGGAAATAATGCTTCATTATATAAAGCTCTGTTGCATCCATGCTAGCCAAGAGGAAGGATGTTATTCAAATCAATTAATTTGTCTCTTATCTGGGCATTTTTGTCACTCAAATTCCCTTCGTACTTGAAAGCAGTGTCTGTTACAACCTGCCCTCCTTCGCGTCACTTGGGCTTAGTCACTTTTGTGTCACAAACACAGAACAACAGATGTGGAGCTGGCCCCTGGGGCCTGAATGGCATTCATATAAAGGCAGATATTTGGGGTTAGCGGCTCTGTTGTACCAGACTGGAGAGCCAATCTCTACTGACAGGTACCTGCACGTTATTTAATACATTTATTTGTTGCATTGGTAATGTATGAGCGCTCTAAAGAGCTGGGCCCAGACAGACGTCCTCGCCAAGGCTCCTTAAGGAAAAGTAAATTACCCAAAATCATCTTCATTCAGGATAGGCCTCCTTACAAGGAGAAGCATATGTCGTTGTAAATATAGTCTGACCATCTATTGACAGTACCCACTGATGATTTAGTACTTTGCCTCTTTAAGGACTTTGCCTGTTTAGCCTGCATGAAAGCATTTATTTCCATCTTCAATCAAATGCTGCTTGTATGATTACTCAACAGAAAATGGTGTCCCACTCCCTCTCAGCTCCTGTAGCATGCTTTTGGATCAGTCCCGTGGTACTTACAACAGTCGGCCCTTGTTACAGTTACTTGGGTGCATCACCTTCCCCTTTTCATTCGGCAAATATTTACTGTGCACAAAACAAAGCTGACAATCTCATGAGGGACACAGAATCAGCACATATAGAATATCAAAGAGCAATAATTGCTGTGAAGAAAACGGAGTCAGTTAAAGTGATCGAGAGTTTCAGGGCCATTGCGTCATGTCCAGTTGGTCGGGGTGGGCCAGCGATGTGATGCAGGGAGGGCAGGACCATGGCAGGAACTGTCAAGATAGAGGCATTTATAGACCCTGAAAGGAAACGTGTTCAGGAAACGGAAGTGTTGCCAGCGATGGTGAAATGATGGGGAAATGTGGAAGAAAATAAACCATGTCAGAAAAGGACCCAGAAGCAGGGCCATTTGGGGCCTTATAGGTCAAGGTAAAAAAATTAGATTATGAGCACCTTGAAGACAGGTGGCTTTGTCTGATTGTGCCCAGAGCTGCTCGGGGATGTCATGCATAGCTGTCAAAACCTATGTATTTAAGAAAGCTTCCGTCTCTCAGGGTCAGCTGAAGAAACTTACCTGCTAGTTTTGTTTTATTTGAGAATATAATGGGAAATTTGAAGTGCAGTTAAAAATCTATGTATTCAGCCATTTACTATAATATAAATTATAATGAAATAATAATAATAATAATAATAGTTATTATACAAAGTCAGTGAGATCTTTGTGGTAATCTTTGCTTTTTTTTCCTTCTAGGATTTCCAGACTGTACTGCCAGCATTTGACCTCTTCTCAAAGTATGGAAAACTATATTCAAAGGCTGGACAAATTTTATGAAGGTATGCATTTTTCCTAAGAAGCACTTCAAAATCTATTTTAAGTAACATCAGAAAATCAAATGAGATTGACTTAACTGTCATGCATTTTAAAAACCATGCTATAATAACATATATGCATAACAGAACCACGCACTGTTTTTCATTCTAGCCTAGTGGTTTTCAACATTCAAAAATCCTGCGCTTGGTTTTTCAAATCTCTTTTCCAAAATGGACTCAAAGTATGTTAAGAAATAAAGCTGACAAAAATCTTAAGTACTCCTTGTCATTAAATTAATACAATAAATAAATAGTTTTACACAATACAATGAAAAATATTGATGGTGTCCAAAAGCTAAAACATGTCTCAATACTCTATTGATACAATATAGTTTAAAGCAGTGTATTCAATATGTGTGTTATTTGAAGTACGAAGTGTCTTGAGCGGATTCTAGCTAGTGTCTGGGGTCTCTGATTATGAAAGTTCACACTATAGAGAACAATAGAAACCTACATAAAATTGAAGATCACAGAATAAGCTCTCAATGAGTGTTGTTTTTAATTGCTAAGGTGTTTAAAAATAGAGAAATGATTACAATCAAACTGAGACTTATAGGATGTATTCTGGCATTTTTAGCCAAATTAAAGGAGGTATTGGATGAAGACAGCACAGACCACTAGAGTTAAAGGTAAAGAGGCAAGAATGAGAACTCACAGTCTAAAGTAGTCTAAATAAAATTTTTCGTATTTGTGTGTGATTTAGATTTTAATTCAAAGGGATAGTCTGTTTATAATGGTGAAAGGTTGAAAACAACTTAAATACTCATTGACAGACACTAAGCTGAATAAATGATAAGACAAAATGCAATGCTACAAAGACATAAAAAATGTCTTTACCTATTAATTTGGAAAAAAAATGCCTTAATATCTTTATAAGAAAAAGAAGGCTGGATAGAAAAGAACCTGTAGCTTAATTTAAAAAAACTCTGTACAGGTGTGTGTACACACACACACATTATATAAAGTGTATGCTTTTATAAAAAACACACTCTCGTATAATTACATATTACATGTATATGTGTACATTTGTATTGTGCAAAAATGTTAATGGTAGTTATTTCTGGGTAGTAATTTTGTAGGTACCTTTTTGGAAGATACGTCTTATATCTTCATTTTTTTGAAATTTTTACCTAATCAGACAAAAATGAAGTGTTAAAAGAAAATACTCCAATAGGAATAACTTGCTCTTCTCTACCAATTACAAAAACAGGTTGACTTTATTCTATTCAATCATAATAATTTAGAGACGATTATCTTTTTTTTTTTCTGAAGACCAAACAACTACTGGCTAAATTATTTAAGAGGAAGACAAGGAGTGTAACAAATGTTTCACAATTACTTTTAATTAAAAAGAGTGCTCAATGCACAGATACAAATATATAACAGAAATTTAGAAACAAAATGCTTGCTAACTCTTCTCTTGGATGTGTAACTATTTTGTGAATTGAGAATGTTGTCAAAATGTCACCTCCACCTCCTAGGACGGAAATCTGTCTAGTGTTTAATTTTGGTAAGTGAAGAGTAGCAGCCTTAGCTGAGGCTCTCCTATTAAGATTTAATTTCACCAAATATGACAAAGTGCTCCTGCTCTTTGTAAAGAGGGCCAAGACGCGGACACTTGCCCCACAGTGTCTGAGGAAGATGCCGTAGTCGTTTTTAGAGCTATCTATTTGATTGCTTCAGCGTCAAGGTAGTTCATCACTTGGCTATAATTCACCCAGCTTTGCCTCTCACACCCACCCTCGCTTTCCCATCAGTGCGATTAGAAACAGCGATGCCTTTATCAGATTAATCTTCCTTCCCTTTAGCGTTTCGGAGTTTAAGATAAACAGAGCCTCCACCTACCCATTTGGGTTAATATACTGAGATTTCCGCCGCTGGGAAACTGCTCAGAGTGAATTAGATGTTAAACACACGCATATTGTAAAATCTACTCTCTGACGTGGGTAATATGACTCCTTTTATTAATTTCTGTAATTTTTATGTATAATATATCACGTTGGTAACTTGTGATGGTTTCCCAAAGGCAGCTTTGTCTAAATCAGAATATACTATATCCTGTCAGACTGTTTTGCCCTGTTCTATCTCCCTTCATCTTTCCAGGTAGAAGAGTATCTTTAAAGATGAGAGTGGGGGGAAATTAGCAAGGTCAGCTGAAATCATTGGTTGGTCCGGCATCAGCGTGTGTTTTCTTGTGTTATGTGCCTCCCAGTTTCCTGATGTTCTTCTTTGCAATGTGCTTTGGTCCAGTCTCTCTTTCTGCTGAAAAGGGGTTCAATTTTGAGGCCAGATGAGATGTGTTTTAATGATATTATTTGTTTTGCATGATAAACAATGTACTTTTCCCCTCCTTCATAGGGAATTAGGTATTTGAATTACTCCAATAGCCGAGAAAGAAAATTAAAATGAAAAATAAGTTTAGTTAGCACCTGAATTGGGAAAGGGGTAAAAATTCCATTGTATATTTTAGAGGAAATACGGGCTTAGCAACAGTGTGAGGAAAAAGAAGGTACGTGAGGGGAGAGTAATAATCAGGCATATAAGATATACAAGCATATGTGCCCAGCGGGTGTTATTTTTTTTTATTAGTTCCAGGTGTACAAAGCAATAGTTATAGTAATAGTTATACATTTCACCCCTCACAAAACGATAACATCCTGTCCCCCAATCTATTGCCTCACTACCTTATGACCCAGCAATTCCACTTTTAGGTATCTATCCAGAGAAACCCAAGACGCTAATTCAAAAAAATTTATGCACCCCTATGTTTACTGCAGCATTATTTACAATAGCCACAACTTAGAAACAACTGAAATGCCAATCTGTAGATGACTGGATTAAGAAACCGTGGTACATTTGTATGATAATGATTAAATTTTTAATGCAACATGGAAAATTGTTAAACCTTGTCCTTCAGGCCAGCACTGTGTGAATTTATAACCCTGTTCAGTGTTGTCTTAGTGAACTGGCAAAACAACAAAACAAAAATCAAGATAACTTTAGTATCTTTGTCTTGGTAAAAGTTTCCTTTGGATAAAGATGATGTAACAACACTTGTTCCTATAGGGAGACGTTCTCTGTGTTTCTCCATGACCGAGGCGAGCTGGCTGAACACCGTATGTGTCTTGTTGTGCAGCACGATAGCATTGTTTCTGAGGCTCTGCAGCGGTGTAGACAGATCAGAGAACAGGAGAGCTAGAACAAAGGCTGTAGCCTCCCAGACTTTTAACTCAGCTAACGTTTAAGTGAGGAGGATTCCAATAGAGAATTTGAGAACTCTTATGTTATTAGGTTCTTCTTCTTTTCTCATTTTATTGTTTATGTTTATTGTTTTGTTTTTAGAAAAATATCTTCTTTCATTTCACTGTTTTGTTTTTAGAAAATAAAAGAAGACCAAAATGTAAACATGAGGTTAAGGTGTAAAGTGATCATGGAATTGAAGACCCCACTGCCTGGAACCCTACTTCCATGGCTGGCTGAGTAACCTTGACACAAGTGTCTTAACCTCTGAAGTGTTTCTCCCTCTATCTCTCTCCTCTGTCCAGTGAAGACATGGGAACCATCTGTGGTTCATTCAAAAACTCTACAAATCTAAAAGGAAAATACAAATGAGGACTCTACAGAAAATGCACTTAAATCATACTTTTTCTTACGATTCAATAAACTATCATATTTTACACCCAACTAGTTTTATATAGTGTGTGAATAACGGGTCTTTTACCTCTGAGAATGTCTGCTACAGCCACAGCCCCTGGTGACCAAAGGTGCCATAAATGGTTTCCCCGAAGAGGCCATATTTGGACCCCATCACCTTAGTCACACATGATGAGTCCAGTGTCGGGTACCCAAGTTAAGGGCAACCAACATGTAAGTAGGAATGATGGATGAATAGTTTGAAGTATGAATGGTATGAAGTGGTTTGCATTAAAGTTTTGTCCTGAGGGTACTAGTGACTCATCAGACCAATTAGAACCCCCTCCTCAGTACGTTGAACTTGAGACACAGACAAGAATGAGTGGGTATGGGCAGAAACATAGGCAACTCAAATAGAGGAGACATTTCCAGATCTCTGCTTCAAAGAGGTCGCTGGGGTTGTACCTGGCACAGCACCTTCACTCACAAGGGGTTCCTGAATAAGAAAGAAGCCAGGGGCTGGCTGATTAGAATGTGAGATTTGAGAGTGTGCCTTCTAGCCCTTTGAATCTTTAATAACAATTAGCAATCCACTGGTGTTTTGTAGATGCTGAGTGAATATTTGTTGATGCTGACCTCAGCGCACACCTGTAAGACAATTAGCTGGAATTAGAAAGAGTCTGAACCTTGCCCACTTCAAAGCTACATGACCAGTCCTGTGATTCATTCCGTAACCTTGCCCTTGTCAAAACTAGTCTAAACTAGAATTTCTAAAACTGTTTGATGTAACGAGGTATTATATTATGCAAGGGGTTATGATTTGTGGACTCATATAGGAAACAGGTTCATTTTAAAAATATCTTCAATGCAACTTTTTTAAAAAAGAGTTAATATTTATTTAGAACCAAACTTGGTGAATATGGAGAGAGCTATAGTAAGTATGGGTTTGCAGAAGATTCAAATACAAAAGCAAACGCTTTCTTAATAAGACAGCATTTATTGCAAGGAGGAATTTGCTGGCATTTGGAGGATAGAGGACATAGAATAGAAAAATATGTCAACTGTAGAGTATCAGAATTGAATAGAATTGAACAGAAGTAGCTAGATTCAGTCCTTTGAAACATGCATTGAATCTATCCCAGATGACAAGGCAACAATCAAACTTCATTTACTCTGAAAACAAGTAAGGAAAGAAAAAACCAAGGTGACATTTTGGGGGCTTGAAGAGTACATAGCCTGGCTTGTAATTTTAATGGCTCCAAACTCTAGTAAGCCTATTTGTTCTCTTCCTCAGTTATTTTTGTCTTTTTTTTTTTTTTAAAGATTTTATTGGGGAATTGGGGGAGGGAACAGCGCTGGGGAATCGGGGAAGGGAAAAGACAAGTTGCTGTCCTTTGGTTCTTCAGCCTAGTTGTGGAGGACGTTGCTTCACTGTCCCATGTTGGTATTATCATTGCGCTCTTCCCGGGTCAGGCAGCTGCTCGCCAGCCATTGGATGGCCCCTCACAGCAGCTCATGGCTGCTCACTTTGGCTGCCGGCTGCTCACGGTAGCTCATGGCAGCCCACTGCAGCCCCACTGCAGCCTACGCCGTCACCGGCGACTCACGGCAGCCCAGCTCCAGGTCGAGCTGTTGTTCACCATCTTAGCTGTGGAGGACGCAGCGTCACTGGCCCTCATGTGGGATCCGAACCAGGCCGTGCTGCTCAGAGCTCACACTCCCAAGCCAACTCTTACCCAACACGCCACTCGGCCGGCCCTTTTCTCTTTTTCTTATAGGCTGTGTTATTTATAGTTATGTAATTAATGATTCCTGTTCTCTTTTACTAATAATCTTAGGAGACTGGAATCTTATTCTCATGCTGCTGCCAGTGCTCACATTTTGGGAACTCATTCTTTTAAAGTGACTTTCAGCGTCAGTTAGAAGCTATTGCACAGCCTCAGGACTCCAGAGTTACCCATCCTTGGAATTCAGAAACAAAGTGACTGCATGTGCCACCTGACTTCTCCACTTAGAAAATGTGAATTAGCCTGTGCCGGTCTGTGAGGTTCATACATCTATCCTTTCCTCCCTCCCTCCCTCCCTCCCTCCCTTTCTTCCTTCCTCCCTTCCTTCCTTCTGCCTTCCTTCCACCTCCCTCCCTTCCTTTCTCACTCCTCCTCCTCCTCCTCCTCCTCCTCCTCTTCCTCTTCTTCTAAGTTATATTTGTACACCCAAGAGAAATAATACCTGCTCTTGATATATTTATTCTTGGGAACTGCTAAGTATTTCATTGTTGAGAATGCCAGTTTTCTCTCTTACAGGGACCCAAGCTCTTGAATGCTTAAGGCGCTCTATGGCCAATTTATGTAATGTCACTGATCTTCATACAAACACACATACACACACACACGCACACATGTGCACACACACATACATGAACCCACACGTGCACACGCACACACACACCAGCACACACATGCATACCTGCACACACAACCACACACACAAACGTGCACACAACTGCACACAGACATACACACCCGCACACACACGCACACACACCTGCACACACACACACACACACATGCACGCACACACACGCTCCTGATAACTATAGAGACGTCCACATGAGCCAGAAATGCCTTTCTCTGCATTGACTTGAGACTATTGAATATGGAATATTATGAGAGAGCATAACCGGGGAAAGCAGTTAGTGTGTTTCTTCTGGAAAACTATTTAACCACGTTACCTTACATACAATTTCTTTCGCACATTCTGAATACGAGCCACTCAAGAAAATTAGTGAGGCCCAGTGTTGTGCTAAAACTGGTGATAACTCTATCACCCATCTTATCCACCAGACTTGATTCTGAGTGAATATTGACCATTAAAAAGATCCAAAGTGCCGTGGCTGTTTGAAGGCATACAGCTTGGGTGCATTCAGCATTGGACCCTCCAGTTCTTCTGAAATCAAAATACTCATCAACCTCTTGTAGTTATTCAGGTAATATCTTTCTTCCCCACTGTTCTCTAATTTCTTTGAGGGCAAACACTGTCTCGTTTGATAAATGCCCTCCATCCAATATCTAGCAGAGCACCTGGCATGGAGTTAAATATCTCTTGAATAAATGTTAAGGAAGTTCCAAATTGTTTTCAAGGACTAGAAGTTATGAAATAGCAGATAGCTTCCTAGGATAATGCCGATAAAGACGCCATTTATTTGAATGCGCATGCTGTGGAATGTTACTTTTAACTAGTCTCATTAATTTATAGTTATGTCGCATAGGACTTTGGATTATATAGGTTTTGATACACACTAAATTGGTTCATCCTGAGCGCAACTTTTAACTGCTGCATGTGTAACGTGCTCCTTCTGGTAAATAACCATTCATATCTGTACATTTTTTTTGAGTAATTATCCTTATTTATGCAATATATTGTGGTTGTAAAGTCAAGATTGTATTTTTTTATAACTTTTTATTTTTCATTTACCATTGACATGCTGTATTATACTGGCTTCAGGTGTGCAAAATGGTGATTAGACATTTATATACCTTACAAAGTGATTGCCCCAGTAAGCCTAGTACCCACCTGACACAATACATAGTTATTACCATATTATTGACTATATTCCCTATGCTGTACTTTACATCCCCATGACTGTTTTTGTAACTGGCAATTTGCACAGCTTAATCCCTTCCCCTTTTTCACCCATTCCCCCAACTGACAACCTACCTGACAACCATCAAAATGTTTTCTGTATCTATGAGTTTGTATCTGTTTTGCTTGTTTGTTTGTTTTGTTTTTAGATTCTACATATAAGTGTAATCATATGGTATTTGTCTTTCTCTGTCTGACTTATTTCGCTTAGCATAATACTGTCTAGATCTATCCATGTTGTTGCAGGTGGCAAGATTTGATTCTTTTTTATGGCTGAGTGATACTCCATTATATTATATATGCCACACCTTTTTTATCTAGTCATCTATCTGCGGACTTGCTTCCGAATCTTGACTATTGTAAATAATGCTGCAGTGAACATTGGGGTGTGTATATCTTTTCAAATTAGTGTTTTTGTTTTCTTTAGATAAATACCCGCAAGTGGAATTGGCTCATTCATATGGTAGTTCAATTTTTAATTTTTTGAGGAACCTGCATACTGTTTTCCATAGTGACTGCACCAATTTACAATTCTTCCAACAGTGTACAAGGGTTCCCTTTTCTCCACATCCTCGTCAGCACTTGTTATTTGGGGTTTTTTTGTTTGTTTTTGTTGTTGTTATTGTTGTTGTTGTTTTATAGATTTTATTGGGGAGTTGGGGGAGGGGAACAGCATTGGGGAATCCGGGAAGGGGAACAGACAAGTTGCTGTCCTTTTGTTCTTCAGTCTAGGTGTGGAGGACGTCGCTTCACTGGCCCATGTTGGTATTGTGATCATTATGCTCTTCTCAGGTGAGGCAATCGCTTGATGGCCATTGGACGGCTGCTCACAGTGGCTCACAGAGGCTCACAGCATCTCACACTGGCTGCCAGCCACTCACACCCACTGCCAGCCAGCCCCACTGTAGCCTACGACGTTGCCAGCAACTCATGGCAGCCCAGCTCCAGGTCGAGCTGTTGTTCACCATCCCAGCTGTAGAGGGCAGTGTCACTGGCCCTCATGTGGGATCCGAACCAGGGCCCTGCTGCTCAGAGCTGGTGTCCCAAGCCAACTCCTAAACAACACGCCACTCGGCCGGCCCAGTTTGTTGTCTTTTTGATGATAGACATTCTAACAGGCATGAGGTGATAGGTCACTGTGGTTTTAATTTGCATTTCCCTGATAGTTAGTGAGGTTAAGCATCTTCTCAAGTTCCTGTTGGCCAACTGTGTGTCTTGGGAAACAGTATATTCAGATCCTCTACCTATTTTTTTAATAGGATTATTTGTCTTTTTGCTATTGAGTTGTATGAGTGCTTTATGTATTTTGGATAGTAACCACCTATTAGAGATATCATTTGCCAATATTTTCCCCATTTAGTAGGTTATCTTTTCATTTTGTTGATGGTTTCCTTTGCTGTGCAGAGCTTTTTAGTTTAATGCAGTCCCACTAGATTTTTGTTGTTGTGTTGCCTTTGCTTTTGGAGTCGTATCCAAAAAATCATTGCAAAGAGTTATATTAAGGAGCTTACCAACTAGGTTTTACTCTAGGAGTTTTATGGTTTTAGGTCTTACATTAAAGTCTTTAATGCATTTTTGAGTAAGTTTTTGTGTAAGGTGTAAAATAGTCCAGTTTCATTCTTTCGCATGTGTCTATTCAGTTTTCCCAGCACCGTTTACTGAAGAGGCCATCCTTTTCCCATTGTGTATTCTTGGCTTCTTTGGCATACATTCATTGACCATATAGGCATGTGTTTATTTCTGGGCTCCCTGTTCAGTTGAATTAATCTATGAATTAATTTTATTCTAATACTATATGTTTTTATTACAATATAGCTTTGTAATATAGTTTGAAATCAGGGAGCATGGTAACTTCAACTTTGTTCTTTCTCAAGATTGCTTTGGCTATTCGAGGTCTTTTGTGGCTCCATACAAAATTTAGGATTGTTTGTTCTAGTCCTATGAAAAATGCTGTTGGTATTTTTATATGGATTGCATTGAATCTGTAGATTGCTTTTGGGTAATCTGTGTTTTAAGGGAAGCTGAAAATATTTACATGAAATTTACTTTTTTCTGGTGTTGGCAAAGATTTCAATGATAAAAACATGGCGAAAACCATGCAAAGCATAACCAGAGCTGGACTCTGCACTTGGGTGGCACTTTTGGCAACTGCAATGGGTATGTCAGGTGGCTCAGTCACTTACCATGTGCCTGATCTTGGCACTATTTCTCAACCTCTCTAAGTCTCAGTTTTCTCATCTATAAGAATTAGAATAATAATACATTCCTCTCAGAGTTATAAAGAGGATTGGCTGCATGTTGAAATCACTTTAGGCTGTGCCTATAATTCAGGAAGCTTTCAATAAATGATAAATGTTGTTGCATTATTATTATTATTATTATTATTATTATTATTATTATTATTATTGCCAGAGTACTCTGTGGGGTAACTGAAAAGAAAAAAAGGGTGACAGCTTGAAACAAAAACAGCTCCAGCTTTGCACACCCGTGCTTTCCTTGCCTTCCTCCCTTCTCTCCTACTAGCTGCCTTCCTGCCGTGCCCCATGAAGACCGCAGAAATGGCCACCACTTGTTTAGAATGAAAATGGGCCTGGGGCAGCTGGAAGATCTGTCTCTATTGCCTAATGTTGAGTCTCTGAACTCATTTATTCTCAAAGAAATACTACCATATATGAAGCTTTATTTCTAAAATTGTATTCCTAGTCTAGAAAAAAGTAGGATATGAGTTAGATAGGTTTTGTAAACTGCTCTGGACACTAACCATGATAAATAATATAGCAGTATCTTCAGAGGTGTGTGTGTGTATATGTGTGTGTGTGTGTATGTGTATGCATTTGCAGTTTCCAACTGCCTAAAAAAGACAATTTTGTACATACCTTTCTTTTGACATGGGGCTCCTTTTACCATAATATTAAGACTCTTAAATTTCATATATACACAGAAGGGGGAAAAAAGACAAGCCAAGCAGAGAGATGCAAATCTTTAGGATAAATCAGAAAGCGAATTAACAGCCACCTACCTAATCAAGACCTTGCTCTCCTAAACTTTGACCATCTACAGTTGATTTTAGGTATTCAGAATGCATTTGGAAGTACTTATCCATCTGGCACTTTTATGCAATATTTACACTGAAAGTCAGTAATAGTCAATAATTAAACATTATTTGCATGATATGCTTCATAATTATTCTAATTAATATTTCCAAAGCCATGTGAGGTTAGAATTTATTTTCCCCATATTCAGATGAGGGAATTATGACAGGATAAATAACTGAACCAATGTCATATGGTAAATAGAAAAATTGGGATTAGACTCAGGTCTAGTGCATCTTCAGCTCAGGGGATTAGGTGTCGCATTAGAATGATGTCCCCAGTTATGGGGACTGTTAAGTGTCCTCCAGAGACCATGCCTTTGTCTCCATGACAGGAAACAGCACCCTGGAACACAAGAACATACCAGTCTACTCCTTCCTTTTAGTGAATAATTCCATCCTTTGGCTTAGCTCAGAGGCGTGATGGGGATCTCTTTTGCTGTATTTTATAAGATCCAGCAAAGCCAGCCCATTGCCTTGTGCTGTTGTAATGAAGGCAGGGAGCTGGTTTTTTTTCATTGTAGCAAATTATTTCCTTCTTGCAAGACAGAGCAAAAGAAATACAGCATGAAAGAAAATATGAAATCTCATTCGGGGATGAACAAAACAATTATTTCTGATAGTATATGATTGTGTCTAAGTAACTATGTCTGTGTATAATAAAAATACAGAGTGTAATCAAAACATTTGAAATACCTCAGCAAAAACTACACTTAGAAATTCTATGTTCCCATATCTTCATTACCATCCTCTTTCAAGTCCCTGGCTTATTATACCAACATATCCCCCTTTAAGGAAAAGTAAGTGAAAGCAAAGGGTGCAACTCAGTATCAAGACAAAAAAAAAAGAATAACATATGGGGAACAGAAACTGCAGTCTAACTAGTACCTCCCCACCTTCATTACCATCCTTCCAAATAAATCTCCCCGCTCCTCTTGAGCCGGCAAATAAAAAAATCAACCCACAAGATATATGTGTGTGCTTCTCTTGATGAGCATCACCATCCATCTACAGTACGTCCCACATGCCAGAGTGAAGATGGGCTAGAGGGAGAATTAAAGACTTCAGAAAGTCCACAGCATAATCAAGAAGGCGCCTTTCTTCCGACTACAGAGCTTTCATCTCTGTCTTGTGTGATTTTCTGTCCACCTCCTTCACTCTGTGGCAAAGATGCTGATGGCTGATGGGACAATAACGGATCATACACCTAACCTTCCAGGGCAACCAATTGGTTTCAAATGGATGGCACACAGGCTTTCGATACATTTCATCTGGGCAAGATTATTAGTTTAAGTATATCCACATTCACCCATTAGAATCCTGAATTCTGAGACTTTAAAAGATGATGTCCAATTTCAACTGTTTTTATTTTTTTATTTCAAATAGAAAATATCTTTTTCATGTGCCATCACAGTGCACACACTGCATCAGATTGGGATGAAATTCCCGTGGAAATGCTAAATGCATTTATCTGAAATAGCTGGATATTTGTCATCGTTTTTCTCTCAATACAAATAACTCTACTCTAGAAGGTAATGTTTTTCATTGTTCGAAGTTTGATGGCATGTTGTAAGATCCCTAAGAAATCACTCATTCTAACTTCCCACACCTTCTAGAACCCATCCTAAGATATCCACACCCCTGATTGGGTACTTCTAAGTCTTGGGGATAACTCTCCCTTTCAAGAGAATATGTTTTCTAATTATTTAAAAGTTCTTCATTATATGGAGTTTGTGATTTTGCTCACTGGGTACTAATTTGGTACAATAGGTTGATTCCCTTTTTCATATTACTATCCTTCAAGCATTTGACTAGATACTGTGGCTCACCTGAGATTTCTTTTCTCTTTGTTAAACATCCTTAGGTCCCAGAACTTTATCCTCTAGTCATTTCTACTACTACCTCTCCCTGGCAGACATTACTAGTCACAATTCGTATTTCTGCTGACCTGAGCTCGGAAGCCTTCTCCCCATGGCTCTCCTGGCAGCCACTACTGCATTTGAATTGGAATGCAGATTGAATCCCATTCACCATCCTTGGTATTTTGGATTCAATATAATAAAGCTCAATGAAGATGAAGACAGGGAGTGGAATAAAGCCCTTTAGTAATTTGAACATGCTCTACTTTGGATACTGGTCCAAAGTTGATGTCAGTGTTTCCTCTACTTCAAATTAAATTAAGGAATTATAGAGGATGCCAATGCTGACCTTGATAATTCAGATTCCATTAAAAAGAACTGTTTCTGAGCAGATCATTGAGATCAAAATACCCATGTTTGGCAAGGTCCTCAGTGCTAGATTATTAAGAAAGCAAGGCAATAAAAGAGAATGACTGAATGATATCTGTAAATATTATGTCAGAATGTTGACTTGGCTTAAAGCAATGATTAATTAGCTTTTTATTCAACCTCATATATTTCACTGTTTGTGTCTGATACCTAGAATCTAGACGATCCTTGTTTGACAGCAATATGTACCTCAAATTCATGACAAGTTTCATCCGGGAGTGCTATTTCCTTCTAAAACACTTAAAGCAGATTTTAGAAGAAAATGTTATTCAGAAGCTCAGTCTCCTTTTACACACTTTGTCCACTTCTGCCTAGAGAACTGCAGAACGTTCTGTCTTTGTGGCATGAGATCAGGCACATCTATGCCAAACTTCAGACGGGCCACCCAGAGTACATATTGCTCCATCTGTCAGCACCAGGAAACCACTGAAATTTATGGATGAATAATCATTAATACAAGTTTGTGGCTCTTTGGGTGCAAGTTTTTGTGAAGAAGTTACGCATACAAATACAGAGCCCATCTGAGATAAAGAAATATTAAGCTTGTTAGGTTTCATTATTTTTAATCAAACAATATGTTGCTTTCAAACAATAACAGAGCACTTCATTTCTTCTCACTTGACCTATATAGTCTATAGATGGCGGTGGCACAGACTGCTTGTCACTGGAATTCAATGTAGTAATAGTTTGTTTACTTAGAATCGCAGCCCACATGCCTTTGCTTAATAAGAATGGGAAAATTAAAACTTAAATGAATCTTTTGGTGAAAATATTTTTTTAAATGGATGCCAGGAAGATGGTTGGATGGATAACAAAAGGCCTTGTTAGAGAAATGTGTAAGAACCCCTAATGAAGAGTCCTGTTGACTTAGAGAATCCTGGTACCATGTAAATCTCGGGAAAGGGCCTGGTTTAGTTGGGAAGATGATTCAGTCGGAGGTACATTTACTTAGAAGTACTGTATGATGTTTAAGTAAAAGTATTTTGTAGAAGGTAAAATTATGAAGCTGTAGGTCTGGTGAAAAGTCAGGACCCAAAATATAAATTTAAGTATCAGTCAGGATATAGGTTCTATCTGAAGCAGTGATAGAGGATTAGTTCAGTAAAGTGGTTAAAAGTGAACTGAGTGACTGGGAATTCAGCATAAGAGAGAACACTGCAGAGGAAAAAGAAGCGGAGTAAAAATATAAATACTTTTAACTGTCTCAGAAGCCTAAGGAAGAGAGAGTTCAAAGAAGCAGTGGTCGTCCGCACCAAAGGCTGCCTATGAACATGGCGTCAGTGGCTAGAAAAAGTTCAAATGATTTGACTTTCCTTGTCACTTTCCAGTTGCTCCTGGTTTCACCCAGTAACCAAACCATTCTCGCTGATTTTTGTAAAGTGCTGCTCTTCGTGGTCACAATTCAAACAGGTCACCATCACGAGGACATGAACTTAGAAGTACAGTAAAACCTTGGATTACGAGTAACTCGGTTTGTGAGTGTTCCACAAGACGAGCAAACATTTCTAATACATTTTAATGTGCTAAATGCGCAATGTCTTGCAATATGAGTACTTTGTTTCCGGAATGAATTTTGCTCACAAACCCAAGGTATTACTATACTTTTATTGGGTAAATGTGATCGTTGCGTCATCTCTCTTTCTCCTGATGACTTCATTCAGCTACTTCGCTAAGGATAGGATGGAGCACCGGTTATGGATTGAAATCTATTCTGTGTAACACTGACCTGACTGTATACATGTCAAGTTCAGGAGTTTGGGATCATTGATATGCCATGATCAACTGAGCTAAGTAGCCTAGACATTTGGTTCAAGTTGCAGTAATAAGGCCGATTGATTCAACACTAACGGATAAACAGGTTATTTCATTTGAAGAAGCATATGTTTAGGCAGAAACAATATACTTCCTTAACAATTAGTTGCTACCAAAGAGAAAAAAAAGAGAAAGCAAGCACATGGGACATGGTTTCTTCCAAGTGACTAGGTGAACCTTTTGGTCATTGGTTACAATACATCTAGTAAAAACTGCGCTCATGAATGAACTAAAAGACCCAATAAACTCCTCACTTTCCGTTCACCATCTTGACTCTTCAGCCTTGCAATTGACTTTCTGCTCATCGTGCAGAGATCAACTAAATGCTGAGAAACAGATGGTGTTCCCTTCACTGTCAACGTATCCTTCTGTAGCTCTGCAGTTGGTGAGGCCAGATGGATTAGCATCCTGAAATTAAACTTTTCACCAAATTCTTATAAGTAAACAGACGTTTTGTTAATATGGACTTCTGGACATGGAACAATACACAGAGATGACTGATTGGAAAATCTAATTAAAGGCGACAGTGTGGAAGAACTGAAGTAGTGGGTTTATTCGAAAAATAAGCAGCATGTTTATATCTCATGCTCTTTGAGTAGCAACGCTGAACCCAGAATGCATTTTAGAGTGGATGGCCAAATGACCATTGCTTGCTCATGACTTGAATTTATCCTCCGTCATCGAAAACTGGCTATAGATAAATCCAACAGAAATAGTTTATAACATATAGCATCTTAGGAGTATTTTTTTTTTACTTTGAGAAAGTTGGGGCACCACTCAAATTCCTAACTTCCCTTAAGTCTGTTGACTGTTCTGTCATCCAAAATTTACTTAAAAAAAAATAAATAACAAAAATCTTGCATGCCTTGTGTTGCAAGAATCTGAGGTGTTGAGTGAGGAGCTTCCCCTACAAAAATTTGAAAGCAAATATATCATTCCTAGAAATCAAACTGTAAAACCAACACAGAGAAGAACAGAAATATACAAAGCTATAGGCTGACTCCATCTTGTTATTTCAGTTACAATTTAAATAGCACTTGATGAGAGAGACCATCCCTGAAAAAACCTAACATCTTTACCCCTTCATCAATACTTAAATCCTGTTTTGTTTTCTTCATAGTCCTTGCTACTACCTGATGTTCCTTTGTTTGTTGATTATCTTCTTCCTGGAATATATACTTCCTAAGAACTGAGATGTGTCACTAATGGAGTTTCAGCACCTGAAACAATATCTGACACATAGTAGGCGCTCATAAATATTTGTTGAATAAATGAATGAATGAGTGAATGAATAAAGAGGGGATTGGATGAATCCTTGGCCAGCAATTCTTCCCTATAATGGGGTTTAATGTATTTGTGTAGGTGAGTTGAACGGGGGGGGCACAGAGGCAAAAGTTTATAGTGCCCATCCAGGAACTACCCAAAAGAGATCACTTAGTCATCACACCTCTAACACTCTTACTGTGAATGACAGGAACCAAGTAGGCTGTATTTTTGCCCTTTGACCTCTCTCTCTCTCCACCTTTCCTCCCTGCACCTCTCACTCCTGCCTTCTCTCCTTCCCTTCCTTAAAGGCACCAGAACCAAAATTTCCTGGGTTTTAATTTGACTCTGCCACTTATAAGGTGATCTTGGGCAAGTTAATCTTTCTGCGTGGCTTTCCACAAATACAAAATAAGGATGGTAATAGTCGCTAGGTATTGCTTGAATATTGAATGAGCAAATACCTGTAAATTGTTTCGAATAGTGTCTGGCTGCTCTAGCACATAGTAAGCCCTCAGTAAAATTATTACTTTACCTTCTGTTGCTTTCTGCTTTTGACACATAATAGGATCTCAAATATTTTATTTACATTAAATGAACCTGTTGTTCCCAAGTTCTGTCACCTTTTGCTTTGATGAATTTTCAATTTTTAATTTTTCTTTCTCTTGAAAAAAATGTATTCTAGACTTATTTTTCAGGATATGCCCTCTGGTTCTATTATTCTAGCATTTGGTGGACAGTTCTAATCTACTGCATCCATGCTTTTATTTATTTTTAATTCAAATGTATCTCTCCACTGCTGTCTTCTTTTCAATCTCAGTTCACACAAAGCAACTCTTAAGTCATTTACTTTGCCCAACTCTTTCCCATCTGAGATGTGTGTGATAGGCAAAATTCTAAGATAGCGCCCCAAACTCCCTGTTTCCCTGGCATCCATGCCCTATATAATCCTCAGGAGTGTGAGTTAGGTGGGTCAGGCAATATTATGTGGCACAGTATGGAGATTATCCACATTGGTCCGACCTCATCATATGAGCCCTTTGAAAAAGAGCTGTCTCTGGCGGGTCACAGAGGTGAATCAGATTCGAAGCGAGGGAAGGATCTGATGCGTTGTCATTGCCTTGAAGAAGGAGGGAACCACGAGTAGGAATGTGGGGGGCCTCTTGGAGCTTAGAGAAGGCCTGAAACTGAAAGCCAGCAAGGAGATGAGGGCCCCAGTCCTACAACCAACGGCAAGGAACAAAGTCCCACCAATGGCAAGAATGAACTTAGAAGCAGAAACTCCAGAAGAAAGCTCAGCCCAGCCAACACCATGACTCCCAGAGCAAAGAACCCAGACCACTGTACCAGACTTCTAACCTAAAGAACTGTGAGCTACTAAATGGGTGATGTTTAAAGCCCCTCAATGTGTGGTAATTTGTTACGCAGCAAAAGGAAACTAATATCATGGGTTCCCCTTGAGGTGAGCTGACAAGACTGTATTGATTATTACAGAGGCAGCCAAATCATGATTAGCCTAAACCAGCATCAATCCAGATTGAGAGAGAGGAAACGAGCTACCATATTGGGCTATCAGTAAAGAAACTGACTTCAAAATCATTCGCATTCCTGTATAGGGCAGTATGCCTATGTGTCAAATTAATTCTGTGATTTTAAACATTTAATACTCACTCTATAATTTCTTGAATAACATGATTGTAACTCCACTATGTACTCTGTTTAGAGTAGTAAATTATGGAATATGTTCAAAAGCTGCCATCAATTTCCCCCCATAAAATAAGTCACTGGAAAAGGCAGTAGATGGTTGAAAAAAATGATCAAATGAGCTCTCCATTCCCATAACCATTTATAAACAAACAATACACAAAGCCATTTAAGACGATTTCAAATTAACCCAAGGTCTGGAAGAGCTTATCTGTTTCTCCCTTCTCGGGGACGTAACCACAGTTCAGCCTGCTTTCTACGGTCTCCAAGGTCTTGTAATCTCACTAATAGGATGCTTCCGAGGACGTGAGCATATCACTCCTGCTCTTCCTGCCTCCAACCTTTATTACTGATGTCAAGGAAATTTGAAGATTTTGCAAATGCCTAGTCTGTCATGTTTAGACTTGGAGAGCTTGAATTTAGAAGCCTTGATTTCTCCGTATGTTTACTCAAAAGCAGCCCACGATACATCCCTGCAGAGGCAGAAGATGGACAGGGCAGCGAAAAGTTCTCAGAGTTTGTCTAGAGGGGAGCGATCAAAGGAGAAGGGAGAAGGAAATGAGATCATTTTCCCGAAGTTTTGCTCCCTGATATGATGCGCTCCAAAGAGGCTTGGACAGTCAAGTCATTCTGGGTTTGTTGTGATGTTTAGTGAAAGCCATGGATTTGAAAGAGCTCTCTGAATAAAGCTCTATAGTAAAACGTCAATAAATCTGACCTGTCGTTGAGAGTAACATTTTTAATAGCAGGCTTAGAGAGAGGGGGAAAAAAACTTACAGATTACATGGCTGCTTTATTGCAAAGGAAAAAATAAATAAAAGCAATTATGCCCTAATCCTCCTGATATAAATTATTTTGCAGTGACTCATAGAAACCAGGATGTATTAGTCAGGCTCCAATCAGGATACAAAACCACAGAGTCATTTGAGAAACAGGGAAAGTTTAGTATAAAGAGTTAGAAATGCTAACATAAGAGTGAGTGCCAAGGGATTGGCTAGTACAATGTAGAGGGAACCCTAAATAATAGAGGAGTTGCAGAGGCACAGCAGCAGCTAGCCCTGGGGCTGACACGCAGCATCTAAGGCAGAGCTCCCACGTGCCAGGACTGTTGGAGGGCAAGGCTCTGGCTCACTGAGTGGCAAAGAAGTCTACACTTCAGGGTGCTGGAGAAGCTCTGCATGGGAGGTGACTCCCTGGAGCCACGCTGCTAGCGTTCAACAAGACACCATTACGCCAACCAGGGAAGCTCACCTGAGCCTTGGTGTCCAGGGATTTTATTGGGGTCAGTCACACAGACATGACTGTGTCTGATCTTAGTCTCCAGTGCCCCCAGAGGTCAACCTGATACCACGTGGCCGGAGGTCCCCACCGTGAATCACATTATTGGCACAGACTCCCATGTACACAAGGACAAGTTTATCTGGCAAGATATTCCAAGTGTTTATAGGTTTACCCCTCGGAGTCTGGCAAGGCCCAGAACTTTCTCTGAGATGTTCAGCGTGTGGACAGCCCTGAGTTACTCCTTTGCTGTTCATCATTTGACCTCTGCCTGTGCCTCATTGTCTTCATTTGTAAACTGAGGTGAAGGCGAGATATGGACCAAGTTAACTACTCCTAGCTCTGAAATGCTGCGACACTGGTTTAAATTTTTAACTAAGCAATAAAGAAGTAGAGTAAGCTTGAAAAACCATTCTAACTCAGCAAATAGTTTAAGAAACACCGGTGTGCAAAGCAGGGACACATTTTTGTGTATTTCTTACAGTTGGGTCATAGGTTTCCTTACTTTTGCATTCGGTTTGGAAAGACAAGTGGTTGGCATTTTTCTAGCCCCACCCTCTTCTGGCCCTCCGCACCCAGATCTTGGGAAAACCAGTGCCTCTCAGGAGACTTTGACAATTAGTTCAGGCTAATTGCTGCCGGGTAAGTAGTGTTTAGCAGCTGTTTAAAATAAGAAAAAAAGAGGGGGAGATGGGTTTCTTTTGTGGCGAGAAGAATTTAGGTTCAATTTAAGAACAATTTGCTAACTCAGAAGAACATGAAAAAACTAAAATAGTCACCAAGTCTCATGGAGTCTCCTTGTCGAGGAAAAAAAAAATCTGAAAGCATATTCCTTTATCTCTTGGATTGTTTAAGTTTAGATCTGACTTTACCAAGATTCCTCTGTGGCCGTTATTGTTATTGAAACACTGCTAAGCTCAGAAGCAAAACCATATCCAACGTCAACTGCGCAGATCAGGCTGCAAAAGTAGCATGGGATGTTTTAGTAGACAGAGCATATTTTTGGCCCTTCCCATCTCAGGTTGAAGGTGGGTTCATTGTGGAGTACTGAGGTTATCCGTGATAACTGCGAGTTAGGTTCTAAGCTAGTATCCCAGCTCTCTGTAAGAGAGACGTCTGTTCACAGGAAGCCAGAATGAATTTGAAAGCCACAATTGCTGTGTCTTTGTGGAAAGAGATTTTCTACCAAAAGAGCAAGGCAGCTGGTGCCTGGTTGAGCAGGTAAATTTGACTCAGCGTTGGACAAGGCCAGTGAACACCCAGGATGTGCCATCTGCTCGCTGCTGAGCGGCACTTCCCTCACTGGTTTTGGAGAATGGAGTCTTCAAAAATGGCGGAGGAGGCCGTCCTAGGAAATCATTACTCCTGCAGACTGGGACAATGTATCATTAAACATCACCACGGAGAGTGAGATGTGATGGCCAGTGCACAGTTTGTGTAATTCTAGAACAATCCCATTAAGTTAAGAGCTCATTTATTACGAAAATGAGAAAGAATGACACAGAATCGAACCATGGAAGAATCGCACTTGGTCTAAGCAAAATTAGCATTAAATTTACCAATATTAAAGTTCAGGACACAAATACAAATCATCAAAGATGCACAGAGTAAGTAATGGTGAATATATTCCTAATATGGGCTAGTTGACTGATTTTGAGACATTAGCAACTGCTATAAGCTAAATGTTTGTGTCCCCCCAAAATTCTTATGTTGAGACCTGTTCCCCAACATGACGATACTTGGAGGTGGGGCCGCTGGCAAGCAAATCCCCAGGAATGGAATTAGTGCCCTTACAAAGGACCCCAGAGTTTGCTCACTCCTTCCAATATGTGAGGACACAGCAGAAGACCCCCCCCCCCCATGAATCAGGAAGCACACGCTCACCAGACACTGAACCTGGCAGCAGCCAGATCTTTAATACTCGCTGGCCCCCTAAGTAAAATTCAGTGCTTGATTCTTGGTTGGGAGCACAGACCCATGGGTGACTCTGTTTTTGGCCCCTAACACAGTGCCCTTTATATAATAAATACTAAAGAAACCTGTGTTGTATGACTCTTGTGAAAAAAAAACCCAAACAATAAAAATTCAGTGCAACAAAAGTCAAAACAACCCTGAAACTTCACTTTAGATGCACTACAGGAAATGTGACTTTTGTAAAAAAAAAAAGAAAAAAGGAAAAAGTGGCCCATAGGACAGGACTTCTATCCCTAAGGGAGATACGCAGTACATTATGGCTTTCCATCCATCCTTCAGCCCACACTTGTCCTGCTGCTCTTCAGAGACCATGGCAAATCAGATATACCACCTCATCAGCATTTATGAATATGTATTATTTGTTAGCTACCAAAAAAAAAATAAGGAAAGAAAAGAAAAAGCTGTATTCCAAACAATGTTGACATGAACTCAGGCTCACGACTTCTTCCAGACACCAAATGTTCTGGGCAGCCAGATGGCAGCCTGATCATAAGGCTGAGGGAAAAAAAAAAAAATTGATGGCCTTTGATTTCCATGTCCTGTTTTGTCTGAGAGTCAGTAGAGAACTTTGCAGAAGATTTCAGTGTGAAGAAAGGATCCGGATAGGAAAAACAAAACAAAATGTCTCTATGTCCTGACATTAGAAGTAGTAACAGGCCTACTGTTCTAAATATTTAACATCCACCCTAAATGAAAGTCAAATCCTCATGTTTAGCATTGAAGACATTTAGTAAAGACCAATTGTTGCAAGGGCTTGTATAGTAGGAACAAAATAGACACCCTCAGCTTAGGAAAATTTCTCCAGAAAAGATCATTTATTTATTAATTCAATAAGTGTTAACTGAGTGTTACTATGCTGGGCACTGTTCTGCAAGCTGTGGATGTAGGACAGATGAAATGAAGCCCCAATTCCTGAGCTTGCATTTTAGTGGGAGGGAGATAATAGCGAATAAGAGAAACGTACAGTGTGTTCAAGGGTGCTCAGGGGTAAGAAGAGGTATTGGGGAAGGGTCGGAATTTGACCTAGGGCAACCTGAGACTGGATGCCTGGAGCCTACCATCTCAGACCTCAGCATGAGCTGACTGACGCAGGAATGGGTAGGCGCTGAGCTCATCCGGCCCACAAATACAACAACAGGGAAAGGAAGAACAGCTCGAAATGGAGGGCAGTACGTCAGACGTTGGCACCTTCTGCCAGCGTCAGCCGGGGTGTTAGCCAAAGGAACAAGTGCCCGTGTTGGGCAGGCTCTTAATTATGATGGTGTCATAGAGGAAGTGAGATCGGAGGAGCTCCTTGAAGAAGAGAAGGCTAATGTAATCTGACCACATTGGAGACTTCCTCCGGAATGATAATTTTCTCCGGACAAACGGAGTGCCCTGTGCATGGCATACATTAGTTGAGATTTTCAAAAGGCAGTGAAGGAAATGCATAGAAACCAGGTCACCGTCTCCCCACCCCAGTCCATTATTCTCTGCCTCTCTCGTTCCCTCCATACAGCCCCAGAAGGGCTTTGGGGGAACTAAGCTGAACCCCTCTTAGGCCCTTCCGGTGCTTCCTGGTGGGGGAGGGCAGAAGTAAGGGGCAATACCAGAGCTGCTAAGCCCAGAAAGTAATACAAACAACGTGTTATGTCAGGCGCTCTTGGTTTTCATTCCGCAAAGCCAAAGGGGGCCACTAAAAATTTCCCCCTGTTACAATAAAATGTTGATCTCCATTGTCAGCTGGTACTAGTTGGGTGCCTCTCCTGTTTCCTAGTGCTTTGAGGCACATCCCGCTGTGTGGCTAGGACCCTAGAAATCACCCAGTAAGTTCACTTTTATCAGTAGCTTCTTCTTCATTGAGGGGCTGCACCATGGTCCATCCATCAGCTCTGTGCATTCGGGGCATCCCCAGTCACTCCACTACCTAGTTGCCAAACCCTGGTTTCTAAACATATTCTCAAACAAAAAGGACCAGGTGCCCTTGGGCATATGAGAAACAGCTGGTTCTAGGCTTGAGCCAAAGAAATGCAGGATGGCTCTAGTCTAGAGCATCTTGTAGCTGTTCAGTGTTGTTGTGACAAAAGTAAGGAAGTGCTCAAAATAAATGGGGTGTGGGGGATTTGGCCACATCAGAAAAACACAGGGGTCAACCTGAAAGAGCTCCTAGAATGATTGAAGGACAAAGTAATGATGGCAGTACTGGACTACAAACCCAAATAATGTAACATGTACCGGAGGTGTCAAAAAAATGTGTACACATGACATGTATTCATCCTTTGTTATCAGTGTATATTGAGTATCACAATTTTAATACAGTTTTTTCCTTTCTTAAAATGTGTATACATTTTTTGGCACCCTTTGTATATACATGAGTGCATACTGACATAAATATGTAAATGGGAAAGAACAAAGAAACATTCCTTATAGATGAATCTATAATTATATAGGTAGACATTCCACCTTCTAAGAAATGAGGTTTCATTTCCCTCTCTTGTGTCAGCTGGACTTAATGACATGCTTCCAAAGAAAGAATATGGAAAGTGAAAAATAATACCTTTACAATGGGACAAACTGGCTGACACCATGTTGACCAAAATAATCAAGATTAACATCACTTACGATAAAATACATCATCTCATGTGCTCCCTGGTATGACGTACAGTTTACCTCTCTGGTATTTTTTTTCCCCAAAACCCTTAACCCCCCTTTGAAATAAAATTGAGGGACATTCCATAATATTCCTGACCAGCACCCTTCCAAACTGTCATGGTCATGAAAAAAGAAAGAAAGATGAGGAAATTATCACAGAATAGAGGAGACAAAGGGGACATGACAAATTAATGCAATATGGTGTCCTGAACTAGATATTGGGATAGAAAAAGGACATTAGTGGAAAAACTGGTGACATCCAAATAGTCTGTACCTTAGTTAATGGTATTCTACCAGTGTCAATTTCTGAGTTTTGACAAATATCGCACAATTAGGTCAGATGTTAACAGTAAGAAAAGCTGGGTTGGATGGGCACTGTCTGTTCTGTCTTGGCAACTTTTCTGTAAATCTACAACTTGCTCCAAAATGAAGAGTTAAAACCAATGAATACATACGCACATGCGTGCAAAAATAAACAAATTATATAAGCTGTTACTACAAATAATTCATTTTTCAAACACAACAGAGAAACGGTGTTGTCAGGCCATGAGGGATTAGAGAAGGGGGATAAAGGATCAATATTTCCTCCCCTAATCTACAAACTCTATGCAAATTCCATTCACTTAGTCTCCACTTTAGATTTTGTAGAGGAAGGAGAGATGCAAATATAAAGGATGACAAGGAGTGGAGGAGAAAGAGAAGAAATGGCAAGTGAGAGTGTAAACATAATGGCAGCTTTCAGGACCGTACAAGCCATCGGTAAGTCTTCCTGCCAGCTTGCGTGTCGGTGTGCTTCAGAGAAACAGAAATAACGAAGGTCAGTGAAACCATGAGTGGTTCAGAAGCTGCCCGGACACTCGAGCTCTAAACTCACCATTCCTGCTTTCCTATGTCTTCACCTGCCTCCCGTGTCCTGCCTTTTCACAGAGGCCGTGCCCGTCTCCCAGAGAAGAAGACCCGTGAGCTCAGAATGGCCTGCTTTGTTTTGTTACTACTTAATTACAAATAGAAATGTTGAGATCTTTTCAGGGCGGAACAAGTCACTTTGAAGAAACAGCAACCAATGAGACAGAAAATCGGCAAAAACTAACCTGAGTCTGGAGTTAAAGTTTGGCTTTGATGCAGGTGACACAGGCACCGGTGACAACATGGCCACTTCGTCCTTTTCAAGGCCTGTTGGGAAACCTGTTTGCTGGAGTCCAACACACAGTTCACTTGAGAGGAAAGCCAAATTCCCTTCCAGCCCTAAAGCGGCGAAGAGGTGGCACATTAACCCTCCGCATTCTTTCAATAATGAGGGCAGTAAATCTAAGTAACGCCTTACGATGAGTGGGACGCTACGTCGTCAAAAATACATAGATCAACATTTTTCCCTGATGCTTTTTCACAGTCATTTTATTCTCTATGCATTTTATTATGATGGTTATTAAAAGGTCTCATGTGCTATGTGGCAAGTGTGAAAAACAGCAGATGAACATTGAGTATGTGTGTATTTTTAATATAAGTGAAGGCGTGTTATAGTTTTATGTGTATCACTCAATACATTCATTATTACAATAAATATAAGAAGGAAGTTTTATGCCAGCAGGGTGTATCTCAGGCCATTTCCTCCTGTTTATCCTTAGAGAGATTCTTCTCCTGCAGGGACTGCGTGAGGAAGTTTTGTGACTTCTGGGGAAGAATATATAGATGCTATGATGCAGCCTTAAGAGTCGTCTACGCGCCACTCTTTGTGAATTGATTTGGATTATGTCATTTCCTCTGATGCCTGTAATGCAGCCTTAAGAATGATGACCCTGCAATGTGGCTGTGCTGAAAATAGCTTTTTCAGTGCCAGAAAAAGATGAGTCATACTTGGCACAGGTGCCTTTTCTGGAAACTGCCTGCACAAAGGACAGAGGTAATTCACTAAGGGTTCCATCATCACCACCTCAATTTGGAAAATGATGGTTCGTCTCTAAAGACATTAAATTGATATATTTACCTGTGTACTTATGTGTGTATGTCATGGACCTATCTGCTTTGATTATACTACAGATGTTTCTTATACATACATGTATATTATGTATGTATATGTTTTAAGGGGAGAAATATATCAAATTCTAGACTATAGTTATTCCTTGTTCCTTAATTTTAATGATGTGGTCTGAGGTGGTTTGAATGACACCAGACTGAAAATAGGAGCTTGGCTGGAATTGGAACTCTGCCACCATATGTACTCTTGTTTCCAGAAATTAGTAAAATCACAGTGGGAAAAAAAAAAAAGACACAGACACGGTCATCTCGCCCACTTCTGCGTGCCACCAGATTCTGCACCACGGAGCTTCTGGCCATTTGAGTCACTACTTCCAGTGGTGGGGCTTCCCACCACTTCTGGGAGGAAGCTCCTCTTGGAGACCACAGGGAAAGTCTCCCCATTCCTGGAGAACAAATGCCTTCTCAGCAGCGTCTTACGTGCCTCATTTGACCACCCGGTTATCATATTCCTCCTTGGCAGTGTGTCAAACTGCACATTTATTTATCTTAATCTTTTCTCAGAAATCAATTTTCTGAGTCCCTTAATCATTTTTATTGATCTCTGTTGAATTTTCTCGAATGTGATGGCACCTATCTGCTGCTAAACTTCTTTCCTCGTCTTTACCATTCAGCCCTCGACTCCGGCTGGGTGCCGCGTGGTACATGGTGCCGAGGGTGCCAGACGATTTTTGTCTCTCAGAACATCCACTTCCCGCCATTGTGTGAGACGCAAAAACACATTGTAATCAAAACCTACCAACTCTCAGCTGGCCCAGGAATAGTGTCTCCTGTTCCTTTTTCCAAATCAGATTTTGCTGTGACCATGGCTCGCCCTTACTAAGTCTTTAGTCCATTTTCCAGGTCATGGCTCGCTCTCTGAATGTCTAAGCCATACGTCTAACTTTCAGGCCATAACTCTACTTCCCATCTCTTTCCTAAAATGCACTGCATGTCAGCTGAAATTTTAAAAACTGCATTAGAAGGGATATAAAATACAGATTTTTATTTTTTTCCAATTAAAAAAAATCTCCTCTTTTGCAAAGATGATGAGCTGGCGGTACGTGCAAAGACATTATCTGATAAGGAGCAAAGAGTACCTGGGAAGGAACACAAGACTCCCAGGACCGTAGTTAGGTCACTGGGTTCCAGGATCTGGGAAGGGGACAACTTAAAAATGTGAGCCCTGCCGGGCGGTGTGGGTGGGATTCGTGAGAGGCTGTACATGTGAAAACTGCTACCATTTTGTGGGTGCTTATAACATGTCAGCCACCATTCTAAGTTTTTTTTTTTCTACATAGCTCATTAAATTTCACGCAAATACTTGTGAGCGACACAATTATTATGGCCATTTTTATAGCTGTAGGAACTAAGGCACAGAAACACTAAAAACGTGTTCAAAATCAGCCTAGTTACTTACTACGTTGTCAAAGTTTACGATGCTGAGGGACCCGCATATCTGCTTGCTTTATTTAGTGTCACAAGCACACAGTGGTGAAGTGGAAGTGAGAAGACCCAGGGAGAGGACATCTGAGGTATCTATCCTAGCCTTCGTTATCAAAAATCAATGGGTAAAGCTTTGACAGTCAAGTTGCCAATGGTATTGTCAAGTAAGGGTCATTCAAAAAAGCAGGCAATTCCAGCTGGAGGAAAAAAAAAAAAGGTGCTAATTATATGTGATGTTTAAAACGAAACTCTCAAAATAATGGTACCTTATTGAGGCATCTTTCAAAATTGTTTGCCTGAAGAGGGACAAATTGACTCTTGTCCAAAAAAATATTCATAAAACTATCCAAGATCATAAAATCATTCTTAGTAAACTTGGCTTCAGTTATGTGTCTCAAGTTTCTCGGTCACTTGTTTATGCAAACCCACCCGGGGCAGAAGGACAGAAAGGGATTAATTCCAGAGGAAAGGCCTTGGATCATTAGGGCCTCACCCACAGGATCCCTTTGGCCCTCACTAGAAAAGCAAGAGTGACACCCCACGCCTGACTGTGAGGGAGGCCAGCTCAGCTATGCTAACATCAAATCCGTATTCCTCAAATCTCCTTGTTTAGATCACTTATGATGCGCAAATGAAACGTAGCGTTTCAAGGAGATTCAGTGTATGTTCCAAGGGACATAAGAACCATTCTGAAAATATGAACCATTCTTTCAATGAATTATTTAGTGGCAGTCTCTGGTCAGGTCTCCTAGAACTGTTCCAGGGAACTAAAGATGAATTTCGCATTTCTCATTCCCCGGGTTTAGAGGCCTACAAGAATAAGGATTTTTCTTTTCTTTTTTTTTAAATCTCTAACTTACTGCCTGTTACTAAGTGAATCTGGCTGTGTCAATAAATTTGTTCACAGCTCTAATTGTGTTAATGAATTGAACATAATTAAACTTACAACATGCCGTGAGTTTCTTCTGGCAGAACTCAGTAGATTTGTCCCAAAAAGCCCTCGGTGGGAAAACAAATAAGTGTACTGTGTGACTTCTGCCAACCCCATATCGTCTCCGTGGATTGTGAAACTGACTTTTTGAAGAATGTTCCTCTCTGAATGAAGTTTTATTCAATTTGTAGGGACTGTGACCTGTCCTTTGATTAAATTCACTAGGTTGCAAGTTCCTTTAGGGCAAAAGTATGTATTATTTTATCTCTATCCCCAATACTTAGTAGAGGGCCTATTAACATAAGAATGTAAGGTGTGCGAATGAGACAATGTAGACAAAGTCACTCTGAATTGTTCCATGTAGGGGCTCCCTGACAAAACGCCACCTGTCATTTTTTTTTGGTTGTCTCCTATGTACTAGACTTGGAGTTCTCACATGCAAAATTGTACCTGATTCTCACAAAACCTCCTGAAGGAGATACAACGATCACCTTGTGGTATGTGACGAAACTAAAGCTCAAAGGGGTTGAGTAACTAATCTGAGCTCACTCTTAAGTCAGTAAGAGACTCGTCCTTAGACACCCCGTGTGGGGTAGGTATTGCTCGTCAGGCCACCGACTGACAGAAATGCACTAGAGGGAGTTACCAAGAATTCTCTAGGCACCAAAAACTTTGCTTAAATAATTTTCCATTGCCTAAATTGTTTTTCAAAAACTAAATTAGTTGACACTTCAGACATGTTGTCAACTTTTCTCAAGATATTTTATGGACATGTTGTCTTCAGAGTTAAGGGTCGTGACTTCACATTTCTATCCACTGCAGTATGAGGCATGGGTCTCGCATTGCACACTGTGAGCGTCTTAATAAGTGCTTCCTGGTGACACGTGTTTCATTTGAATTGTTTTATGAGATGCTGCTGCTAAAAGAACACTGCTTTTAACTTGCAAGACCTAAGAGTGTGTTTGACAAATAAGGAAAAAGAAGTCAAGACCTAGACAATATTCATTACTTATGGGCACAAGAGGCGGGGGTGGAAACCTCTGGTTTAGTCAGATGGTTTACATTCATTTCAATTTTGCTATAACCATTCACCAAAAAAAAAAAGTCTTGGAGTTATTAGAGTTTTAGCTACTTTTCTAAGGGTGAAAGCTTCAGAGTCAGAGAGAAAAAGGAGAAAAGAAGCAAAGGGTCCAGATAAGTTTAATAATCTTATTATTTACTTATAATGTATAAATGCCTCCAACATGCTCTATCTTTTTCCAGCCTAGGAAGAGCTGCCCTGTGAGAAGGGAGATGGCTCCAGTGTCCCCACTTCATAGCTGCAGAGATAGAATAATTGAACATGACATTCAAAAAGCCCAACCCGAGACAGGCTGGGTTTACTTACCTAGCTCATCTCCCTCTTGAGATGAGTTCAGCAGGGCAGTTGCTTTGAATGTACTGAATCCCAAGCATGCTAGGACCACAAGGCATGAGGCAGCAGGCACACAGTGGGTCCACACTCCTCCGGCAGACCCACCCTCAGGAAGGTAGAGCAGTCTGGAGTGAGCTTAGGTACCTCTGTGCATTGGGAGAGGCTAAAGAATAGAACATAACATGCATAATCGAGGGGAGATCAGATGGCAAAACAGCTCAATTTGTCTAAGGAGCCAGGAGAAATGATACAAATTAGACAAGTAATCAATAGCCTTCAGATAGCCAAGTGAATATTGCTTAACCCAAATCTCCAGCATAGTTAATTCTGTCTCTGAAAAGGTTCCCTTTTGTATAAACACAAATGATGTCTTTTTTTTTTAACCACTGTTTAAAAAAATAACAAGGTATTGCATTCAGAGGCCCTGTAACAACACTGCCTCTTAACTGATTTTTCAAGCATACCTTTTTATGTAAGTTACAGTCAGTCCTCATTGGCAGATTCTGTATTTGTGGATGCGCCTACTCACTAAAGTTTATGTGTCACCCCTCAAATCGATTCCCGTGGTGTTTTGTGATGATTTGAGGACGTGTGCGAAGTGCTGAGAAATTAGTCACTTGAGGTTGAGCAAAGCGACGTTTTGCCTGCTTGTTTCGGTTCTCATGTACTATAAATAAGTGTTCTTTTCATGGTCTATTTAGTGCTACCTTCTTCATATTTTTGTGCTTTGCGTTGGCGGTTTTGCTGTTTGAAATGGATCCCCCGTGTAGTGCTAAAGTGTCGTCTGATTTTTCCAAGAGCGAGGAGGCTGTGTGTGTCTCACAGAGGAAATGAGTGTGTTGGATAAACTTTGTTCAGGCGTGAGTTACAGGGCTGCTGGCTGGGAGGTCAGTGTTAGTGAATCAACAATATTAAATACGGTGGGCTTAAACAGAGCACGCCTCAAACAAGCGCATGCATTGATCAGTTGATGAAAATGTGATCAGAGGCTCGCAGGGACCTAACCCTGTTTTTACCCCAAGAAGCAAAGTTTCCATATTTGCTGGTTCTGTGTTTCCAGGGACTATAGGGCGTAACTACTGCAAATACCAAGGATCAACTGTTTTGAGAGTTAGTCTAAGGTAGGTCTCACTGGTAACGGTGCTCTGTGAGTCGTGTGCATAGCATATAATACACACTCAGTACATGTTTTAATGAATGAATACATGAAGTCAAAAGTTTGCACCATGTGACCTGGTGGGAACGCTAGCTGGAGCCAACACTACCTGGTTATTTATACAAACTACATGAGAAAATGGAGACAGTGGGGCATAGCAAGAAATGGTTTGAAGTGGATTCCCAGAGAAAGGGGTTGCAGGAGAAGTACCCATTTGGTACGACTTGGGCAGTGTCAGAGAGATGGAGGGCCAAAGACTGGAGTATTACACACACACACACACGCACACACAGACACACACGCACACACAGACACACACACGCGTGCAGACACACACACATACAGACACACATATACACACACACAGAGACACACACACTCACACACACAGACACACACGCACACACAGACACACAGGCACATACACGCACACACACATATGCACGCGCACACACATATACACATGCACACACACGTACACACTGACACATATATACACACTCACAGACACACACTCACACACATGCACAGACACGCACACACAGACATACATGCACAGACACACACACATACACACATATATACACACACACGCGCACACACACACACACACTCTCACACACCTTAGATCTGTGGCTTCCAGGGCAGGAAACTAGCAAAGCAGCCCTCACTTTGACCTGCCCATGAGAGGGGGTGTGAGAAGAGGCAGCAGTAGCTCCTGAAAGCTGTAGAATGGTCCCACCCTGACACAGGGGCAGACAGGCACAGCAGGCTTAAAGGAGGGGAGTGGGGCTCTGTCCCCATAATCTCTGTGGCAGGCAGAAGCACGGTCCCAGAAAATTGTCTGTGTGTTCATCCCCAGAACTCATGCCTGTGTCACGTTACGTGGGAAGTTCAAGCTGCCTGTGGAACTAAGATTGCTAATCAAGTGACTTGAAAATTCAGAGATGACCCTGGACTGTCTGGGTGGGCCCAATGTCATCGTCAGGGTCCCTATAAGTGGAAGCTGGAGGCAGAAGAGTCAGTGTCAGAGCGATGCGATGCGACAAAGACTCCACCTTCTGTCACTGGCTGTGAAGAGGGAAGGGTGTCAGGAGCCAAGGAATGCGGGTCTCCTCAGAGGACAGAAAGTCAAGGAAATAGATTCCCGCCCCCCCCTTTGAGCTCCCACAAAGGTGTGCAGCCCTGCCCACACCTTGGTTTTAGCCCAGGGAGACCTGTTTGGGGCTTCTGACCTTCAGAACTGTAAGGTAAGTCTGCATTCTGTTAAGCCGCTGAGTTTGTAGTAATTCGTTACAGCAACAATAGGAAGCTATCCCGCTGTTTGTGTGGTGCCTCTAGCTTTTCTTTTTTTTTTTTTGGATACTTTCATCTATGTGACCATAAATGATCACTATAATCTCTGGGTAAGACGGAGACTGGGTGGGGTGTGGGGGTGCAAATTCAAAAGCTTGTAACTTCTTAGAAGTTGAACTGGACTCAAGGCTTGGCCTTATTTGCCTTTGTGAAGGATTTCTTTAGTTTGTACTCAGGAAATCCTGCAGTCTTCTTGGGCCACACCCAGATCTTCGGGAACCTCTGAGGGAGGCCCTTGCAGACTTTCCAGGGACGCTAAATAAGAGGTACAGTGGGCATCAAAGCCTTTCCGCAGAAGTTCGCGGCCAACCTCTCTGGACCAGCCCCACATTAAGGGCTGCCTGACGTGTGTGGCAGTAGAGTTTTGGCCCCCATTACCTTCATCCTGGGTGTTCTGCCCAGGACGATGTCCTGTTGCCTGGCAACGGGTACGTCACAGGTGTAACTGATGTCACTAATAAGGGCCTCAGGAAAGAAAGGTTCTCCTTCGTTATTCTGGCCCATCCAGCGTAAGTGTGTGAGCCCTTCAAGGCTTGTTTCTTGCTGAGAGCAGAAGATGGAGGGGGAACATGTAGGAACTGTGAGAAGGGCATGAATTCCACCAGTAACCAGTGAGACGGGGAGGCCATCTGAGCCCCGGATGGGAACTACAGCCCTGGCTGACCGCTTGGCATTCACCCCGTGAGACCATAAGCAGGGAACCCAAGTGACCTGCCCTGTGTGCAGACTTCCGACACACAGAGCTGTGAGATGATAACAGGCATTGTTGTTTTAAGCCATAAAATCTGTGGTCATTGGTTATGGCAGAAATATCACACAGATATGATAAGTGGACTGTTGAAGAGACAGAAACAAAGAGACGGTTTTTTGCCAAAAAGGGATGAATTTACATTTGCAAATAAGGGACCTGGAAGAATTGGGGGTGGGGGAGAGGCAGGAGTAAATGTGAATCTCAAAGAGTAGGTTTAAAATAATCAAATTGGACGCGCTCGCGTGCGGGGGTGGTGGGGGATG